>NC_064634.1:405889108-406197442 GCF_023864275.1 Schistocerca cancellata
CCACTAAAACATTCCCCAGACCGTAACTGTTACAAGAGTGTTTGCTCTCAGACGTTTCACGCTGTAGAGATCAACGACGACCATCCGTCTGATGAAGCATAAAACGTGACTCACCTGAAAGGATCCAAAGTCACTTGTCGCCGTTCAGTGGACATCAAGTTGCGGTACTGGTGTGCAAATCCCAACCTTCGTCACCAATGAACAGCAGTCAGCATGGGTGTATGAACCAGATGCCTGCTGCGAAGGCCCATACACAGCTACATTCACTGAACAGTCTTTGCAGAGACACTGTTGGCAGCCCCTTGGTTTATCTGGGCAGTCTGTTGCTCAACAGTTGAGTGTAGCTCAGTGTCGGATAGACTGTCAGTGGCAGAGCATCTTGTGTTCCTGCTGCTAAGAAGGTAATTACACTGTTTGTTTGTTGTATATTTTTATGAGCTTCCAGCAAGAGCGACTTATTTATTTACAGATAACTGTGTAGTTATTATATTATTTTTGTAATTTCTTGCGTGTTTGAATGATTACTAGGCACAACCATTTACTTTAATAATAGGTAGCATACCGTACCGCCTTTGCTATCGACCCTCAGATCTTACAGGCTTTTTTCTTGTTTTGGTTAGTATATCTCAGTGTCACATAGTCAGTGGCAGAACACCTCACATTCCTGCTGCTAAGAAGGCAAGTACACTGTTCGTTTGTTGTATATTTTTACAGGCCTGAAATAGGAAGTGCTGGGTGGGTGGATGAGGCAGGTCTTGCACCTGGGTCTGCCATGAACCCTGTGGCACAGGATTGGGATTGGGAGTGGCATGGAGACAGATCAACATGTTCTGGAGGTTGGGACAGTGACAGAACATCACTTTGAGTGGGATGGGAAGGATCTTTCAGGGCATGATGATTGGTAATCAAAGCCGTGACAGAGGATGTGATTCAGTAGTTCCACTCCATGATGGTTCTTGGGGGTAGTGGGAGGAGTGGGGAGTATGTGGATGTAAGTAGCAATCTGTCCTTTTCCTGATATTGTTGGTGTGTCCTAAATATCACTTTCTTGGTAAATGTTAACTCAGGTTTACTGTAAAAATTTTGCTGTTGACTCTTTGCATCAATAAGCTCTGATATCTTTGTTTATTTCCATAGAGAGAGTCCTGGTAGAGTCATGGGAGAGAATAATGGTGAGACAAAAGGAATGGAACATGCTTTTATGTGTTGTTGTTGTGGTGGTGGTCTTCAGTCCTGAGAATGGTTTGGTGCAGCTCTCCATGCTAGTATATCCTGTGCTAGCTTCTTCATCTCCCAGTACCTACTGCAGACTACATCCTTCTGAATCTGCTTAGTGTATTCATCTCTTGATCTCCCTCTTCGACTTCTACCTTCCACGTTGCCCTCCAATACTAAATTGGTGATCCCTTGATGCCTCAGAACATGTCCTACCAACCAATCCTTCTTCTAGTCAAGTTGTGCCACAAACTCCTCTTCTCCCCAATTCTATTGAATCCTCCTCGTTAGTTATGTGATCTACCCATCTAATCTTCAGCATTCTTCTGTAGCACCCCATTTCAAAAGCTTCTATTCTCTTCTTGTCCAAACTATTTACCGTCCATGTTTCACTTCCATACATGGCTACACTCCATACAAATACTTTCAGAAATGACTTCCTGACACTTAAATCTATACTCGATGTTAACAAATTTCTCTTCTTCAGAAACGCTTTCCTTGCCATTGCCAGTTTACATTTTATATCCTCTCTACTTCGACCATCATCAGTTATTTTGCTCCCCAAATAGCAAAACTCCTTTACTACTTTAAGTGTCTCATTTCCTAATGTAATTCCATCAGCATCGCCCGACTTAATTCGACTACATTCCATTATCATCGTTTTGCTTTTGTTGATGTTCATCTTATACCCTCCTTTCAAGACACTGTCCATTCTGTTCAACTGCTCTTCCAAGTCCTTTGCTGTCTCTGACAGAATTACAATGTCATCAGCGAACCACAAAGTTTTTATTTCTTCTCCATGGATTTTAATACCTACTCCGAACTTTTCTTTTGTTTTCTTTACTGCTTGCTCAAAATACAGATTGAATAACATTGGGGAGAGGCTACAACCCCATCTCACTCCCTTCCCAACCACTGCTTCCCTTTCATATCCCTCGACTCTTATAACTGCCATCTACTTTCTGTACAAATTGTAAATAGCCTTTCGCTCCCCGTAATTTATCCCTGCCACCTTCAGAATGTGAAAGAGAGTATTCCAATCAACATTGTCAAAAGCTTTCTCTAACTCTACAAATGCTAGAAACGTAGGTTTGCTTTTCCTTAATCTTTCTTCTAAGATAAGTCGTAGGGTCAGTATCGCCTCACGTGTTCAAACATTTCTACGGAATCCAAACTGATCTTCCCTGAGGTCGGCTTCTATCAGTTTTTCCATTTGTCTGTAAAGAATTCGCATTAGTAGTTTGCAGCAGTGACTTATTGAACTGATAGGTAGGTAATTTTCACATCTGTCAACACCTGCTGTCTTTGGGATTGGAATTATTATATTTTTCTTGAATTCTGAGGGTATTTTGCCTGTCTCATACATCTTGCTCATCAGATGGTAGAGTTTTCTCAGGACTGGCTCTCCCATGGCTGTCAGTAGTTCTAATGGAATGTTGTCTACTCTGGTGGCCTTATTTTGACTCAGGTCTTTCAGTGCTCTGTCAAACTCTTCACACAGTATCATATCTTCCATTTCCTCTTCATCTACATCCTCTTCCATTCCCATAATATTGTCTTCAAGTACATGACCCTTGTATAGACCCTCTATATACTCCTTCCACCTTTCTGCTTTCCCTTCTTTGCTTAGAATTGGGTTTCCATCAAAGCTCTCGATAATCATGCAAGTGGTTCTCCTTTCTCGAAAGGTCTCTTTAATTTTCCTGTAGGCAGTATATATCTTACTCCTAGTGAGATAAGCCTCTACATCCTTACATTTGTCTGCTAGCCATCCATGCTTAGCCAGTTTGCATTTCGTGTTGATCTCATTTTTGAGATGTTTGTATTCCTTTTTGCCTGCTTCATTTACTGCATTTTTATATTTTCTCCTTTCATCAATTAAATTCAATATTTCTTCTGTTACCCAAGGATTTCTACTAGCCCTCATCTTTTTACCTATTTGATCCTCTGCTACCTTCACTATTTCATCCCTCAAAGCTACCAATTCTTCTTCTACTGTATTTCTCTCCGCCTTTCCTGTCAATTGTTCCCTTATACTCTCCCCGAAACCCTGTACAACCTCTGGTTCTTTCAGTTTATCCAGGTCCCATCTCTTTAAATTCCCACATTTTTGCAGTTTTTTCAGTTTTAATCTACAGTTCATAACCAATAGATTGTGGTCAGAGTCCACATCTGCCCCTGGAAATGTCTTACAATTTAAAACCTGGTTCCTAAATCTCTGTCTTACGATTATATAATCTATCTGATATCTTCTAGTATCTCCAGGGTTCTTCCACCTTCTTTCATGATTCTTGAATCAAGTGTTAGCTATGATTAAGTTATGCTCTGTGCAAAATTCTACCAGGCGGCTTCCTCTTTCATTTCTTAGCCCCAATCCATATTCACCTACTATGTATCCTTCTCTCCCTTTTCATACTCTCGAACTTCAGTCAGCCATGACTATTAAATTTTCATCTCCCTTCACTACCTGAATAATTTCTTTTATCTCATCATACATTTCATCAATTTCTTCATCATCTGCAGAGCTAGTTGGCATATAAATTTGTACTACTGTAGTAGGTGTGGGTTTCATGTCTATCTTGGCCACAATAATGCGTTCACTATGCTGTTTGTAGTAGCTTACCTGTACTCCTATTTTTTTATTCATTATTAAACCTACTCCTGCATTACACCTATTTGATTTTGTATTTATAACCCTGTATTCACCTGACCAAAAGTCTTGTCCCTCCTGCCACCGAACGTCACTAATTCCCACTATATCTAACTTTAACCTATCCATTTCCCTTTTTAAATTTTCTAACCTACCTGCCCACTTAAGGTATCTGACATTCCACGCTCCGATCCGTAGAACGCGTTTTCTTTCTCCTGATAATGACATCCTCTTGAGAAGTCCCCACTCGGAGATCCGAATGGGGGACCATTTTACCTCCAGAATATTTTACCCAAGAGGACATCATCATCATTTAATCATACAGTAAAGCTGCATGCCATCGGGAAAAATTACGGCTGTAGTTTCCCCTTGATTTCAGCTGTTCGCAGTACCAGAACAGCAAGGCCATTTTGGTTAGTGTTACAAGGTCAGATCAGTCAATCATCCAGACTGTTGCCCCTGCAACTACTGAAAAGGCTGCTGCCCCCCTTCAGGAACCACACGTTTGTCTGGCCTCTCAATAGATACCCCTCTGTTGTGGTTGCACCTACGGTATGGCTATCTGTATTGTTGAGGCACGCAAGCCTCCACACCAACGGGTTCATGGGGGGGGGGGGAGGGGGTTTTATGTGTGATGAAGTTAAATTTTGTCTTGTAAACTGACTGTGGTCAAAATCTTTTGTAAAATAAATGTTAACTTTTATGATTCATCAGTTACAGGAAGAAATACAGTTCCATCCATCTTGAAACCAGAGTCTATTTGAAAGTCACCTTCTGTATCCAATCCTATACATGGTACTGATGAGAAGTGAATTATTGGTTGCACTGAATCTGGGTATCTAGCATGATAATTCTATTTTGAATTGCGTAATATAGTTTTCAGAATGATTAAAATGTGGGCCTTTTGAAGAATCATATCCCAAAATGTAGTGGTCAGTGAGTTGAGCCAAGAATCTCATCAAATAATCCAGATTAATATTGTTATTGTTTCTAATTCATGCAACAAACTGACTTTGGAACAGTAATTCTACAGTGCCATTTTCCAACATTTGACAATATTCATTTATGTGAGTGGTAGTTCAACAAAGAAATGTTACTGTTAAAATTAAGTAAAACCACAATTACTCATTGGTAGACAGTGGGAATTGAACTGATAGATACCCCATGAAAAAATTAGACCTGTCTGTCTTCATATCTTTTTCGTAGTTTTTTAATCCACTATAAAGTATAAGAACAGATACTGTGCATGTGTAATGTTCACCATATTATTACAATGTAGAAGCCCACCTGGTTAGCTGTGCAGTCTAACGCATTGCTTCCTGAGTGGGAAGGCATGCTGGTCCCCGGTACGAATCCGCCTGGCAGATTAGTGTTGAGGTCTGGTGTGCCGGCCAGCCTGTGGATGGTTTTTAAGGCAGTTTTCCAGCTATCTGCCTCAGAAAATGTGGGCTGGTTCCCCTTATCCTGCCTGAGTTACACTATGTCAGCGATTGCTGCACAAACCCTGTCTACATGTATGCGTACACCATAATTAGTGATGTGAGTGGACTGTAGCCTGTTGTGGCGTTGTGTACCACTGAGGACTATGGCGGGGATGGAGTCTCTCCATCGTTTCTAGGTCTCCAGTATATACATACATAGTGTAGAAAAGAGAAAATGGACTTTCCATCACTTTATCTCAGGTAATGCAGATCTTGAGAAAATCTTGAATAGTTTTCTAGCAGTTTTCAACAAAATATTTCCATTACAACCTGGGGCAATAAAGTTACAAATTAATTAAAGGAATGTAATTGGATAGATAAAAAATCTATTCTCCAAGTGGTGGCAGGAGAACACACACATAAAACAAGGTTTTGCTTATGCAAGCTTTCAGAGCCAGTGCCTCCTTCTTCCAGCAGAAGGGTTGAAGGGGACGGAAGGGGGATGAAGGAAAAGGACTGGAGAGGTTTAGACTAAGCGGTAGTCCAGTAAATCTCCCCTGACCCTGGGTTCTGGGTGACTTTTCCAAACTCCACCCGTTTCTCTAAACCTCTCAATTCCTTTTCCTTCACCCCTCTTCCTTCCCCTTCAACTCTTCTGCTGAAAGAAGGAGACACTGGCTGCAAAAGCTTGCATAAGAAAATTTTTGTTATGTTTGTTCTCTTGCCACTGCTTGGTGAGTAGATTTTTTTAAATCCACCCAATCACATTTCATTGTCAAAAATTGATTATTTTTGTCATTAAATAAATTAAAAGGCTCACCCAAGGAATAAAAATTTCCATTTTAAGGGAGAGGCATATGCACAGGGAACTAAAATGTAATTTAAATTATGGTTTCATTGAATATGTTAGACAGTATAAAGTTACATTTAAAAGAGCTGTCAAGGCAGAAAAATAATTAAGAAGCAACAGAATAAATTTAAACAGTGAAAATAAGTCAGATGTGCTCAGTCATTAAATCTGAATTACATGTCAAAATCTGTAACCAAGCAATTTCAAAAATTATTATTGAAGGATACTCTATAGCAAGTCAAACTGAAATCTTACAGTACTTCACAGGTTCCTCTACAAATGAAGCAAAGTTTCTGCTGTACTTACTAACATAATGAGATGGGTGAGCACTCTATAACATATCAAATAGTGTAGAATGAATAAAAACAAATGCATTTGCTAACAATATATTCAGTATAAAGCACACAGAACTTAATATCTTGTAGTCTCTCTCTGTCTCTGTTCCATTAGCACTGGTTATCATTGGAAGTAGAGTAGCAATAGTGTTACACTAGGTTCGTAAGAACTCACCGCACTGTTGTCTGCAGGCCCAGTGTGATCTCAGAGTGATTCAATGATAATCTGAAGATAATCTGAGATGGAGCTCTGAGTACAGTGACTTTAAAAGATGCACAAACCAATCACTATTGTGTATTTTGGAGAGAGCTGCTTCCCAGAAGTAACAATACTGAAGTATGCCAAAGTGAAACCATTTTTTGAAAGGGGATCAAGGGATGTCATGGGAAATTATCATATCATCTCAATTCTACCAATCATATTTAAAATATTGTAGAATGTTGCAGTTATCCAAATTCAAAATCTCATTACAAAACACTCCATTATCTTCAACAGTCAGTTTGGTTTTCAACAAGGGAAAATTACCATACATGAAGAAACAGTTTTGTTGAGAAAATAAACAGATAGACAAAAGCAACATGGTTGCAGGAATCATCTGTTACCTCAAAAATGCTTTTGATTCTGGAAGCCATACCTTACTTATTTACTTGCTTGACAAGTATGGCATTAATGGGTGCCCTACAATGACCTAAATCCTGATTTTGGAACAGAAGCCAAAGATTCAGGATTACTTTAAATGGCAGTTTTTATTCTGACTTTAAAACAATACCTCAGGATGTCCCACAAGGCTACATACTAGACTCAGTCATATTTCCATTCTATGGGAGTGATATACCATTAAATATCTGCTCCTCATCCATTCTGTTTGCAAACAATACATGTGTGTTAGTTGAAAATCAGTATGCATAGAAAATTCATGAATTGTTGTTCATTATCCTCAGTACTGTACACATTTGGTTTCAGGTAAGTAGGTGTAATCTAAATATATCTAAGAATCACATCATGCAGTTCAGAACCAAACAGCCTAAATGTGAGTGGATTAAGCTTACCAACAGCCAAGGTATAAAATAAATTGTCTCTGTCATATTCTTAAGATTAAATTTAGATAAATTTTTTGAGCTGGTTGGCATACAGTGAGTACCTAGATAAGAAACTGTTTTTTGGGGGGCTGTGCTAACATAATGTGGATACTAGAGATGTGCACTGTACACCACAATCAATCATATTACCCATTATTTACAAACATACAAATATTAACTCTCCCTGAATGTTCATCGTCATTTCTTATACTGAACAGGAATTATTTGAGGGAAACATGACACAAGAAACAAAGAAAATTTTACAATTCCCACCCACCCATCACTTTGAGCTGTATTCCAAGCACCTCAGTACATGGGGATAAAAATTTGTAAAAAATTAAAAGGGAACAAGTTAACGCAGATACAGTTATATCCACTCAAAAGAAAGTAATACCAGACACTGTTACTAAAATGCCATTACTCAGTGGGTGAATTCATGCGGGAAAAACTGGTGATTTGAATGTGATACAACTTGTTGCAGATGCCACTATAGCTGTTTAAAGAAACTTCATTTTAGTGTTATTATTATTTACTAGCTGTTACCTGGGGCTGATCTCACATATCAGTAGTTCTTTTATGATGAGTGATGGTGAGTAAGTAAGTTACTGTATGTGCAACAATGTCAGCTGCCTTCAGATGTCTGCTTATTCATGTAAGAATAGCTCGTGCTGTGTGACCCACCCATCCCTAAGCTGTCTCAATACACAATGTGGCAGCAATGTACAGCCAAGCAATGTCTATGGAGGGGCAACAACAAAAGTGTGCATCTATGAATCATCCTATTGAAGTATCTATAAATTGTACAATGTTTATATAATGCACAAATTTAATAATGATGTTCACTGATGAAAAGAAGATGTTTCATTCCCTACTTCACTCTCTTAGGTTTTTTCATGTTGCCTGCACTCTCCCTTGGGTTTCAAGCTGTCTACACACCTAATATCATCAAAATTGATCAGTGATTTACTTGTGAAAACATAAGTGATAGAGTTACTTTCACATTTAATAATATGAGTATGGAAATAAGGGTTAAACACAACACACTGAAGACTGCATAAGCATTCTATTCATTGTGTTTAATAGTATCACATAGCACATGTAAACCATAAAAAACATCAAAAATATGATAAATTCAAAAGTCAGAGAGTCAATAGCTTTTTCTAAAGATTTAATATTTTCCCTTACTTGCATAATATTCTTCAGATAAATAAATATGTTGCACTAAACACTTTCTAAAGTAGGATATATTCTTTCTCATGGTTCAAGCTGTCTTCCTACCAAATTTCATGAAAATTGGTTCTGCGATTTGATCATAAAAATGTAACAGACAGATTTACTTTTGCATTTGTAATATTAGTATGGATCCAGTTCACCTGAATGACAGAGTATCTGGTCATCTATTTACCCATTGTAACAAAAAATATGATTAATCTGACCAAGCAGCATGTGTCCATTGGTCTATGCTCCAGTCTTGGTGATACTTTGCCCACTACAATTGCCAATGTGGGAACACATAGGGGTCATCTGCTGGAGAGGCCAGTGTTTAACAATGTATATGGAATGGTGTACCCCAAAGTATTCCTACCTGAATCAACATTGCACTGTGCCTTCAGATTTGCTGCAGAATTACTGCTCTACAGAATGGATAAGCCTTTGACCTCCACATTCTGTAACAAGGCTTGGATGTTAAATACATTGTTGGTTACTCATGGTTTCACCATTCTTAAATCACTTGCCATACAAGCTTACAATGATATCATATGAATAGCTGATCAGCTTTACCACATTTGAGACATTTGTTGCCAGATGCCATAATAATCTGTCCTTTGTCAAAGTCACATATATCAGTTGATTTTCTTACCTGTGACCCACATAATGATTATAATGATTCTTCATTCATTTTTACTATGTTTACATACTTTTCTAACCATATCATGGGGCTGCAACATGACCAGGCACAGTTGTCATGGTGGACAATAGTCATAATGTTTTGGCTTCTTCATGTTTGTTGTTCTCCATTATTTCTTTGAACTGTAATTATTAACATCCATTTATTTTCACAGGAGCATCTGTAGAGTTCAAGGATGCTGTCTATTGGAGTGATTGGAACACAAGAATGGTATACAAGGCAGACAAAGACAATGGTGAAAACATTCGCCCTCTTTTGGCAATTCTTAAGGGTGTTAGAGCAATCAAGGTACTCTATTCTGAATCCCATTCATAAACACATAGAAGTAAATGCTGCTTGCCTTCAGTAACACAGAGCGGGTGTTACTTGCTATAAGCATTTTTGAAATTAAGTGGAAGACTACAGACTTAAACATATAATATGGTTGTTTTCAGACAGTAATTTCAAAGTGTTCTTCAGTAGCAGTTATTATTTCATGACTTTCTTTGTGAATCTTTTTTTGTCATTTTCTTATGCTTTCTTCTGTTGATTTAAAAATTACAACTTTAGTGACTCATCAAACTGAAGTTTGTGTGACACATAAATGTCAAAAATTCCCTTTAAGTGTGACTATCTGTAACCATAATTAGTGATTTCTCAATCATTGTTGAGTAAAGACTCCTTCTATACTTTCCTTCTGTTCTGTGTGTACAAATATGTCCTATTTGTTTGGTGATATCATATCCCATTATCAGTTAAGTGGTAATCTAGCTTAGTGGTCATCAAACGTTTTCGCTTGAGAGCCAATATTGACATTGTAGGGCAATACCTCAGGCTGTGTAGGAGGGAGGTGGGGCCACTCAAACAGATAGCCAATTTTTGCCAGCCCTTGGTTGTTGATAGAAGCTTACTGCTTACACATTTTGAATATACATATTATAAATTATCATGCCAAATATTTTAAGTGAAAATAAAATACAGTAATATACTGAAACTACATGTACTTTTCTGAAGGCTTACATAGTGATCAATTTGCATACCAATTTTATTACAATAGCCATCCTGTATTTGATTTCTGGGTACATTTTATAGGTATCTTGATGCCCTAGTATTGAACTGAATATTATTTTACCCTGCAGGATTAGATGGTGTTCAGTGACTGTACATGTAATATAGAACATGCCAAAAATGCAAAACCTTCATAATCATGTGCCTGATTATAATTAACAATATTTACAAATTTGATGTGAGCAGTACTCATAAACAGTGTAAAATTCCTTTTCCATGAGATAGTCTTTTAGGTTCTTTGGAAACTTAGTGTCATGCATGTTGTCACACAGTTTTTTAGGCAGACTTCTTAGTAATTTGATACCCGATTACTGGGGTCCTTTTTCAAGCACAACCTTTTCATTTCTTAAATGTGTGAGTTTTCTCACATTACTACTCCACACTGCAGGTATGGTTCAAACAGTCCATGGTATATTATGCATTATAAATATGACAGAGCTGAGTTTCTTACAGACAGAATTAATACATTGTTTGCATTTTAGTTTGTTATCCACAGAAATACCTAAGAATCTAGTGGATTCTATTTCTTCTAGCATCATTTCATCCACCTCTAAACCCATGTTCACAGCCTTCTCTTTCTTTTTTAGGTTTATAACAAGTCTATTTTCCAGGAGACATTGAGTTGTGGTGTTTGCAGATATGTATATTTTTCTTTCAAACTGTGCCATAGTTTGGTCATTATTCCGTATTGTCATGTCTTCTGCATACAATATTTTTTTCTCTTTTTCTTCATCACCTATGTCATTTACAAACAGATTAAACAGCAATGGCCCCATTACTAATCCCTTGAGCACTCTGTATATGATGGTTTTGGTTTCTGACTGATATACATCCCCTATTGATACATATTGCTTCCTGTTGCATAGGTATGATACATCCACTTCCCTGCTTGCCCTCAAATACACACTTTTCTAATTTTCTTATCAGTATTTCATGGTAAATATTGTCAAATGCTTTGGAGAGACTGAGAAACATTGCAAATGCAAACTGTTTTTCATCTAAGAACTGTGTAATGTATTCTGTCAGACTGGCAATTTTTGATTCTGTAGATCTTCTCTTTCTGAAACCATGCTGTGATGGTGTGAGAATGATGTATTTGTCTAGATAATCAGCTAATCTATTATACATAAGCATTTCCAGAATTTTTGAGAAACATGATATCAGGGAAATCGGCGTGTAGTTTTTGGGATCATCCCTATCCCCTTCCTTGTACATTGGTACCACAGTGCTTATCTTCAGTTTTTCTGGAAAAATTCCATCTTTGAGAGAGTTTTTTGCTATGTCCAGCAATGGTGAGATTATTTGCCCACTTGCTTGCTTTATTACATGATTCAACATTTTGTCATCACCAGCTGATTTCTTGGGATTCAGTTTCTGTATAGTTTTCCTCAGTTCATCTTCTATAGCTGGTGTCAAGAACATGGTTCTGCTTGACTTTTGTGATAACTTAGTAACCTCCTTTAGTGAACTATTTCTTTCCAATTTTAAGTTCTCTACCACCTTTATATAGTTATCATTGAGTATGTTAGCTATTTCTCTACCATCTGTAACCACTATGTTGTTTATTTTCATTGACCTGATATCTGTTTCTTTGTTTGATTCAGCATTTTCCTTTCTTTCACCATTAATTGCATACCCAGCTGCCTTTGTCTTGTTTCTTGAGTTCATTATGGTATCATTTACTGCCTTTGATTTTGCCTCTTGTATTATTTTTCTATACTTCTTTTGTAGCATTTTATAATTTTCAGCTTCACCCCTCCATCTCAGATCTTGCAGCTTCCTTCCCAGTTCTATTATTTCACTAGTAATTCACTTTGTCTGATCCTGCATCTTTCCTTGTCTCTTTACTTTGGGTAATGCTACATTAAATTGGTGTTTAACTATTGTAATAAGTGAATATGTGTTTCATTTACATTCTGCACCTGTAAGGCTTCATTCCAGGTTTCCTTACTTAATATTGTTCTAAAGGTGTTAATATTGTGTTCACTGATGTTCCTGATTTCTTTGGTTGTTTTGTTTTTGTTCAAACATTAAATCCTTACTTCTGCAGAAGCAGATCAGCTGTCCACGATGATCAGATATTTCTGTTTGGACTACGTGTGACTCACAGTTAGTCCTGCTAATATTAGTAATGATGCTGTCACTAACTGTTTGTCTTTGAGAAGTTACTGTTGTTGGTGGAGATATTGTTACCTCCATATTGTATTGTATTAACAATTCTTCAAAATCTTGTCTTTGTTTTGATCCTTTTCTCATGTCAATATTGAAATCTCTGCTTATAACAATATTTTTCTTCATATTCATTCTTAGTAAGTTGGCCATTTTTTTCAGAAAGATGCTAACCTTGTCATTTGGTGATCTGTACACACAAAACAATCTAAGTCATCAATCACTACACCAGTAATTTCAAAGTCTTTTTCTCTAGCCATAGGTAATCTCACACCTTTACTGTTTGCACTCTCTAGGGGCCTTCCTGTTTTAATATATATGGAAACTCCACCACCTTTATGTTTAGATCTGCAGAAGTAACTGGATAAGATGTAGTCCTTTATTGTCAAATTAGCTATCTGGGTTTCAGTTAGACTATGCACACTGATACATAGTATGTCCAGTTGTATTTCACTTAGGACTACTTCTGCTTCTAGTTTCTTGTTACAAACACATTGAATAGTCTGATGTCTACATCTACATCTACATCTACATTTATACTCCGCAAGCCACCCAAGGGTGTGTGGCAGAGGGCACTTTACGTGCCACTGTCATTACCTCCCTTTCCTGTTCTTTTGTATAACTGTACTTTTGTATAACTTTTCTTTTGTTGAATTACGTGTTGTGGGCTGCATTATGAGAGCATATTCTGTTGTCTCTTCTTTTTTGTGTGGTGCTTATATTTTGCTTTTTCTGCTGCAACCATTGGTTTTTCACCCCCATCGTGCCATATTAGTTTCCCTTTCATCTGATTATTTTATAGTCATCTGGAAACATTCGGCTGAGTATGCAATTGCAGTCTTTCTTGGTGTATTCCAATGATGAATTCTTCTCAGGTTATCAGCCGAGTGGTGGCATCATCTTGTCACAATGTTTCAATGAGTTTCTGGTGAAGATGATGGGTATGAAACTCATTGAAATCTTGTGACAAGACAATGCCACCTCTCGGCTGATAACCCAAGAAGAATTCATCATTCTGCTGAGTGTTACAGACTCTAATGTGTTTAAATGCATGCCATCCTTTCTGAGGCAGTTTTCACTCAGAAATTTGTTGGGTCTAACAGCACCAAGACAATCACACTGTTATTTTGGAGATTTATTTGTCACTCACTGACCTTATTATTATGATTCTGCTAAATATCAGCTGGGATCCTGTATAGATACTTCTTGCCAAACAAATCATATTTCTTGTTTTATGCATAATTTTTTCATCACTGCTGCTTCTTAATGAGTTTCCTCCAACATTTATAAGGACACCACTGTAATTAGTCTTGGTTCCAGAATCCAGTTTTGTATTCGTCTACTTTGAATATATTTCTAAAACATTTGCTGAGTTGTTGCATTGTAATTACCAGTCTGATATTGATTTTGCAGTTGAGGATGGCAATATTTTTCAGCAGCAAGTCACCTAGTGTTTGTAGGGGCACACGTACTTTTGCCTCTTGCTTTCCTGTTTGTTGTATTTCACACAAACACACACACAACTACTTTTCACATATTAATCTATTGTTTTCTTCCATTATAGTTAATAATTCTGTTTTTAGTGTTTCAATATCACTTTGAAGCCATTTTGTCATGTAAACAGCCATGACATGTCCACGGAAAGTCATCAATGATGACTTTCAAATTTATTTTCGTGCACTTTTCATGTAATCAGAAGTTGCACTTTACGCACAGAACACCTCTCATCAGTCACTTTTCACACTCCTTATATGAAGAACTGTTTATTTTTTGCATTTTTAATGAGAACAAAGTGTTGCCTATTGGGGCCATGTTTTAGCATCTGAAACAATACCAAACAGCTGCAGCAGGTACTTATCAATTGGACTTTTATATTAGGCCACATGTAACAGAAAAGAGGTGGTTTTAGATAGTATAATTAATTCAAAGTTGTCACAAAGAAATGGAGTGGTGGGTGAAAGCTTTCTTCTGTAAAAGTGTTTTGCAATCAAGATTGTTTTTATTCTGCAATACCTTGTCTCCTGCCTTGAATTTCTTGATGTTTTCAGTGTCATCATAACACTCCTTATTCATTTCCTTATATTCCTTATTAAAACTTCTTGCCATCTGGTGCATTGCTACCTTTAGTACCTTTATAAAATCCTCATAGTTGTAGTTTGGTCAGATCCCACTATAGGATCCTGGAAATATTGGTTATTCTCCTGAAAAAATAGATCAAATGGAGTGAATGTAGTTAATGAATGCAATATGGTGTCGTATATAAAAGTGGCAAAATGCATCTGTTCATTCTAGTTTTTACACTTGTCAACCCATAATTTTAAATTGTGCTATCAGAACCTCTCAAATGCTTCTCCAAGCCTATTATTATACTCTTCTAACATAGCTCCAAACATGACCACATCATTTAAGTATATGGACATCATGTGTCCCTGAAGTCCAGATAATACTGCATTCATCAGTCTCTGAAAACTGGATTCACTGTGTATTACTGCCATTGGTAATCTTCTGAAGTATGTCAGCCCGAAACTGCCAATAGAGGTATGCAACCATTATTAGTGAATACCATATTAATTAAGTTTATCAGTGGTTCAGGTGGAAAATGTCCTCAGTTTTCACATTTGACATTTAGTCAGGAAGTGCACTGGCAAATAAGAACTAGTCTTTTAGTAATTATGATATGTTATCTTTTTAATACAACAAAATTAAACACTGAAATGTACAGCACCTTTTCAGTGTACTTCTCTCATCAATGAAGTAAGACAAATTGATACATTATCCTTTTGAGATAAATAAATATTTTTATATGTTTAAAGGTACAATCTCATGCCCTTTCACTACAATGGTGCTTTTTTTTTATTGTGCATATGTGGAGGCACATCGCATGTATTTTTGTTGTTTTATTTTACTGTTTTAATGGGCAGTCGACATTTTGACATATGGATAGGCACAGTAATAAACCACAGGACAGGACAGATGTTTTAAAATTTTATGTTTGACAAATAGTCAAGAAGTTTAATAGCAAATCTAAATAAATCCTTTTGAAGCCCTCAACAAGTCTTGTCTTTCCAAGACCAAATATTTTTCTACTATTTTGTAACATACTTTCTTGTATTTTGTACTATGCCAATGTGTGTTTTAATATGCCTATGTGCAGGCACACAACATGTGTGTTTGGTTGTTATTGGTTACCATTTTAATTTCTAGTAACACATCGGCATTTGCATAGGTGCAATGCTGTAAGGTGGTGCCCTCTTGCACCACATGTTTTACCTAGCAAGTGTAAGTGCACAGAAATGGCAGTTTTTTGCAGTCCTTCTCATGACCAACATTCTCATTCTCCATTTTTAAATTATATGTAACACCTTTTGGTTTATGAATGTATGAGTAAGGAACAAGCTGAATGTGTGTTGGTTCCGAGACTTACTTAAATTTTGCACTTTCTTGTTAACATTAGGTGTTTCAAAAAATGTATAGCTAATCATTTGTTTCATTGTATACACCAGGAAATCTGATGATGGGCAGAGCCTGAAACATGTCATTTGGAATAAATGCACCAAAAAACAACTAGAACCTGTTTGTTTGTGATTACTCAGCTTTTCTAAAATCCAGTCAATTATATGGCAATTTTTTGCATTTGTAATATCCTTCTGGAGTAGAGAATGCTGTTTTCTTTCTATCAAACTCATTTAACAGTACCTTGTGGTAACACTTTGCACAGTCTAAAGTGGTGAAGTACTTCTCTTTTGCTGAACTATCTAAAATACAAATACAAAGATAATACAGATGTCATTTCCTCTCTGCTCATCTGCAACTGTTCTCCACTTTCACTTCCCAGAAGTGTCTATATTCTTCAGAATTATCAGTAATGGGAAATTCCGCCCACTTGTGCTCAGTATAATGATATCCTCCCTTAACATCACATCTATCTTATCTCAGAGTGCTTCCTTTTGTGCCTCTGGTAGTCAATAAGGTTGGATATTTATCACTGTATCTTGTGTCTCTGGTTTATACTTAATCTCATGCTTCACCATCTCAGTATATGTTAATCTATCTGTGGGCAACTGAAATACATCATGATATGCAATATATAATTCAACAATTAAAGTCCTTTCTCCTTTGGTTAAGTAATCCACTCATACCATTTCCTGTAATCTTCTAATCTGTGACTTTGTCTCTCACTCCACTGAAACTATACTGTGTACGCAGTGTTCCTCATTTTTTCTCATGTCAGATACTGCTTCCATTTTCACTTTGGTGCATTCCCATATAACTACTTCTTCCATGGTATTTGGAATACTCATGACACAAGTGCCTCTCTGTGAAATGACCAGGGCTGTAGGCAAATATACATCTGTTTGTAACTTTTGCTTCTTCACTATTCCTTCTGTCAGACCTGTTCTGCACTTATTTCCTTAAAATATTTTATTCTTGCAGGTCTATTTGTGTAACATCACACTGACTCTCTTTCCTTTCTGCCCACTGTTCACCTTTTGTGCCTTTTTCCCTTCTATGCAGTGCTCTATCACTTCTTAATTCTCCTGGTTTCTGACTCCAGAAGTCTCTCTTTTCTATATACCTGTAGATGATATTATATGCAAAGAGACAATTGAAAAACAATAAGATTTTGATGCTGTTACTAGTACAAAGAAGGAGAATGATGATTTTCAGCCTGTAAAATTGACACATCAGTGTATCAAACACAAATGCAAGATTTTTTTTTCTATACAGAACACATGATTTGGCACACCATTGTGTGCAATGCTGCTAATTTTACTCTCACCTATTGAAGACAGTAAGAACACTCATGGAACTGCAAAGATTTCAGACATCTACCTATCATTCTTCAGAAAATAGACTTGTAGAGTGCCTACATCATCAGCAGAAGGACTCTCTCAGTTATCCTGTCCCTGGAGATGGGATGGGAACTATACTGATTACCTTGCTTTCTATGTAAGTCATGCTCAAAGGCAGTCTCAATGCAACAACTGCAGAGCTGGTCCATGAACAAACATTGCATGTATAATGGTCCATTGAAGTCTTCATGAACCTGAAAAGAGAGTTGATATTGAGCTGCAGAGTTTGGCAACCACAATATTGGCTGATAGTTTAAAATTGACCTTTACTGTAGCATAACTCTTGCACACTTGCCAATTTATTATGGATGAGTGGTGATATTAGGTTGTCTCTTCATTTCTTAAACTGTCCTGGCCATGAGATAAAGTGACAATGCATCTAGTCACAAAGGCATATGTTTGACCTAAAATAGGACTACAAACATTTCTTCTGGCAATGCAATGTGTGCTAGCAATATGTAATTAGCCAGCTCTCACCTCCACAGTTGGCACTTTCACTCTGTCAAATCAGTAGTTTGAGAATGTCCATGTGTCTGCCATCAGAATGTTGTACATATTGTCTGATGTCAGATGGCCATTTTTCACTCTGGCCAAAATCCTTCCCAGTGGGATATGTTACAGCTCAAATTGTTACCAAAACTTTTTTGTTGATGGATCACATGATTTGGCATACCACTGTATGTAACTACAGATCAAGGCTGACACTTCAAGTGTCACCTATTGAAAGCATTAGAAACCCTCATGGGAGTTCAC
The DNA here is from genome assembly GCF_023864275.1 of Schistocerca cancellata. NCBI lineage: Eukaryota > Metazoa > Arthropoda > Insecta > Orthoptera > Acrididae > Schistocerca > Schistocerca cancellata. The sequence goes on from NC_064634.1 coordinate 405,907,391, forward strand.
AGAATGCAGACATCTAACCACAGTCCTTGAGAAAATAGTATAATAGAGTGCTTACATCATCAGCTAAATGCCTCTCTCAACTTGCATACTTCCAAACACTGGATGAAGACTCTATCTATAGTCCTTCTTCACATACAAACTGCCTTCAAAGTCAGTCCCAATAAAACTACTGCAGAGCTGATCCATGGACAAATATTACATGTACCTGGACAATTATTTAATGCCACTGATAGTAATGATATTACAGTATATGACTTTTTACACTAATTATACATACAAATCTGCAGGATTTGATTTACATTACCCAAGGACCATGGTGCCAAGTGACCATTCAGTTTCCAAGATTTGTGATCAACTGAATGCATCTATGTGCATCATGATTTGATCTTCAAGTCATTTTATCCACCATATCATGGCTCTTTGAAGTTTTCATATACCTGGAAAGATATCTGATGTTGACATGGAATGTTTGCTCTCACTGATATCAATCAATAGTTTAAAACTGACTATTACTGCAGTGGGATGTCTTCATTACAAGACTAACAAGGCACATGTCACCTGCTGCAGAACCTACAAAAATGCCAGTAACATACACCTATTCATCAGTAGCACTGAAGTAACACAACAATGGTCCAGTGGTAACATATTCTGGATGTCACCTTGGTTTTAACCTCAAATATTATTTACACTTAGGGGGAAGTAGTGTGGCTCGGTAGACTCTCCTTGGTTTATGTAAAGTCCCTATGACTATAAGATTTCATTTATGACAAATGAAATATAATAGCTAACTGCAGTAGATAATAATCCTTATTTGCCTTTGAATGACAGTTGCAGTTTTCTTGATAATTAATGTTGTAAACAAAACATCTGATACTCAGATCTGGTCTAATTAATATTGTCTCCGGATATTCCTTGTACTTTTTAGGACAGGAACAGCATTGTTACTTCTCCACAAAGCTGTTATTCTTATATGAAGATTTACTGCTTTGCTCTTTCCACACTTATTTATTTCAGAACTGGATTACATAACCCTGCCCTCTGATATGCCTTTGGCTTTAATATTGCTTCACAGTGTGTGATGCATTGTTGTATGCTTATTCAGTATGCTGTATGTCTAACAGAAGGTATTACTCAGAATTCTCCTTTCCTTCCCCCTGCAGGTATTTGCACACTCTCTGCGGGAAGGAACAAATGCTTGTGGAGGAGATGCCAACCAGACTACTTGTTCACACTTGTGCATTGGTTTGCCAAGTTAGAGCTACACTTGCAAATGTCCTGACAACTTCTACCCTGCTGCCAACAACACATGTACACCTGTTTGTGGTAAAAAATTTTCTGCTTTTGAATCTTGCACTTCACAACTGTCTGACTTGTTGACATTATGAATCAACATCATATTCTTCAGTGCCATCAATACCACATTTATCTCAGTGTTACAGAGGATAAATTTATTGGTCATTGAGGTCACAGACAGGTCAATACAGTGAACATTCAAGATAGTTCCTCACCTTGGACCTATCAGAGTACAGTTTTATGGTACACTGTAGGGTTGTGTATGTGCTATGACTGAGATGATTGTAATTCCATTTAAAATTTCCTAATTATCTCTCTGCGGTACAAGACATGTAATTTTGTCTTACGTTATAAGGGATATGAGAAAATTTAACACATTTATGCATTTACACCTAAACTTAGTAAGCCACTTTATGTTGTGTGGTGGACTGTACTTCATATACCTCTGTGATTTCCCTTCTTTCCAGTTTTACTTGTGAATGGTAGTATGTGACTTGGTGGTTAAGTGTCAGACTAAATATCACAAAGCATGGTATTCAGGAACTAGGATTGCTTTTGCATCACAAAGCATGGTATTCAGGAACTAGGATTGCTTTTGCATCACTTATTGCTATTTAGCCTCTGACAATGATTGGCTGCTGTGAAAATGCCAAGTCACATCATGGTTCAGAGTCCATGTTAAACTGTGACTCTCACTATGACTGGATGAGCAAGTCAGTTTGAAGGTCAGAGGAAGGTGAGGGAAAATCATTTCCAACAGGCCCATTCCTATCTTTTCCGTGATGCTCAAAAGAAGTCTTGATGAACCTTGCTACTCTCCTTTGAATCATGTCTATCACTTCTATTAATAAATCCTAGAATACACTACCTTCATCACATTTTATTCTATTTGCAAAGACAACCAGTTTTATCTTTCATACCAGTATATTATGAGGAAATGACACAAATGATTTGAAACTTCCTGGCAGATTAAAACTGTGTGCCAGACTGAGACTTGAACTCAGGACCTTTGCCTTTCATGGGCAAGTGCTCTACCAACTGAGGTACCCAAGCACAATCCACGACCTGTCCTCACAATTCTATTTCCACCAGCATCATGTCTCCTACCTTCCAAACTTCACAGAAGAATTCAGATGCAAGATTTTGTATGAGAGTCTTCTATCTGAGAGTCTTTTATCTGGCAGTCTTTTATCTGAGGGTCTTTATTTTATTGTATATAATTAATTTGATTTTAGTGAATAGCAAAATTTTAGTCATCTATCTAACCCTTTTATCTTAGCTGAAGTATTGCTTGGAATAAATGAGTGTTTCTTAGGTACTCTTGAGTTGTCATAATACTGAGTGTTTCAAAAAGTACTTTACAACTTCGAAAATTCACATAAGTTAATTCATACTGCCTACAGAGGTGACTGTCATGTCAATTTGTAGGGAAATACATCAAGTTTTGTCTTTCATAGTTCGTTAGTGCTGAATTGAACCATAGCAAGTGTTAGTGGCAGTTGCGTTAATGATGGCTTCCTTCATTGGACCCAAGTGTGCTAGCTGTGCGTTTTGGTTTGAAGAATCAAAGTCAGTGACAACAGTTCAGCATAATTTCTGTACCAAGTGCACTAAAGACCCTCATAGTAGGCCTACAATTTATGAGTGGCATAAATGTTTTGTAGAAACAAGGTGCTCAGTAAGACATGGAAAATCACCAGGTCATCAAAGCACATCTGATTAAGTCATTGAGCGAGTGAGACAACATTTTGTCAACAGCCCTATGAAACTGACTTAACATGCATCTCACAAACTGCAAATCACATATATGACTCTTTGGCATGTGTTGAGAAACTGTTAGAAACCATACAGATTGACAACCATAGAAGCAATAAAAGACACTGATAAAATTGCTCACAAGAATTTCTGTGTGGATATGTTAAATCAATTACATGAGGATGAACATTTCTTGTACAAAATTATCTTTTCTGATGAGTTGAGTTTTCACTTAAGTGACAAGGTTAATACACATAACTGTAGGATTTGGGACAGTGAAAATCCACATCAAACATTGCAACATGTTCGTGATAGCTCTAAACTGAACATTTGTTTGTGCACTCAGCAAGAACAAAATGTACACCCCCTTTTTTCTGTAAAAGAACCATCAATGGCATAGTGTACCTGGATATGCTACAACAATTTTTGATACCACAGATCGATGAGGATGACCAAGAATGAAATGTTTACTTCCTGCAAGATGGTGCACCACCTCACTACCTGGCTGACATTGGAATTTTCTCAGTGACCATTTTCCAGGTCAGTGGATTGGTCATGATGCACCAATTGCATGGCCTCTACGTTCCCTAGACCTCAACCCCTTAATTTTTTTTATGGGGATTGATCAAGGATGTCATGTTTGTACCTCCTGTGCCGCCTTCTATACCTGATCTTAGAGCAAGAATTTACACTGCCACTGAGCAAGTTATGCCTGCGATGCTACAGCAAGTTTGGGAAGAAATTGATTTCTGATTGGATGTGTGGAGGATAACCAATGGAAGCCATGTACGACAGCCTTAGTTTAAAGTAAATAACACTAAACTGAGCTCTATATCTTATTTCAATAAATTTATGTGAATTTTTAAAGTTGTAAAGTTCTTTTTGAAACATGCTGTAGAAGAGGCGAGATCAAGTGCCAAACTTGTACTTGACTATTACGTGTCTTGAGGACAATGCATTATTATTTAATTTGTACCAAACAGAAGTGAGAAGATCTTTGTGGCTGTGGACTACATTATTAATAGCAATAATGAAGAATACTCACTTTTAACAAGAAATAATATCCTTCAACACTGAACATTATGTTTGCATATCATTGGCAAAGTGACCCTCATTCATAACAACTCATAAATATGAAAACCACTTCCTATTTACAAAGTAATACAACAGCTATTATAAATATGTCAAGGTCTGTGCACCAAAAACACAGAAAAAATAAAATTTATTTATTCATCCAAAAAATCTCTTCAGATTGTGAGACACAGAAAAAACACAGAACAAGACAGTGACAAAACACAACACTGTAAATATTCAGTATTATTTCAGTAGGCACATAAATTTTAGTTTTATCCACAAGCTTGCACTACTTGCAGTACCGATAGCTCCACTGTATTTTTTCAGCTCTCTTGTACCTCAAATGTCTATAAATTCTGCTGCCGAATAGAAGCAATTATCTAATAAGAATTACAAAAGAGTGTGAATGAGTAATGATACGATTTTTACTTTATGTGGAAGACTATTGTAAATCTGTATATCACTGTTTACTGTGGAAGTTTTGTAGGCTGATGTCCTTACGGACAGGAAATGAAGCTTTTCCTTTTTCTTGTATGATGCTCATGGATATTAAAATTTTCATTTATGTATTTCATATTATTTCTAACATACTCAGAGATTGCTATTGTCTACATACAGTGAAGTGGGAGGATCAGTGACGTATGAAAGAGGGGTTTGAAAAAATCTGTTTGTCAAGGACATTGCATTGCTCTTACAATTATTTTCTGGGATAGGAAAACGAGTGACTAGGTGGTGTACTATCGCAAAATATAATTCCATAGAGTAGGATTCTATAGAATTAAGCAAAGTACGCAATTCAGACAGTGCTAAAATTTGCTTTAACAAAGAGTAATCATAGACTGTAACATATTTTATGAATACTTGCACTGCTAGCCATCAAAATTGCAACACAATGAAGCTGGTATGTAGCAGTCTTCAGATTGGCAGGAACACATACTTCAATTTGCAAATGACTTACATTTCAGCACAAGACTTTAGATAGAAGTAATACCACCTACATTCTGTACATACATAGAAAGTTACACAGGAGTTTCCTTATTCAGAAACCATATTTGACTGTTCTTTCTGAAAAGCTCATGTTATGCTTGATGTAAGAAGTAGCAATGTTTACTGGCACATGGAATTCATCAGTGGCAGGATTAGGGCCTTTTGAGGCTACTGTTCCACAAATTTTCTGCTTGGTTTGGTCAGGATCCCACAACTACAAGGATATATATGATCATTGGGTACAGGAGAACTGTACTTTATACCATGTGGGGACCTCATGTGACTGTCGTCTGAGAAGGCACATATATTGTTTTCTTGGCTATGCAGGGTTATATGACCACATCCCATATCTTGAGGCAGGAAGTAGACTTGCTTACTGCAAGACAGTATCCACATGGTGAGTGTAACGATGTCTGGAGCACTATGAACTGTGAGCATAGTGACTGTTGTTACAACTTCCCTTCATAAGGCAGCAGTGGTATGTGCTCCAGCAGTTGTGGGACCAAAGACAGCTCTGGACACATAAGTGTCACTACTCCTTTCCAGAGGAAACCCAGTTCTCTTGGCTTGTGGCATCTTGCTAGAAATGTCCATGTGTAGAGGCTCCAAGGAGAACAAACATTGCCAGACAGCATTTGTCATTGTCATATGGGTCAAGGATAAGGTTCAATGGTTGGAGCACTATTGGATACATGAGAATATCACTTTATAATATTGACAGTAGACATTGTAATACTGACTTTCTGAAGCTGTTTAGTGAACCTCTTCTCTTCAAAGTTTCCATTAAATGACCTTTTAACAAGATTATCCAGGACCACATGTTGCAACTACTTTGCTAGACATTTTCCCATTTTGGAGTATGAAAATGTTTTGCTACATGGGTTGTCGCAATTCAAATAAACTTTTCTGTTACCTTTGGTTGCTGTATTCCAGAAACAAATTGGTGAGGAATATGCACTGTTTTTCACATTTAAATCACCTAACAGTCAGATGACAAAAACATTCGAAATCACAAAATCCCATTCTATCATATTGCTGTAAAAATGTTTGGGAAGGATAGAGTTGACATCTCATTAAATGAGCAGCTCCAAAGTAATATTAGGTGGCACAACAAACAAGTTAAAAGTAACAGTTAAATTTTAAGTGACTCATTGATGCAGTATGTTAAAAAGCTCAACAAGAATTTCCATTGCAAGGGTGTAATGAGTCAGATGCTTCTGTTACTGAAGGGAATTACCTGTTTTCTAAATGTTTTGAAAAACTATGACTCCTTGTTAGAGGCACAATACAACTACAGCATTTCAAGTAGATTCCAAACTATACAACCAACATTATTAAAGTTATCTGTGAGGCAGTCAAGGAACCACTGATACAGGAAATAAAATTGAAAGACTTTGCAGCCACTATGCTTGAAGAAACTTCTGAGTATTGAATAAATCACAACTGTCAATAACTGTCAATAACTGCACTATGTTCATGCAGACAATGATTTACTTAATCATGCTGAATGCATGGTTGATGATATTTACATTGCAGAGAAGTTGGTTGGGCAGACTTACAATGGAGCATCAGTATTGAATGATCATGTTAATGGCCTGCTAAGTACAGTTTTGTTAAGAAATTGAAAGGCTCTCTTCACTCACTAAATTTAATTTTGCACCAGAACATCTCTAATATAAAAGAATGCTAAATATTTTTCCAAACTCTGAATGATCTTTCTTCATTTTTTACAGCTATAATAGAACTTCTGCATGACAGTAATTTTTTCCAGAAAAGCTACCATCACTTGCTCCAACTAGGTGGAACTTCTCATCCAGATTGGCTCATGCAGTTAATCTTGTTGTAAATATTTTCTTAACTGTTTAGTTACACATATGTGTAACATACAGATAATAAAAAACTATGAAGATCTCAGAGAACAGCTGCTATTCAATAGGTAACACACAATCTTCACAGAGTGGACTTCTATACATCTTCCCCTCTTCTGTTTGGCGATCAGAAGAACAGCACATCTACAAGATTCATTCACAAGATGCCACTGTTATCTGCTACTGTATTTTGAGGACAAAGAAGATACCAGAAGGATGGAGGAATGTGATTATAGTGCCAATATGGAAGCAGGGAGAGAAAAGGGATACAAATAACTACAGAGATTTATTGCTATTAGAGTCTGACTACAAGGTGCTGTCAAAACACATCCTCAAGATATTAGGATATGTAGAAAGTACAGTTGGAGACTAAAACGTAGGATTTAGTAAGGAAAAATAATAAATAGAATAGATATTTATTCTGAAACAACTGACAGGCTCTTGGAAGGATCCTGAAGAACAGACGACAAGATGGAAGTACATAGGAACTAATAATGGAAATTCTTACAGACACAAAGGCAAGCATGATATTTTGATGAGCACTATCGGAAGAGTTGGAGATCAAGACCATTGTCAAACAGGGAATGGACTGTCACCAGCATAGACATAGATGGAGTAATCAGAGAGCAGATAGCAATAAACAAGAAAATGACAATACCGAGGACATGCATGGGGGACAGATAGGAAAACAGATCCTAAATGGACTGCCTAGCCATTGTGAACAACATAACAAAAGTGAGTAAGACAGTAGAATATGCAAAGGCACACATGAGAACCTAAGTGAAATACTGTAGCTATAAAGGTGGGACTGGGGCTCACACCTACAAGAAGACAAAGGCACTGAATAGCAAAAGGGATTGAAAAACACCAGAAGGCATTCTATAAAAAATGGGCATATTTAAATACCTGGAAGAATATGTAACATCAGGAAACAGGAGCAATGGAGGAATAATAAAGAGGATGAAGAACATAAGGTCAGCCTTTCATATGACCACATATTTACACAATAAAAATAGCATATCAGTGTATCAACAGGCAAAAAGATCAGATGCTAGAAGGCAATAGTGAAGAATTTGTTACTGCATGTAGCTGAGTCAATAACACTAGGAAGCAATGGTGCAGCACAAACAGAGAATAAAGAGAGCAAAACACTGAAGAAAATAATAGCCCCTAAAAAAACTGGTGAGAGGTAGATACAGAAACCTAGGGAAGAACTGTACAGGAACATAGGACAATATTAGGAGATATTTTATGGAGGTGGTGTTGTACATCTTGAATGAATGTTAAGAACTGCATTATGCAATACTCAGCTGTAACGGTATATTTTATTACAGATGGTTTATTTTGACCTGGGATCAGACCATCATTGGTTCTGAAAACCATCTCAGCTATGCATTTGCATAATTGGGATAACAGTTATAATATATATAGACACGCACACAGATGGCATGATCCTAGACCAAAATCGATCAACTCTAATAAAATATACCATTACAGCTGTGTATTGCATAATTCAGTTCATAATATTAAGAGAAATCAGACAGAAAAGGCCAAGGTTTGCCAGACAATCATGGATAGAATGACAAAAAGAGTTTTGGAAACGACAAGGAGGACAAGCGGGAAAACAGGAACCACGTGGGAGGTAGAACTCCGGAAGAGCTGCTCAGAATTGGGGCCAAGGTGGCAAAAAAAGGAAACCTGGAGAAGCAAGTACATGCATACAAATATGTCAGATATCAACAACAAATAAGGGCACAGAAAAAGTACAGAGAGTCACCACTGGAGCAGACAACAAACGAGGATACAGATGATCTCAGAAGAAGAACAGGAGAGAAGGGGAGAGAAGATGAAGAGGTTCTGAATGAGAAGAGGAAAATGCAGACAATGAAGGCACTGTACATGGTCCATAGAGGCTGTAATGAAAGAATAAGAGGAAGAGGAAGAGGAAGAAGAAGAAGATGAAGAAGATGTAATTGAGTGATTCCATGTGAAATCAACCAATAAAAGAAAAACTTTTGACCTTGATGGTTTAGAGATTTCTAATTTGTTGCTATTTTATTCTACCTATCACAGTAAGACAACTCTAAAATTGAAGGTTTTGTGGACATTTCAATTTTGACTTGTTAATTTTTTATGTTTCCAGAATTGTATGATTTTTGCCACATTTCAAAACCTTAAAATGGTCATACTGATAGCTCAAAAAGTATTTGATGTACAGACCTGAAAACCTGAAATTTATACCACTTTATTCAGTACATTGTAGGTTTTAAAAATATATGCTGCTTGACCAAATTCATTAAAATGCTAAATTTTCCCAAACTAAAATTTTTAAATTTTTAAAATTTCAAAATCTGATTAAAAAAAATGTATATTAGTCATAGACTACATTTTAATGTATGTGCCAAATTTCATGATGGTATTCCAACGGGAATATATGGAAATAAATTTTATTTTGCTGTTATCTGTATTGCCAATTGTATCTCAGCTGCACTCGGCTTTCAAGCTGGTTCATAAAACTAATGTTAAAATGAAATCAGTAAGTACAAATTAAGCACACTTTACTTTATCATTTTAAAATTGTACTAAGCTGTATAACAACTGACATAAATAATGCAAGGGATAATACGCATTTTCCATTTTATATAGCTTTTAATTTACAATAGCTTAGTTCATATTTGTGTGTGTGTGTATGTGTGCGTGCGTGTGTGTGTGTGTGTGTGTGTGTGTGTGTGTGTGTGTGTGTGTGTGTGTGTGTGTGTGTCCACTTCAGTAGAGATGAATTGTTGAGATTAAATTAACAGAGCACTGTTGAGGAAAAGAGTACCATGTTGCTGTGTGCATGTATAATTCATTAAGTTCATGTGCTCAAGGGGTAAAGTGGGAGAAAAGTGGGTGTCATGATTTAAAATATTTAATCACCCAATAAATATGATAACTGCCAAGGAGAGCCAACAAAGTAGAATATCGTACTTCTTGTATTCCAACATATGCAGTTCAGTATTTTATTGGTCAATTAAGCATTTGAAATCATGACAGTGGCACATTTTTGCTTAATAAATGCACATGAAAGAAAAGTTGAAGTGGTTTCCTTAACACTCATATTAATCAGTTGTGGGAGCACATCATGATTAAATATTACCTGCTTTCGAATCCTTTGAGTGAGGTATATGTGCCATCAGTCACTTTTTCTTCGTGACGAATGATGACAACAAATAGTGTATGGCTTGAGTGTTATCAGAAGATGAAAAAGGAGAAGTAAACTTTTTATTTATGCATCCTCTTTTCCTCTTTCTTGACCAAGAAAACAAATTAATTGCAATGAAAACTTCATTCTTTGTAAATTAAATACCACAATTACCACTGGAAGAACATATAGACTGTCACAGTGTTTCCCAACCTTTTTTAGACCATTACCCCCAAATGCAATCAGACATTAGCGGTCCTCCCCCTCCCCCCTTTTCCCTCCACCCCTTCCTGCCCACCATCTGGTACACTTGTTACAAAACATGCTTCCACTGTATTACTCCTCTCCATTGTGGCACTTGCTTGACTTGCACACTGCAATCCCATTTAAAATCAAACAAGTTCAGTCGTGCGCATTATATTTACTGTTCGTAAATCACTTCAGAGCTGCACTCCCTACTTCTGAACAGGCAGAAATTAGACAATTTCTGATTGTTAATGCTTTGTGTCTGACCACTCTAATAATAATAATAATAATAATAATAATAATAATAATAATATCACTGTGTACAGCACTATAGTAGCCCTTATGTAGTGCTGTGTCATGCTGTCATTTAATTCATTTATCTGTTTCATCGTGACTAATGAAGCAATTTCTGGACTACTGCAGGTACTATCTACAATTTGGAAGAGGCATTTTCTTCAGATATTTAGCACTTGTTACATACATGTCTCACTTTTATCATCAGCAATGTATGGGACAAAGCACAACATATGCATATGCAGTGGGTGGGCTAAGTGAGGAACCTGTAACTCAAGCGCGTTAATGCTTCCAACTGAGAAAAAGCATTTATTGATAACATACATAATCAATGTTATGATCCTACAGAATTGTGATAATAGCAATGATCTTTTGAAAATAATTTAGTTTTGTGACTGAAACAGAATTGAATTGTTTAGTTTTTTGCCCTTTAGAAAATTTCATTTTACCCCTCAGAACCAGGCAACCATGGCACTATCAAATGAAGAGATACAGAAGGCCTCAGATTATATTGGCAAAGTATGTGTTGTTACCTCAATAATCTGTCATTATACTTGGGAGAAGTAGGTTATATAATTTATCAGAAAACTACAAGACATAATATTACATTTTAATAAGATTGTTAGTGGATCACCATAACATCTTTCTTGTTGAAAATGAGTAAAATAATTCTCTTTTAAATGCACTCAAATAACAGTCTGTTAAATAATAACAGATTTCTCACTTTTAACTAACAATATTGATAAATATTAATGAATTTGTAAAATGAAGGTACATACTTTTAAAGCATATAAGAAACTTAATAAAATGGTCTAAATTTTAGTTCTGTAAGTCAAATATATTTTTAAATATGGTAATTTTAAGATTTAAAACTGTAACAAAAATTACATAAATTAGATTGTTTTACAAATTAGTTACTCAAATTGAAAGGTTAAAAAAATTAATTTGAGATTTTTTTGTGCAGACAACTACTACTATAAATGTACAAAAAATTATGATAATCTGAGATGTCAACAACTGGACCATTGGTTGATTTCAAATGGTTTGACTCAGAACTCTTTTCTTTTACAGAGTATGACTGAGTATTGTCACACAAAGACAGGAAAGTGGTAGTCTGAATTGCATTTCTGAGTGGTTCTCATTTTTTCTTAATGTTTCATAGTTTAATTGAGAACCTACTGTCTTTTCACATCACACAAAATTCACAAGATTTCTTTGGTGTCTCAAAATGGGATCCATAACCTTTCTGGCTGATAATATCTGACAAGCACAACACTTATGGTTGCTGTATTGTTTGTTCATAATTTGATGCAAAGAACTCCAAGGAATCTTGGAAAATTGTTCATAGTTGAGATATGAAATGCCAGTTTTCACAAATGTTACTGCTAATTTTCAGTTCCACTTCATTTCTGATTGCAGATGAACAGCAACTGCTGTGATCATTATGAACATATACTATTGAAAAAATGACACCATTGATGCAAAGCAGCTTCATTCATCACATTCATTCTGTATATAGCAGAAATCTTGCAACGAATATCAACAGCTTTGAAGTTTTTTGTCACTAAAAACTATTACAGAAATGATTTTACACTTTTTGGAATATTTGGCTTATTTTGAATAAGTAATGTAGGCAATGTGGCTTTCTTGTTATCACAGCTCTGCATAGGTCAGCTTAACAACTTTTCCATTCACCCCAACACTTTCCATGCCAATAGAGAACACAAGTTAGTTTCTGGATAGCTGTTGTACATAGTATTCACATTATGTAGTTCATTACTTACATAAAAATTAATCAATTCTGAAAAAAAACTCGTCAGTAAAAATAGTGTTTGACATTTATAAGTTTTTCAAGTTCCTCTTAATTTGAGTTTTATCAGCAGCAAAATTTTTAAGGTTGCTACCAACCTATTACAAATATGTACACAAGTAGCAGTAATAAGCTAAACAAAAAATGTTGAGCTGATAACAATTGTATTTGACTTGTTGATGGAATCAAATAGTTAAATTCCTGCAATTAACTGAATTTCATGACATCCTGTGGAAGTCTGCATGGCCCATGTAAATTATTGCTTTAATAATGGAATGACCAGGTTGGAATATCAACAACATTACGAAATGGGCAGATTGCTACTCACCATAAAAATGACAACTTGAGTTGTAGACAAGCACAATGGAAAGACTGTTATACATTGAACTTTCAACAAAAGTGTTCTTCATAAATGAAATACTCACACATTCACAAAAGCAAGCATACCTCACACATACATGACTGCTATCTCTGGCCACTGGAGATAGCAGTCATGTGTGCATGAGGTGCTCGCTTGTGTGTATTTCTTCTCTACATCTACATCTACATCTATACTCCGCAAGCCACCCAATGGTGTGTGGCGGAGGGCACTTTACGTGCCACTGTCATTACCTCCCTTTCCTGTTCCAGTCGCGTATGGTTCGCGGGAAGAACGACTGTCTGAAAGCCTCTGTGCGCGCTCTAATCTCTCTAATTTTACATTCGTGATCTCCTCGGGAGGTATAAGTAGGGGGAAGCAATATATTCGATACCTCATCCAGAAAAGCACCCTCTCGAAACCTGGCGAGCAAGCTACACCGCGATGCAGAGCGCCTCTCTTGCAGAGTCTGCCACTTGAGTTTGATAAACATCTCCGTAACGCTATCACGGTTACCAAATAACCCTGTGACGAAACGCGCCGCTCTTCTTTGGATCTTCTCTATCTCCTCCGTCAACCCGATCTGGTACGGATCCCACACTGATGAGCAATACTCAAGTATAGGTCGAACGAGTGTTTTGTAAGCCACCTCCTTTGTTGATGGACTACATTTTCTAAGGACTCTCCCAATGAATCTCAACCTGGTACCCGCCTTACCAACAATTAATTTTATATGATCATTCCACTTCAAATCATTCCGCACGCATACTCCCACATATTTTACATAAGTAACTGCTACCAGTGTTTGTTCCACTATCATATAATCATACAATAAAGGATCCTTCTTTCTATGTATTCTCAATACATTAAATTTGTCTATGTTAAGGGTCAGTTGCCACTCCCTGCACCAAGTGCCTATCCGCTGCAGATCTTCCTGCATTTCGCTACAATTTTCTAATGCTGCAACTTCTCTGTATACTACAGCATCATCCGCGAAAAGCCGCATGGAACTTCCGACACTATCTACTAGGTCATTTATATATATTGTGAAAAGCAATGGTCCCATAACACTCCCCTGTGGCACGCCAGAGGTTACTTTAACGTCTGTAGACGTCTCTCCGTTGATAACAACATGCTGTGTTCTGTTTGCTAAAAACTCTTCAATCCAGCCACACAGCTGGTCTGATATTCCGTAGGCTCTTACTTTGTTTATCAGGCGACAGTGCGGGACTGTATCGAACGCCTTCCGGAAGTCAAGAAAAATAGCATCTACCTGGGAGCCTGTATCTAATATTTTCTGGGTCTCATGAACAAATAGAGCGAGTTGGGTCTCACATGATCGCTGTTTCCGGAATCCATGTTGATTCCTACATAGTAGATTCTGAGTTTCCAAAAACGACATGATACTTGAGCAAAAAACATGTTCTAAAATTCTACAACAGATCGACGTCAGAGATATAGGTCTATAGTTTTGCGCATCTGCTCGACGACCCTTCTTGAAGACTGGGACTACCTGTGCTCTTTTCCAATCATTTGGAACCTTCCGTTCCTCTAGAGACTTTCGGTACACGGCTGTTAGTAGGGGGGCAAGTTCTTTCGCGTACTCTGTGTAGAATCGAATTGGTATCCCGTCAGGTCCAGTGGACTTTCCTCTGTTGAGTGATTCCAGTTGCTTTTCTATTCCTTGGACACTTATTTCGATGTCAGCCATTTTTTCGTTTGTGTGAGGATTTAGAGAAGGAACTGCAGTGCGGTCTTCCTCTGTGAAACAGCTTTGGAAAAAGGTGTTTAGTATTTCAGCTTTACGCTTGTCATCCTCTGTTTCAATGCCATCATCATCCCGGAGTGTCTGGACATGCTGTTTCGAGCCACTTACTGATTTAACGTAAGACCAGAACTTCCTAGGATTTTCTGTCAAGTCGGTACCTAGTATTTTACTTTCGAATTCACTAAACGCTTCACGCATAGCCCTCCTTACGCTAACTTTGACATCGTTTAGTTTCTGTTTGTCTGAGAGGTTTTGGCTGCGTTTAAATTTGGAGTGAAGCTCTCTTTTCTTTCGCAGTAATTTCCTAACTTTGTTGTTGTACCACGGTGGGTTTTTCCCGTCCCTCACAGTTTTACTCGGCACGTACCTGTCTAAAACGCATTTTACGATTGCCTTGAACTTTTTCCATAAACACTCAACATTGTCAGTGTCGGAACAGAAATTTTCGTTTTGATCTGTTAGGTAGCCTGAAATCTGCCTTCTATTACTCTTGCTAAACAGATAAACCTTCCTCCCTTTTTTTATATTCCTATTAACTTCCATATTCAGGGATACTGCAACGGCCTTATGATCACTGATTCCCTGTTCTGCGCTTACAGAGTCGAAAAGTTCGGGTCTGTTTGTTATCAGTAGGTCCAAGATGTTATCTCCACGAGTCGGTTCTCTGTTTAATTGCTCAAGGTAATTTTCGGATAGTGCACTCAGTATAATGTCACTCGATGCTCTGTCCCTACCACCCGTCCTAAACATCTGAGTGTCCCAGTCTATATCTGGTAAATTGAAATCTCCACCTAAGACTATAACATGCTGAGAAAATTTATGTGAAATGTATTCCAAATTTTCTCTCAGCTGTTCTGCCACTAATGCTGCTGAGTCGGGGGGTCGGTAAAAGGAGCCAATTATTAACCTAGCTCGGTTGTAGATTGTAACCTCCACCAATAATAATTCACAGGAACTATCCACTTCTACTTCACTACAGGATAAACTACTACTAACAGCAACGAACACATGCAACCTATCCTTTCTAAACACTGTCTGTACGTTTGTAAAAATTTCGGCAGAATTTATCTCTGGCTTCAGCCAGCTTTCTGTACCTATAATGATTTCAGCTTCGGTGCTTTCTATCAGCGCTTGAAGTTCCGGTACTTTACCAACGCAGCATCGACAGTTTACAATTACAATACCGATTGCTGCTTGGTCCCCGCATGTCCTGACTTTGCCCCGCACCCGTTGAGGCTGTTGCCCTTTCTGTACTTGCCCGAGGCCATCTAACCTAAAAAACCGCCCAGCCCACGCCACACAACCCCTGCTACCCGTGTAGCCGCTTGTTGCGTGTAGTGGACTCCTGACCTATCCAGTGGAACCCGAAACCCCACCACCCTATGGCGCAAGTCGAGGAATCTGCAGCCCACACGGTCGCAGAACCGTCTCAGCCTCTGATTCAGACCCTCCACTCGGCTCTGTACCAAAGGTCCGCAGTCAGTCCTGTCGACGATGCTGCAGATGGTGAGCTCTGCTTTCATCCCGCTAGCGAGACTGGCAGTCTTCACCAAATCAGATAGCCGCTGGAAGCCAGAGAGGATTTCCTCCGATCCATAGCGACACACATCATTGGTGCCGACATGAGCGACCACCTGCAGATGGGTGCACCCTGTACCCTTCATGGCATCCGGAAGGACCCTTTCCATATCTGGAATGACTCCCCCCGGTATGCACACGGAGTGCACTTTGGTTTTCTTCCCCTCCCTTGCTGCCATATCCCTAAGGGGCCCCATTACGCGCCTGACGTTGGAGCTCCCAACTACAACTTCTGAAGAAGGCTTCAGCCAAAAGTCAAAGTGTAAAAATCTTTTCACTGAACCTCTCTGCAACTCAAGAAGTCATCTTAATGGTGGGTAGCAATCTATCCTTTTCATAGTATTGTTAAATTACTGCTCTAGTTAGAAATGATCTAAAGAATTCGTTTGTGAGACAGAACTGCAAAAGACAATCTGAGTTGATAGAAAACTCTATTAAGTGT
This sequence comes from Schistocerca cancellata, assembly GCF_023864275.1. Taxonomy (NCBI): domain Eukaryota; kingdom Metazoa; phylum Arthropoda; class Insecta; order Orthoptera; family Acrididae; genus Schistocerca; species Schistocerca cancellata. The sequence continues at coordinate 405,924,048 of NC_064634.1, forward strand.
GAAATAATGCACTAATTCATTTTCTTTGTAATAAAAACATGAAAGCAGTTGAAATTTATTGGCACATTAATGAAGTTTGTAGAAGAAACACTGTGAGTAATGGAATAGCAATAAAATGTGTTTTATTATTTCAAGATGACCATACCAATTATCATGATGAACTGCAAAGTGGATGACTATCATTACTGAAACTTTGGTGGAGGATAAAGATGCTTTATCATTTCACCCTATGGTTAACACTTGTTCATTCAATCTGAATAAACATTTAGATTGTTGCCAAGTACAATGTCATAACAATGGCCACACAGTAGTGACAGGTGGTGGGTTCTGTGAGAACAGAATTCAGCAATTATTTATTGTTATGATAAGTGTCTTAATATTGGAGAAAATTATGTTGTAAAGTAGATTTCCAATCTTTCTTTAAAAATTTCTGAATTCCATTTCACTGTCCACACAAATTTCCTGTTTTGTGTAGCACCTGTTGACACCTCATGGGCACTAAAATGTGAGAGCAAAATATGTCTGCCAAATCAACAGCTGCTTACTTTCTGAAAGCATAATAAATATCAAAACATCTGCCCAAACACTTCTGTATCCATTTATAAGTGTCAAATATGTAAAATAGGAAAGGGATTTCTTGGTACAGAATAGGCACAGCTCTTGAAGTGGAGGTATTGCTGTTGGTTGATATAGACTGAGGCACTGGTAAAGCCATCTTTGAGGTGGAGGTCAAGATCAAGGAATGTGGCTTGTTGGGTCGAGGAGGAACTGGGGATAAGGTGTTGAGGTTCTGGAGGAATGTGGACAGAATGTCCTCATCCTCAATCTAGAATACAAAGAGGTCATCAGTGAATCTGAAACAGGTGAGGTGTTTGGGATTCTAAGTGGTTAGGAAGAATTTCTCTAGATGGACCAAGATTACGATGGTATAGAATGGTTCCATGTGGGTGTCCATTGCTGTATCCCAATTTTGTTTGCAGGTTATGCCTTCAAGGGATAAGTAATTGTGGATGAGGATTTGCTTGGTCATGGTCACGAGGAAGGAGGTTGTGGGTTTGAATTCCATTGGGCATTGGGAAAGGTACTGCTCAGCAGTGGCAAGGACATGGGCATTAAGGATGTTAGTGTAAAGGAATGTGGCATCAATAGTGATGAGCAGGGCACTGTGTGGTAAAACAACAGGAACTGTCAAGAGTCAGTGGAGGAAACCTGCACTGAGCAGAATTACCCTACCATGCTTGTACAGAAACAGATCTCTGCCTTATCTCTCAGTCACCTACCAGTTCCCAAAGTCCCACCATTGAGTCACTGGGGAGCATTCCTCTCATCACTCAGTGTCATCTGGAACTGGAGGAACTGAATCAGATTCTCCACCAGGGTCTGATTGCCTCTCATCATGCCCTGAAATTAGGAACATCGTAGACTCCCCACCCCTCCTGCAGTCTTATTCTGTTATCTGCTGAACTTACACAATATCCTCATCCATCCCTACTCAACCCTTGCTCCCATCCACTTGCGTCATGGTTCATATCTCTGTAATAGACCACAAGCATAACCTATCCCATCAAAGGCAGGGCTACTTGTGAGGCCAGGCATGTAATCTACAAGCTAAACTGCAACTACTGCGCTGCATTCTAAGTGGGCATGATAGCCAACTTGCTGTCTGTCCATATAAATGGCCATTACAGACTGAAGCCACAAAATAGTGGGAATACACAGTTGTTGAGCACGCTGAGCAGCATGATATTCTTCATTTCAATGACTGTTTCACAGCCTGTGCCCTCTTGATTCTTCTTAACAACACCATGTTTTCTGAAATGCACAGGTGGGAACTATCCCTGCAATATATCCCATAGATCTCTTGGTCTCCATCTTTGTTAATCACTGCTCTTCACCCATCCCTCCCCTTCCCTGTTCCCATTCCAGTACTGCACAGCCTTATATTTCACCAATGCATCCACAGTATTTTTACTAGTCATCTTTTCTACTCCTACTCACTGTCTAACCCACCAAAATTCTCACCATGTCCCTGCACTCTCCCACAAGCAGCACTCCACCTTCCCATCCCTAAGCTGATATCCCTCTCCCTCCCCACCTCAGACTCCTCCTTACTACCACCACCTAGATTGCTTCTCCAATCATGTACTGTTGGTTGCAGTCTGGCCTCTGCAGCCAGAGACAGTGATTTGTGTGTGTGTGTGTGTGTGTGTGTGTGTGTGTGTGTGTGAGTGTGTGTCAGTTGTGTTTGTCTGTTGTCTAATTCAGAAGAACGCCATTTGGCTGAAAGCTTATTTGTTTAGGAGTCTCTTTGTTGTCCATGTCTGCCGGTTAACATCTCCGCTGTATAGTGAGTAGTGGTCTATCTTTTTCATAATATTGTTGTTATTCCATTCTGGCTTTTCCATTGTTCGTTTATGCATTGCAATGAATGGCAATAAATTTCTTGTGTTGTTGCAGTGTGATTCAGGGAACACCTGTATACCAGTCTCACAGTGCTGCAATGGTGCCTTTGACTGCCCAGATAAATCTGACAAACAGAACTGTACTACCACCTCTACAGCTATGACAAGAGTAAGCTAAATGTGGAAAACTGGAACTAGCAGAGTGAACAGTTCACTGCTTTATTAACATAGTACCTATTAGTAAGCTTTTCTATTCTTCTCTTGTGGAGGTAGAAGCTCATCATTTCTGTTTCAAAATTAAGTTCACTCAAATGATGCTCACAATTGTAAAGCCTCATTTTGAGATACAATGTTGTAATCACTCATCATTAAAATAAAGGAAGAAAGAGATTATTCAGCACATAACTTACATAGTATATTGTCTTCTTTTGTATTTGTAATACAATACAAAAAAGTGAGCCATTTCTTGATGGAGTTATGTGCTGCATTAATTAACATTGTCTGGTATACTGACCGGTATCAAACAGTAAAAACAACCAAACAAAAATCTAAACAGAGAAAACACAATTTATAAATCTACCATGTATATTACTTGCCCTTGAGCTTAAGTTTATTTGATTCTATGATTACTGTAAAGTCACTTGGAAATACAAATTAATAAATTTCCAGATCCAAATGGCTGAGGGAATTGACACCATTCAGTCAAGGTGTACGATCTACTGTTAGTAATATATGAACAGCAAGATGTGCTCAGTGATACCTGAGCTGCATTTAGAGTAATTTCTGTAACTTGTTACTAATGTTGAGTAACCTACTCGGATAGATGAGTGCACTAACATGGATTGTACACCACTTATTTTAACCATTTAACGAGATCGGGTCTCTTCTGCGACCTCTCAATAGGCGGCACTCTCAGAGCAACGCTATAATTACTGCTGTTCACATAAAACATTTTCACTACCAGCATGCGGTCTTTCTTCTCAACAGCCATACTGTTCACTCACGTTATGCCCTGTCAAATAACAGCGTGGATGTCATACCGTCATACAAACAGCGTACAGCGCCAGATTTGCACCTGGGAGCCACAACTGGAACTAATTTGTTTTCCAGTGTAAATCCATTCCTCGTTATCACAGTGGAATATCTACCAAACCTAGCTGGCATACGATAATTATAGCCCACACTTGACTTCTGTGAATAGTTGCAATTTAATTATAATCAATCGGTAACGTTCTTCCTGCAAAATAGTTGCAAGTTCAGGTAACGACCACGTACCCTTCTGTGGAAAGTGGACCACAGCGGCTCAGTAATGTTGGCATATGGTTGGTTTAGTAAGCAGGAGAGATGCGACATTGCATCTTTCTGCTCATAAAACCAGTCCTGGCCTATGCGAGCTGTGTACACAGGCAACCTGTCGCCTTGGAATGCTGCATCGTCTTCCGGGAGCAAAAACTTGTAGATAGAAGGGACATGATCAGCCAAACTTGCAAGTAACCATGAATGCCCATGGAATACCACGACTTGGCCGCCAATATCAGGACTGAACCCTCCCCCCCCCCCCCCTCCCCCTCCCGCCACAATGTTTCAGTCTTGGGACATAAACTCAGCCAAAAGTTGGAAACAACGCGAAACAAAATAACATTCTTCCATCGCTCAATAGAACACATTTTTTGGTTTCGGCACCATGTTTTCATGTTAATGCATTTGCATAACTGATCAGTGGTTTGGAATTTTAGCTTGTCCTGCAATTCCCAGCTTGTGGAGCTCCCTTTGTGTTGTTTTGGTGCTGAGACAGTTCGCGAGTGATACATTCAGTTCTACAGAGACTTTTGCAGCTGCCATTGTCTTAGTTTTCTCCACAATGGTGTTCGATGACCTCTTAATCCATCAAGGAAAGTGGGATAGCAGTCAGACTCTAAGTATTTGAATAATGATAACAGGACGAGCGGCTGTATTTGAATCCCCGTTGTTTATTCTTTTTAACACATACTACCGGTTTCGACACCAAATGGTATCATCTTCAGGCCCCTATCGTAACCTGCCATCAACAACTGTTTTCATGTGCAATGAACAGAATCGTATGCAGAGGTCCAATCCAGTTAATTTTGGCCCGCTGCATACGATTCTGTTCATTGCACATGAAAACAGTTGTTAATGGCAGGTTACGATAGGGGCCTGAAGATGATACCATTTGGTGTCGAAATTGCTAGCATGTGTTAAAAAGAATAAACGGCTTGGTTTGAAATACAGCAGTTGGTTCTGTTATCATTATTCAAGTAATAGATGACAGTCTGTCACGATCGCCCAACACACACTTTCGTCCGCGTTGTGACTTAATGAATGATTTTCTTTCCGCTTCCTCTGTATGCGATATAAATCTTCCTTATGGTACCTCTTGAAAGAGCAAACACTTTGGCTCCGTTGGATGCGGAAACACCCACAGTTTGCCCACGTTCGAATTCAGTTAGGTCCTCATGACGCACTCACAACCACACAAAACACTGTTCTGACGATGAGTGACAGTTGCAGTGTGTTGAAGACATTTTACAGGTGCCGCTAGTAGTCAAATACAGCAACACACCCTACAAACTTGGTTAGAATCTGCATTTATGTTCAAGCAAGCATTTCTCGCAATGTTTGCATATTTTTCTCCACTCCTGTATAAAATTCTAACTGTGATGATTTACCTAATCTATGGTGTAATGTTCATTTCATTCTCATGTGTTAGTCTTGGCGTTGCAGCATTCAGAAATATTAGTGTGTTTCTTGGGCAACATTATTATCTTTTTTTTCAGAATTGCTTTCTATTATTTCCGAAACTTTGATTTATATAGTTTTCGATCCTGTACGGTCACGCCACGAGCATACCAGATCTAGAATGTTTTGGCATTTCATTTAAATTATTGCTCTTGCTATAGTTTCTCATTCACATTGTCGTGAGCTTAATAGTCGTGTTACTGACGCATCATATTTTCTAAAGAGGGAAACATCAACACTTAACAGTGAAATTTAGCGAGCTCGAAACCCGGGGAAGTCTCTCGACCTTTTAATTCCATCCTCAATCACACCGAGTTCCCCTTAGTCCAACGCAGGGCAAACAATATTAGTGGCATGTGTGCAAGTGCGAATTTAGGCTTCGGCCAGCCCTCCAACACCCCTTCCCCACAAATGTAAATAATAATAACACAGTATTGTATATTACATTTAGTCTGCAGCTCGTGGTCTCGCGGTAGCGTTCTCGTTTACCGAGCAATGGGTCCCGGGTTCGATTCCCGTCGAGTTCCGAGATTTTCTCCTATTCCGATATGACTAGACGTTGTTGTGTCGTCTTGATCATCATCATTCGTGCCCATTAAGGTCGGAGGAAGGCAACGGAAAACCACTTCCATTAGGACCTTGCCTAGTACAGCGGTGCGGGTCTCCCGCATCGTTCCCCGTAAGAAACAGTATGTTACAAAATGATACTTCAGTACACCGCCCGGTTAGCCGTGCGGTCTAACGCACGTCTTTTCGGATTGGGAAGGAGCTCGTGGTCCCCGGCACGAATCCGCCCGGCGAACTTGTGTCGAGGTCCGGTGAGACGGCCAGTCTGTGAATGGTTTTTAGGCGGTTTTCCATCTGCCTCGGCGAATGCGGGCTGGTTCCCCTTATTCCGCCTCAGCTACACTATGTCGGCGATTGCTGCGCAAACAAGTTCTCCACGTACGCGTACACCACCATTACTCTACCACCCAAACATAGGGGCTACACTCGTCTGGTGTGAGACGTTCCCTGGGAGGGGGGGGGGGGGGGGTCCACCGGGGGCCAAACCGCACAATAACCCTGAGAGAGTGGTTTGATGTGGGGCGGCGGAGGGGTGAAGTGGACTGCAGTAGTCGTCGTGGTGTTGTGGATCACTGCGGCTGCGGCGGGGACGGAGTCCGTCGTTCCTAGGCCCCTGTTTAACATACAGTACAATACAACAACTTCAGTACACTTTGATTCGTGGCACTTGATGTTCTAAAACGAATACAGTGATATGTAAAAACATTGTTGTCTCTTGGCAGTCTATGATATTTTCACTTTGATTGAAAGTAATACTGCAGACACTCTTGATTGTCCTGTTACTCTGAAAATAGCGACTACTAAGTCGGAATGTTATCTTCTTAACGGGACTAGTAGGACTCTACGTAGCAGCGTAGTTATATGAACTATACTGAGCTAACCGCAGGTACTACACTAAACTGGCTGCAGGACTATAACTGTCTGAATGTCGACGCCGCGTCGTATTTCGTGCCTGAAAGTGGAAACATTTCCATCTCTGCCAGAATACGGCGGAAGCAATGTAGTCCACGATTGATAGCAGGCTCTTTGGCAACTGTCGCCACTATCTGTGGACGAGTATATACGTGGCGTGGAAACGCAAACTAGTCCGAATTTATGAGCGCCATCTGGAGGCTGCTCCAAGGAATTGAGAGCTGCCAGGCGAGTGGTTGCGCTTATATAGTGACATTTTTTGTATACCTTAACCCGGGTATTCAACATCATATAACTACTTTGAGAACTATGATGGCAAACAAATTTTCCCAACTTTTGACGACTTCGTAATTTATACTTCACAAAATCGAAGCGTGCACTCACCATCATCAGTATAGGTTGGTTGGTTGGTTGGGGAAGAAGACCAGACAGCGAGGTCATCGGTCTCATCGGATTTGGGAAGGACGGGGAGGGAAGTCGGCCGTGCCCTTTGAAAGGAACCATCCCGGCATTTGCCTGGAGCGATGTAGGGAAATCACGGAAAACCTAAATCAGGACGGCCGAACGTGGGATTGAACCGTCGCCCTCCCGAATGCGAGTCCAGTGTCTAACCACTGCGCCACCTCGCTCGGTGTTCATCAGTATACTGAGGTGACAAAAGTCATGGGATATGTCCTAATATCGTGTCGAAGCTACTTTAGCCCGGCATTGACTGGACTCAACTCGACGTGTCAAGGGCTCAACAAGTCGCTGGAAGTCTCCTGTACACACATTGAGTCCTCTGCAGCCGTCCATAATTGCGAAGTGTTGCCGGCGGAGGATATTGCGCACGAACTGACCTCTCGATTATGTCCCATAAATAATGTTCGATGGGATTCGTGTCAGACGATCTCGGTGGCCATATCGAATTGCCCTCAATGTTCTTCAGACTAGTCGTGCACAATTATGGCTCGTTGACATGGCGCATTGTTATCCATAAAAATTCCATTGTTGTCTAGGAACATGAATGGCTGCAAATGGTCTCCAAGTAGCTGAACATAACCATTTGCGGTGAGTGATTGATTTATTTAGATCAGAAAACGCAGTTCATTCTACACTCCTGGAAATGGAAAAAAGAACACATTGACACCGGTGTGTCAGACCCACCATACTTGCTCCGGACACTGCGAGAGGGCTGTACAAGCAATGATCACACGCACGGCACAGCGGACACACCAGGAACCGCAGTGTTGGCCGTCGAATGGCGCTAGCTGCGCAGCATTTGTGCACCGCCGCCGTCAGTGTCAGCCAGTTTGCCGTGGCATACGGAGCTCCATCGCAGTCTTTAACACTGGTAGCATGCCGCGACAGCGTGGACGTGAACCGTATGTGCAGTTGACGGACTTTGAGTGAGGGCGTATAGTGGACATGCGGGAGGCCGGGTGGACGTACCACCGAATTGCTCAACACGTGGGGCGTGAGGTCTCCACAGTACATCGATGTTGTCGCCAGTGGTCGGCGGAAGGTGCACGTGCCCGTCGACCTGGGACCGGACCGCAGCGACGCACGGATGCACGCCAAGACTGTAGGATCCTACGCAGTGCCGTAGGGGACCGCACTGCCACTTCCCAGCAAATTATGGACACTGTTGCTCCTGGGGTATCGGCGAGGACCATTCGCAACCGTCTCCATGAAGCTGGGCTACGGTCCCGCACACCGTTAGGCCGTCTTCCGCTCACGCCCCAACATCGTGCAGCCCGCCTCCAGTGGTGTCGCGACAGGCGTGAATGGAGGGACGAATGGAGACGTGTCGTCTTCAGCGATGAGAGTCGCTTCTGCCTTGGTGCCAATGATGGTCGTATGCGTGTTTGGCGCCGTGCAGGTGAGCGCCACAATCAGGACTGCATACGACCGAGGCACACAGGGCCAACACCCGGCATCATGGTGTGGGGAGCGATCTCCTACACTGGCCGTACACCACTGGTGATCGTCGAGGGGACACTGAATAGTGCACGGTACATCCAAACCGTCATCGAACCCATCGTTCTACCATTCCTAGACCGGTAAGGGAACTTGCTGTTCCAACAGGACAATGCACGTCCGCAGGTATCCCGTGCCACCCAACGTGCTCTAGAAGGTGTAAGTCAACTACCCTGGCCAGCAAGATCTCCGGATCTGTCCCCCATTGAGCATGTTTGGGACTGGATGAAGCGTCGTCTCACGCGGTCTGCACGTCCAGCACGAACGCTGGTCCAGCTGAGGCGCCAGGTGGAAATGGCATGGCAAGCCGTTCCACAGGACTACATCCAGCATCTCTACGATCGTCTCCATGGGAGAATAGCAGCCTGCATTGCTGCGAAAGGTGGATATACACTGTACTAGTGCCGACATTGTGCATGCTCTTTTGCCTGTGTCTATGTGCCTGTGGTTCTGTCAGTGTGATCATGTGATGTATCTGACCCCAGGAATGTGTCAATAAAGTTTCCCCTTCCTGGGACAATGAATTCACGGTGTTCTTATTTCAATTTCCAGGAGTGTATATAAACGCAGCCCATCCCATTGTTAGGCCATCGTCAGCTTGCATAGTGCCTTTTTGTCAACTTGGGTCTATGACTTCGTGGTGCCACACTCGACCGCTGCCGTCAGCTCTTAGCAATTCAGATCGGGACTCATCTGACCAGGCCATGGTTTCCAGTCCTCTAGGGTCCAACCGATATGCTCAAGAGCCCAGCAGCTCCAGGCGATCTCGTGCTGGCAGCAAAGGCACTCGTGACTGTCGTCTGCTGCCATAGCCCATTAACGCCAAATTTTACCGCACGGTCATAACGGATACGTTCGTCGTACGTCCCACACTGACTTCTGCGGTTAAAAATGGTTCAAATGGCTCTGAGCACTTTGGGACTTAACATCTGTGGTCATCAGTCCCCTAGAACTTAGCACTACTTAAACCTAACTAACCTAAGGACATCACACACATCCATGCCCGAGGCAGGATTCGAAACTGCGACCGTAGCAGTCGCGCGGTTCCGGACTGAGCGCCTAGAACCGCTAGACCACCGCGGCCGGATTCTGCGGTTATTTCACACAGTGTTCTTGTCTGTTAGAAATGACAACTCTACGCAAAAGCCGATGTTCTCGGTCGTTAAGAGAAGGCCGTCAGCCACTGTATTGTCCCTGACGAGAGGTAATGCCGCTACGGTCGCAGGTTCGAATCCTGCCTCGGGCATGGATGTGTGTGATGTCCTTAGGTTTAAGTAGTTCTAAGTTCTAGGGGACTGATGACCACAGATGTTAAGTCCCATAGTGCTCACAGCCATTTGAACCATTTGTTTAGAGGTAATGCCTAAAAATTTGGTATTCTTGGCACACTCTTACGCCCCATGCGCGTAGATCCAATTACTATCCCGCGTTCGAACTCTGTTAATTCTCGTCGTACGGCCAGAATCACGTCGGAAACCTTTCACATGAATCACCTGAGTACCGATGCCAGTTCTGCCAATACGCTGCTCTTTCATGACTCGTGTACACGTTACTACCGCCATCTGTATATGTGCATATCGCTGTCCCATGACTTGCGTCACCTCGGTGTGATTTATACGGTGTAAAAGCGAATTGTTCTCTCACTGTCGTCATTATTTCACTTCCCGTGAGACCATGAATACGAGTCTGCTGACTATAGTCATGCGAGCAAATAAGGGAGGAAGGGGGAATTCTGTTTCTTTCTCTCGATCCCACCTACGTTCAACAAATTCATTCTTTATGTTATTTTCTCTTTGCTGAGCATATTTTCCATTCCGTTTTACCTTTCCTCAACTTTCCGTTGTCGCTGCCACCGTTGGGCTCATATTTATTGTTGACAGCAGGTATGATGATCCTTTGAATAGAGACATTTAACTTGCTGCCATGTTTTCTGCCATCATTCAAGTCGCAAACCGATCCACGAGGGCTAAACCTCAAGGACGGAACTGAAAAGTATTTTGAGTTAAATGAAGCATTTAATTCTATAGACTTTCTTGTTAATTTCGAGACCCTTTTTTCTAACGATACTGTGTTCTCTGAAAGACATGTGAAAAGTTTGGAAAATATATTACCTTTTTTATTAGGTTGATGCATAACTTCGTAGAATTTTTGTTTTGCATGTCTATTCCGGTTGCTATAGGTTTATTTATCGATTGACATTTTTATTTGTAGTTCGCCGTTGCTATTTGAATTTACTCGTACATAATGTCATTTTGTCATTTAGAAAATGGAGTGCCAAGGGGAGAATTCGGGACATTTCCGACATATTCTTCAGTCATAGTTCAATAGAGGGATGACAGCATCGAAGTATATTTTTGACATTAGTGACCCTCTGCATTCAAGAAGACATTCTGGGTTTGTTGAAGATCATTTAAACGCATAAATCCACAATGATACACGTTAGTGTACTCGAGAACTGGCAAATGTGATCAACTGTGATCATTCCACCATCATGCGACATTTACATGCCGTCGGGAAGGTTAAAAAATCGGATGTGTGCGTACCACATGCTCTAACCCAAAATCAGAAAAATCAGCGGGTGACAACATGTGCATCTCCGCTTGCTTGTCATAAGTTGGCTCGTGAACAACGCCGACCATTCCTATCCAGTATCGTTACTGATGACGAGAAATGTCTTTATGCTAACGTAAGGAAAGAAAGGAACTGTTCAGCCCAAAGAAAGTTGCAGCTCTCCCTACGAAGAGCTGTACGCATCCGCAGAAGATAATGTTACGCATCTGGTGGAACAGCGACGAATTGCTCCCACGAGGTGTAACCGTCATTGCTGACATTTGATGTCATCAACAGAGACCTCTTGGGACGCAACTTCAGAACAACGACCAAGAGGACTGCTTGAACAGATGCAGCTCCACGATAACGCCCGCACGCATTCTGCTAGACCGACAAAAGCACTATAGGGCAGTTGGCTTTGGAAATCATTCCACACTCACTATATTCATCTCATCTTGCGCCCTCAGATTTTCACCTTTCCGCTCTCTATGCATCAACCTTCGACGAACTTCCTTTACCTTTCCGGATAAAAATGCATTCCGAACATGGCTCGACGTGTGCTTCTCCTCAAAACCACGTGCTTTCTACAGTCGCGAAATCGAAAAATTACCCCTGCGTTGGCAGACTTGTAAATACTGAAAGAGACTATATTATCTATGGATGAAGTCTCTATAATGTGTATCTGTTGTGTTTATTAAACTTGTGGAAAGACGCTACGAATTTATGCGCAACCCAATAATAAAGTGTTGTTTGCAGGGATAGGGATGGGGTTGGAGAGGAAATCATGACGTCCACGATACTTCCTAACCTCCATATCCTTCTGATCCGCACCTGTGTGTGTGACTCTGGTCTGACCACTAGCATTTCCCTACACCCACTGCCCATGGTTGACTGTGGCTTAAAGATGTTTCATTATATCTGTTAGGCCGGCCGTTGTGGCCGAGCGGTTCTAGGCGCTTCAGTCTGGAACCGCGCTGATGCTACGGTCGCAGGTTCGAATTGTGCCTCGGGAATGGATGTGTTTGCATGTCCTTAGGTTAGTTAGGTTTAAGTAGTTCTAAGTCTAGGGAACTGATGACCTGATATAAGTCCCATAGTGATTAGAGCCATTTGAAACATCATATCTGTTATAAGACACAATTTTGCGTTTGGCAGCATGATCGTGACTTGGTGGCCCCTGCAAGTACTGTGCGCCAGTTGACCTTGTGGAAAGGATGCTTCTTTTTTAAGCGTTAGTTCGCAGGTGATGCCGGTAATATCCAGCATTTCTGGAATTTTCCATCCTCATGCCGTATGACTTTTTACGAATGACAAATGTTTTATTGGTATTCCAGCAAGTGAGATCCACAATACAGTCGATTGAAGTGGTTTATTTATGCTGATAACACTGGTGACAGTGCGTACTATATATCACTTTAGGTTTCATCCGTAATCTAGTGACAGTATAAGTTTGCACTGTAACGGAGATAACGAGGACCACTTCAAGTACTTTTCCCAAAGTAATGAAGATAACTTGGCAGCTGAAGAGCCACTTCAAGTACTTTCCCCAAGATATTCGAAACTCACCACGAACCACCTAGATGGCACTTCTTGGTGACCAACATGCGTATGATTTTCGGAAAGTACAGTTAATGAACAGTCACTCTTTTTATGCATTTCGGAAGTACTTGGTGTAACTTATCCACGGCGAGTAACTTTCTACCAGTTCAACTTTCTTCACCAGGAGAAGAATTACATAGGATATCGAAGTGACTTGTAAAGGTTCGATTTTAGGTTCCGCTTGAGTATAACTGTTTCTTCTACGCTGCTGAGATAACATAGCTGCCTCAGACTCGATGTCACGGTATCGTGCGCCTTATCTGACATGGGTATGGTTTTCAAATGCATACTTGCTGTTTTTCTTTATTATGGGTTGTGGGTTGGCTGTCAGCGGTACAATATCCCTCTCTTCAGGCAAGAGAATTAGAATAGAAATAAAGACATGGCAACTATATTTAAGGCTGCAAGAATAAAGCTTTTAAAATATTTAAGAAAATTGATTGAATGGCGCTAGTTACATAAAATACGATACCGTTCTCTTCGTTTCTTCGAAAGTAAAATAAAAAGGGTTATCATGTAAAGATAGAGAAGAAATAAATAGATAATTAGAATACGCATTCATTAAAAAGCTAATGGACGTGAAAGGAAGAAAAGTGGTTGTGGGGAGACGAAAACAATGGGTGTTCTCTACGGGGAAGGTTGTGAGTAGAAATATTGACTGTTAGGTCGTATCTATGAAAAAGAAGGAAGTTGTTAGGGGGGATAGTGGGAAGATGGAAAGGATGGAGCAGTATGCACACTTCTTCCTATGTGTGTCCTCTCTGATTGGAAAACTAAATGAATTTACGTGGGCACACATTTGTGTGTCCAGATTTAGAACATGATGAGAAGAACTAAGAAGGGAAGTGCGTGACCTCGAATGTACAGAACCGCACGCCTGTGTGCTCAGAATTTGAACTGCTCAACCCGAAAACAATGGCATAGGCCGTTCGCTTGCAAAACGCAGCTGTAGTGTGCTGCCGCCATCCGACAGTGGCATGTTGTACCTGCACAAGGAAGCACTTATTCTGGTGTTATGAATAGTATAGCTGCAGTAGAGGGCCATCTTCTGAAATGTTCGGTTGTGGGTCATAGTGTAAAGAGTGTAGGTTGGTACCATGTAACGAATCAATCACCATGAGTGTTGTCAAAACATTAGAAGCAAATTTACGACGTGCTAAACATGGAAATGTAAACGGAGTCGAGGATATGGAGTTCATCGATATGCTATATAGCAAAATGGGGGTGACGCAGATATCCAAGAAGATACGCTGAAGGGGTATCGTGATTCTGAAGGACAGGAAGACCCCGTACCTGAAGTTGGTTCGTCCAGTAATAAACGACTTTCATATCCAGAGCAACAGTAAACTTTCGCTTTGAAGTGAGAACGAATGATAGCCATCTAAGACTTCGAGGCCCAGTATATTACAAGATGTTGGTGACAACATTTTGGAGAACGTTTATCAAGACTACCACGCTTGTGGCTTCAACTCCCGTAGCTAACTTACGAGGTGCTGGAAGTGCATTTGAAGTCAATCAAATTTCGAGATAACTGTAGATTAGGCGACTAACAAAAGGCGAGACGGGTCTCACTTCAAAGGAAACAAGCTGACACAGAATTTTGAAAGGGTATGTAATGTCAAATTTTGATACGACAAGAGCGGAGAGATCTGCTGTTCACTTTTGCCATCTGCGAATGTGGACACTAGAAGCGTTTCATATGGCGGACCTGGACAATTTCACAGTTTAGATTGCTTTTATCAACACACTTAAGGTTGAATATAGCATTCCTTACATACGTACTCACACTTAAGTATGTACAAAAGGATCAATATCCTCCACTGCGTGATAACAATGGGGACATTCCTGATGACAACGCCACTACAGAAGATTTACTACACGTGGTTTTCCAGAAATCTTTAAAATAAGAATACCACGTACATATTCCAAATTTAGAATCTAGCAGCTTAAATCACTTAACAAAGGTAAGCCCTCCGCTCCATACTGTATACCTGTCAAGTTCCTTTCAAACTTTGCTGATACAATAGCTCCATATTTAGCAGTTAAATACGACCGCTCGCTCTTACACAGATGAGTACATAAATACTAGAAAGTTGCACAAGTCACACCAATACGGCCGGCAAGAGTGGCCGAGCGGTTCTAGGCGCTTCAGTCTGGAACCGCACGACCACTACGGTCGCAGGTTCGAATCCTGCCTTGGGCATGGATGAGTGTGATGTCCTTAGGTTAGTTAGGTTTAAGTAGTTCTAAGTTCTAGGGGACTGATGGCCTCCGCTGTTAAGTCCCATAGTGTTCAGAGCCATTTGATTTCACACCAATACGCAACAAAACAAATAAGAGTAATCCACTGACCCATGTCACTAACGTCGATTTGCAGGATAATTTTGGAACATGTATTGTGTTGTAACATGAATTACTTCGTAGAAAACAATTTATTGACAGATAGGCAAGATGGCTTCAGAAAATATAATTGTTGTGAAACAAATCCAGCTCTTTATTCTCACGAAGTAATGAGTGCTATCGACAGGAGATGCGAAATTGATTCCATATTTTTAGATTCAGATAAGGCTTTCAACACCGTTCGTCACAAGCGTCTTCTAATGAAAATGCGTGCCTATGGAGTATCGCTACAGTTGTGTGGCTGTATTCGTGATTTACTGTCAGAAAGTTCACAGTTCGTAATAACTGACGGTTGACGGAATGCCATATGGTAAGATACAGGCTGAAATTTAATAACACCGACAAACTGCATGGACGGATTCTTGACTGGAAACGAAGGAAGAAAGGTCCTATGAACATGTGTCCGGAAATTGACCGTTTGCGTGCAACGCAACAAATTGTCCCGGAGCACAGTACAGAGCTGCATAGCATCTACGTCATAACAGGTGTTCGAGGTGGCCTCCTTGGGCTTGCATCGACATAATTCTTCCCATAGAGGTAAATCCGCCGCTTATAATCCTTGCACTCGTTACAGGTGATAGGGATGGTAGCGCTTGTCATGCAGGATACACATAATGATACTTTGGCTTACACCATGTTGGTGGGCCACTTGCCTGGAGCTTGTACTAGGGGTCGTCTCAACATCACGTACAAGCTGGTCCTCCAGACCTAGTGTACGCACTCTGTGACGCCTCCCTGCACGTTCGTGTCTCTGGAAAGATCCATGCTCACACAAACGCCCAAAAAGGGCTTGAAATGTTGAGTCTGTGACGGTAATTGTTTCGATATAGCCGTGCTGACTTTCTACTGTTGCTATCTGATTTGCCGTACACAGACACCATCTCGGCTTGTTCCCGGCAAAATACCTGATCTGCTGCTTCAATACGCTGCGTCAATCACACTGCCTACAACACGCGAGGAACACAGGGCACGTGGTCGGAAGAACTGTCACTCTTCAGCGCCATCTACCGTGGCAACGACGCATTTCCAGCCACATGTTCGTAGGACTTATTTTCCTCCACATGAAGTCCCGGCAGTTTGTTGGTTTTGTTAATGTTCATCCGGTAGAAGTAATATCTGGCGTTCTCTGACGGGATATTATAGGCCCTTTGCTGTTCCTGGTGCACGTAGACAGCACAGGAGACAATCTGAGCAACCCTCTTAGATTGTTTGCAGATTATGCAGTCATTTATCGTGTTGTAAAGTCATCAGATGGTCAAAGTCAATTCCAACATGATTTACAGAAGATACATGTGTGGTGCGAAAAGTGGTAGTTGACTCTAAATAATGAAAAATGTCAAGTCGCCCACATGAGTACTAAAAGAAATCCATTAAATTTCGATCCTGTGATAAATCATACAAATCTAGAGGCTGTAAACACTACTAAATTCTTAGGGATTACAGTTACGAATAACATAACCTGGAATAATCATATCGATAATGTTGTGGGTGATGCAAACCAAAGACATTGATTTATTAGCAGGTCTATTAAAGAGACGGCTTACTCCACGCCGGTTTGCCCTCTTCTGGGACGCGTATCAGAATCGGAGGACGTAGAAAAAGTTCAAAGAAGGGCAGCTCATTTTGTATTATTGCGAAGCAGGGGAGAGCTTGTCACAGACATGATACGTAAATTGGAGTGGCAATCATTAAAACAAAGGCGTTTTTCTTTGCGGCAAGACTTCTTGTGAAATTTCAATCACCAACGTCTCCTCTGATTGCGAAAATATTCTGTCGTGCCGACCATGAAAAGAAATAATCATCGTGATAAAATAAGAGAAATCAGAGCTCACTCGGAAAGATTTAAGTGCTCACTTTTCCCGCGCGTTTTTGCGAGTGGAACAGTAGAGAAGTAGCTCGAAGGTGGTTCGATTAACCCTCTGCCAGGCTCTCAGTTGTGAATTGCAGAGTAATGATGTGTATGTAGATCACAGTTTTCGTCAGAAGGTACAAAGGTTTGTGGAGGAAGTGAACAAATATATAACAGACTAGAATGTGGACTAAGAAAATATTTGGAAAAGTGGCTAAAGTCAGTTTAATTATGAAATGTCTTCATTGTAAACGCTATCTCACAAAAGACAGAAAACTATAGTTGATGTGTTGTGGTCTGTGCATAGTTCTACACACAGATACATAACCGATGTGGGTTTATCAATGAGTGGCAGATTAGCTAACAATCTAATATTTGTTATCAACAGCCACAAGACACTTTTAGACCAATGTTTCAAAGAGACTTGACGCAAAATGTCCACGAAACATTCATACGGGGGCAAGCAAAAGCGGCAAAACGACGAAAGAGCATATGTTTTCTAAATACAGTTCTTGGTACGTGACGATGCGAAGAGCGTATTGCTGTGGGGATTCCTGCTCAGGACACACAGATTTGTAGCATTTGTGCATGCTCCCTTACCTGTTGATATTGTTGTGAGCCACGTTTATCTGTGCTATAGGCTCTAATTGTGTATATGCATATTCACAATTTTTTCTGATATTTACTTCCATGTGGGCTCGAACACGGTGTGCCTTAGGCCCTTATGGTTCTCAGCGCCTAAATCCATTGACGTGCCACACCTGCATTTTGAAGACTGAACAGCCGTGCAACCCTGTCGAGTCAGTAAGAACAGTTTGTTGTTCAGACAGAGTAATTAATTTAAGCAGAGGGAAATACAGCAAGAAGTCACGACATTAAAATGTGTGTATTTTTGGTCCTATATCGATATTTTGTCCTTCACGTTATCAAAGTTACTCTCTTAGATATTAAATAGGTGATGATTCAAATAAGTCTCGTAGTAAGTCACGCAGTTTTGCGAGCAAATTGCGCATACCATTGTTTTTGGGATGATCGATTTATACTCTACGCATATTTTCGTGCGGGTCTTACCGTTCAAGGTCGCATACTTCTCTTGTAAGCATCACAACTGATTCTATTATATCAACATGTAATACAGTCATTTGTGAAATAGTTGAAAGGCCTGGGACCAAATAACAAAAATTCACATTACCGTTTCCTTCTGATGCAGAGTAATGTGCAGGAATACCTTCTGCTCTCGGAACACAATCGGTACGCTTCCAGCAAGCGTAATTAACTCTGACTTGCAGCTTAATATCGGATACATCAGTACATACCTTTACTATATGTACATCCTTCTACCGTAGTATGCAAAGGTTGCAGAGTGTACGCAACACTGGAGTGGTGGTTGTGGGATGCTGCTTAATTAATTGCGCGCCGGGCGCGTACCAGTGCAGCTGTCGGAAGTATAAATTGTGTTAGGGTTGGAAGCTCTATTAATTTACTGAGAGAATGTCGAGGGCTTGAAGTCATTATTTAATTAGCATCCAATAAACCCGTATTTCAGATCGATTCAAGTTAGTTGCTGATCTGTCGTTATAGCAAACCAGAGGTAACTTAACTGCAAAGTCGTAGCAGGAAATAATCTCTGAGTCGACAGCTGGTAATCATCATTTAAATACAAACTATTATTTGCATCTGGTGCACAGTATAATCGCTTCCATATGGTTAATTACGGTACTTCTCACTTTCTGACAAATATCTTGCTTCAGATGTTCCGCATACTCCAAAATACTTGATAATATTTACCAGCAGTCATAACATTTAATGGGCAGAGATAACGACTAACATGCTGTTAAGCGACGCAAAGACGTTTTTCGAGTTTGAAATTACTATTATCATGTCATAATATACCTTCTTAGTTGGTAAGTTTTAAATAAATATTTGTCCCGTTACTGTCAAATAAATTACGACACCAAGACGTTTATATACGCTTCAAAATATTAGACACATTTACTACACAGAGCTATGTACTAGATACTGCAATGTTACAAACTTTAACTGAATCAATATGAAGTAAAGGCATACACGGGTATATCAGAATTTAATTTTACATTTATCATTTCATTTTCCCACAATATTTCAAGTTTTTTTAATCGACTCTGTGGGGGCTGGTTCGTTGCATCTGCTGTCTTCTGTGGCTGACAGTTTTCGTCCTTCCCCTTCCATCACTCCGCATGAAGAACATGAAACATACAAACAAACAAAACATACATTTTTAGTATTTCATACGAGCATTAACACAAAGGATAATTATGATAACGCTTTCAACACTTATCACTACATACCTTACAATGTATCGTGAGGCGGAAAAGTCGTGTGATACAGTATTTATAAATACTGTTATCGGTATAAAGCTGGAAGTTTGATGAAGAATCGGGCTAGGCTGCGTGTTCTGAGAGGTAGCATGCTTAAGTCTCCAGCGAGCGTGTAACACTTTGCATATAATAAATATGTGGTTCTATGTGTACAGGGTGTCACTCCTAAGAGTCATCAGCACCTTTTCCTTGATAATTCGGAAGATATTTGTAGTTTTCCTTTTTCACTGTGTAGCTGGAGTCAGTCGAAACAAGTACTGCTCATCACGTCTTTCACGCGACGTCCAGCGTCGATTTGTTTCCCGTTATAAACAAAATATATTAAAGAGAAATTTTACGTTCCCAGCCGAGAGAGCGGTCACAGAACAGTCATCCGTTTAGCGATATGTATTAACAGGGACGCTAAAACACGAATAACAAGCAGTACTCCGGCTGCGACATCACCGCTCTGACCCGCGCTGACTGCTACCGCCATGCAGTAGCGCTGCTCAGCCGAAGCTGGAGTATTAGTTACTCTTCATGCTTTACAGTCCCCTTTAATGCATAGCGACTGAAAAACATCTGACTAATTTTTAACTGCTCTATCGGATGCTTTAAAAATTACTTTAGGCCCACGCTGGGCATCGTATGAACCACGTGATGAGCAAGAGGTCTTTGGGCTAAATCCAGCTACGCTTTGCAAAAACGAAGTTGCAAAAATCTGCCTACACATAAGATAAAATGAGTCTAAAGACGCCGGCCGCGGTGGTCTCGCGGTTCTAGGCGCTCAGTTCGGAGCCGCGCGACTGCTACAGTCGCAGGTTCGAATCCTGCCTCGGGCATGGATGTGTGTGATGTCCTTAGGTTAGTTAGGTTTAATTAGTTCTAAGTTCTAGGGGACTGATGACCACAGATGTTAAGTCCCATAGTGCTCAGAGCCATTTGAACCATTTTTTTGTCTAAGGACTTTCATGAGGGAGCCCGATGTAGATTATGAAACATAACAATAACTACTAAGTGAAAATGAAAAAAAGTGCGGGAGCACGTTGCCACAAGTGTATCACAACCATAGGTGGAAGCATAAGCGGCCAAAGACACTACAAGCTAGGGCATAACCATCTATGGCAAACTAACATACACCAACAAGCGACAAACGTCGTAAAGCCCCTGTGGCCGTCCCGAGTGGCCGTGCCGTTTTAGGCGCTACAGTCTGGAGCCGAGCGACCGCTACGGTCGCAGGTTCGAATCCTGCCTCGGGCATGGATGTGTGTGATGTCCTTAGGTTAGTTAGGTTTAATTAGTTCTAAGTTCTAGGTGACTGATGACCTCAGAAGTTAAGTCCCATAGTGCTCAGAGCCATTTGAACCATTTGAACCAAAGCCCCTGTGTATCAGCAACGTTGACGGGATATACCAGCTGCTATTAAAGCCGACCAGGCAAACCGACGAGCTCATCCACTGACGCACAAACAAATCGCCAGTATCACCCTATACTGTGCATCTGATATATGACCTATAGGACACAAAACGATGATGAACCTAACGGTTATAGATTTGCTGACGCTGACCGAGAGATCAACACCGGCACCAAGCGGCAGCAGCCGAGAAACAGAACCGCACAACGTCTTAGGTATCGACATACGTGATTCCCACTACTAACAAAGCCTACCCTTGCATGACCTGTCGCAGGCAGCAAGACATCCGCTACTGCTCTTGCTACCCGACCTGACTGTCGCAGTGGTTGTTTTCCCTTGGCTCTTGCCGTGGCACTTTTTTTTCTCTGCCCTTCAAATCGCTACCCTTCGACTTTCGACCCAATCTATCTCCAGATGAGCTAGTATTAATGGTTAACCTTAAGCAGACGTATTCAAATATCGGAGTACCCACATCCTGTGTCACTTTAGTGGAAACTAACCCTTATGCAGAGATGCCAGTGTTTTGTGTTGACCATCATGCCGGTGTGGGCGTGGAGGGGCTCCACCTTCGGTGCCACAAGTCTCACAGTCAAGCACTAAAATTTGGACATCACACGGCGTGAAATCTGCTTGACTATAGTGGCAAATCGTGCTGGTCCACAAACCGAGGCAGTTGAATCAACGGGAAAAGACAGCGTGTGTAGCGAGCAATTACAATATGGCTCGGAGAAAGCATTTGGAGTCCTTTACACGCCGAAGAATCACCGGGAAACTGGAATGAGGATGCATTGTGACGAGTGTAGGTGAGGAGTTTGGTATTGCTCACATCGTTTCACAGGCGTGGGATACGTTTCGAACCGCAGGTACTGATGTCTGAAGTAGAGGAGGCGGTCGACGACGATCAACTACAGCAGCAGACGAGCGCTACGTTGTGCACTGGGCAAGAAGGGGCCCACGTCAAACAGCGGCTGCGATGGAACCACATTTAACAGATCTGCAAGGCAAGCTGCATATTGGCGCGCCGACTGAATTTGGGTGGTCTCTTTGTCCAATGATCGGTACGTTGTGTTCCGTTAACGCCCGTACGTTGGCGGCACCGCCTGTGTTTGTGCCAAGAGCTTAAGAACTAGACCAACCAAAAATTGGGACGCTTGCTCTTCTCGGATGAGAGCGATTCGGTCTGGGTAGTGACTCTGGGCGTACCGACGTGTAGCGAGAGGTGGTGTCATGCAACACACATATTTGTTATTTGGTCCAGATGATACGCTATGGGGGTTGGATTGTCTTGGGGAGGAGACCAAACAGCGAGGGTATCGGTCTCATCGGATTGGAGAAGGACAGGGAAGGAAGTAGGCCGTACCCTTTCGAAGGAACCATTCCGGCATTTTCCTGGAGCGATTTTTGTGAAATCACGGAAAACCAAATAAGGATAGCCGGATGAGGGATTGAGCCGTCGTCTTCCCGAATGCGAGTCCAGTGTGCTAAGCTCCGCGCCATCTCGCTCAGTGTTACGCTATGGGGAGACAAAATGTTGCATGAGAATACTGACCTACAAATCTTCGAACACGGTGGACAACGTTACTGCGACACTGTACTCCTTTCCTATGTGCCTTTTCAGGTGTTGATATGCTCCTAATTTCATTTTTATGGATGAGAACGCACGACCACATTGGACAGTACAGGTGGAGGAGCTCTTCAAACGTGAAGATATTCAGCGGAAGGACAAGCCTGTCCGTTCCGTCGACGTAAATCCAATGGAACACGTGTGGTCTACGGTGGAGAGTCGTACTGCAACATGTCCACATGTACCAACGCCAATCCATTGTTGTCAACCGAGGTGATTTAGGAGTGGAATGCCTATCATAACTCACTACCCAACTTGCGGCCAATATGTGAGCACTTTGCAGAGCGTGCTCTGTCTTCCGTGGTGATCACATACCTTAATAATAGCCATGTTCTGCCTTTTGTAATGTC
The DNA here is from genome assembly GCF_023864275.1 of Schistocerca cancellata. Lineage (NCBI taxonomy): Eukaryota > Metazoa > Arthropoda > Insecta > Orthoptera > Acrididae > Schistocerca > Schistocerca cancellata. The sequence goes on from NC_064634.1 coordinate 405,946,767, forward strand.
GAGGGGAGCATCACAAATCGCGAAGACTTCAGTGTGATTGTTGTGTTTGAATGAAAGTCTCATTTATATTCGTCTCACGACGTACTTCTTTCAGTTTTAATCCTTTATACTGTAGCAGATCTTTCTACTCGTATTATGGTCCGAGTATCATCGAGCTGTAACACAGCATCCAAAATTTCCTTTCGTTCTTACGTTTTGCACACCAGCTCCTTATGAATGCCTATCAGCATGAAATGGCAGTAAATGCAAGGTAATGCGTTTTATTAGGAGAGAAACGGCACGTAATTTTGATTCTTAAGCGACAGTCTTCTGCACCATGCTAGCCATTCAGTATCTTAGAATGAAAACCAGGAGTAGTTATAGAGAAATGAGCGAGCTCTTCTTCATTGTGGTACTTAAAAATACACAGCGTATAAGTGTGCAATCGAGCTGCTCTTTAATACCGTACGAGTTCTAAGTACTCCAGTAAATAATGACGCTAAAATAAGATTAAGAAGGTTATCAATAAAATGAAAGGTACGAACACCAGTCCACTGCCATTAGTGCTGAAACGCTGGAAAACACGTCTGCACCTAAAAAGTAGCAACAAAACGATGATAACAGAGCAACTCAGGATCATGAAAATGATGTTTCGGCAGAAGAGTTTGAGCACTCAATTCATTTTTATGTATACTTAATTCAGCCGAATTTGAGTTCACCATTAAAGGGAAGGACTTTACTTGTATGTCACATCATCTCTGTATATGGATGACAAAATACACTGACATAAAAAGTAACGAAACCATAAAATAATTAACGTAGAGCACAGAAATTTCGGGAATACATGTGTGAAGGTAACATACGTAAGTAATTAACATTGCAGGGTCACAGGCTAATGAAAGCCATTGCAAATGTGAAATCCTGGTGCAATTAATAACTGGCGTAACCGCCAGAATATTAAATGCAAGCATGCAAACGTGCATACATTGTGTTGCACAAGTGTTGAATGTCAGTTTATGGGATGGAGTTCCATGCCTGTTGCGCTTCTGGTCGGTCAATACAGAAACGGTTAAAGCTGACTGTGGATGATGGTGAAGTTTTCCTCCGATGATGTTCCACGTGTGCTGGACTGGGGACGGATCTGGTGATCGAGCAGGCGAAGGGAACATGTCGACACTCTGTAGAGCATGTTGGGTTACGATAGTGATATGTGGACGAGCGTTATCCTGTTGGAAAACAGACCCTGGAATGCTGTTCATGAATGGCAGCACAACAGGTTGACTCATCAGTTTAATGTACAAATATGCAGTCAGGGTACATGGGATAACAACGAGAGTTTCCTGCTCATACGAAATCCAACCCCACGCCATAACTACAGGTGTAGGTTTAGTGTGTCTATCACGCAGATAGGTTGATTGCAGGCCCTCAACGCTACCTTATAATCAACGCACTGCCGTTCGTCAGGAAACGCAACAGTCTTCGACCCCGACCTCCAATGTGCCCTCCCTTGGCACCACTGAAGTCGCAATAGACGGTGGTTTGGTGTCATGGGAATGAAAGCTACGGAGCATCTTGCTCGGAGCTGTCCTTGAAGTAACCAATTTGTAACAGCTCGTTGTGTCACTGTGGTGCCATCTGCTGTTCAAATTGCTGCTGCAGATGCAGTACGATAGTCAGAGCCGGACGATGAACGCGACGAGTAGGTCTTCTCAGTCGGCAGCGCCACGTGGCAGATCGGAGCCCTGTCTTCTCTTGACCACAGCTTCCAGGAGTCATCTACAGTTGCTACAACTCTGCCAATTTTTTCTGCAATATCGCAGAAGCAACATCCAGCTTCTCGTAGCCCTGTTAGACGAACTCGTTCAAATTCAGTGAGGTGTTGATAATAGCGTCTTTGTCGCCTTAAAGGCATTCTTGACCAACGTCAATTCATCGCGTTCAAAGGCAACTAACGCTCACTACAGTTACGTCGGTGTATTTAAAGCAAACCTGATCGGCGTCCTCATAGTGGCGCGACTAGCGCCCATCTCATGCGACCGGCGATAAATTTTTATAGACATCATCTTTTAGATGTAGAAACACGCCTACCAACTTTCATTTATGTCGCACAACTCCTTCGTGGTGATGCGTTTCTTTTTTTCTGTCAGTATATTTACCTCAACAGAAACACTGATGACCCATCTCCTAAAAGCTTTTGAAATGTTTTCTAGAAAGCATGTCATTTAGCTGCAAAAATGCAGTAGAATGTATAAAATGAACAAGATTGAAATTACCGGGTTTGGGATGAGGGATGGAAACTCAATTGAAGGACAGTAAAAGGTGCAAACATGTAACTCTTTTGTATCGGTTGTGAATAAATAGTTGCCACTATTTAAGTTGCAACCCTGGTATTACATTATAGCGTTACGAGTTCCCGTATTAAAAATACACCCTTGTTCCACCGTGTAATTACAGAATACATAAGAAACTTAGGCAATATCAATAAGATAAATAGAAATAAATAAATGCAGGAAAATGGAGGCGTTTGAGGGAACATACAGCAAACGCAGTTGTTTAGAGTTTGGTGGTACTGCATTTTAACATTAACATTATATTCAAAACTGTGGCTATGTAAAAGTTCGCATTAAATAAATGAACCAAGTAAAACATAAACAATATTTGATGCGACGACTGCAAGAAGTATCAAACATGGGCGGGCAGTAATACAAGTGCCATTTAAATGAAAGCCTTAACAATTGAAACTACAGTCTGTATGGAATACACAGACAACTTCAATAAAACAAAAGAACCCAATGAATACAGGAAAATGGGAATATGTAGGGACAGACAGTGTGGGAAGTAATGAATAACAGAGATTGTTATACGAAGTTTAGGAGAGGGGAAGTGTTGAGTTGTGTCTGCTCATTTAGGATTAGATCTGGACTGTGAGCAAGATGTTTCCAGGGCTTCCAGCAGGTTTAGTTTATGGCCTTTGTTTGCTTAGTGAAGTACATGGGGCACGGGCTGGTAGCTGTGACCCTCACTCAGTACATGCTCAGCAAATGCGGAGTCAGAATTTTGCAACCTCCAGCTGCATTCATGTTCAGCCAGCCTAGTCGCTATGTCTCTGGCTGACTGACCGATGTAAGCTTCGTCACAATCAGAACAGGTGATTTTGTATACCTCACTGTTGGCTAATAACTGGATCTTATCTTTGCTATTAAAAATACACTGGGCTATCGTGTTCTTAAAATAGTATTTTAGATAGTTACTCCTTTTTTTCTCGAAAGGTTTCTTTAATTTTCCTATAAGTGGCATCTATCTTTACCCTAGTAATGTATGCATCCACAACAATATACTTGCCATCTAACTATTCCTGCTTATACATTATGTATTTTCTGTCAATCTCATTTTTAGACATCTATTTTACGCATCATCCGCTTCATTTTCTGCATTTTAATTTTTTCTTATTTCACCAAGTAATTTCAGTAGCCAATGTATGCATCCACAACAATATACTTGCCATCTAACTATTCCTGCTTATACATTATGTATTTTCTGTCAATCTCATTTTCAGACATCTATTTTACGCATCATCCGCTTCATTTTCTGCATTTTAATTTTTTCTTATTTCACCAAGTAATTTCAGTAGCCAATGTATGCATCCACAACAATATACTTGCCATCTAACTATTCCTGCTTATACATTATGTATTTTCTGTCAATCTCATTTTTAGACATCTATTTTACGCATCATCCGCTTCATTTTCTGCATTTTAATTTTTTCTTATTTCACCAAGTAATTTCAGTAGCCAATGTATGCATCCACAACAATATACTTGCCATCTAACTATTCCTGCTTATACATTATGTATTTTCTGTCAATCTCATTTTTAGACATCTATTTTACGCATCATCTGCTTCATTTTCTGCATTTTAATTTTTTCTTATTTCACCAAGTAATTTCAGTAGCCAACATTTTTGCCTCTTTGATCCTCCGCGGCCTTCAATATTTAATCTCTCAGATCCATTCGAATTCTGCGTATTGTAGTCCTTTTCCCGGTTACAGCCAATTGTTGCCTAATATTCCATTTCAGACTTTCAACAACTTCTGATTTCTCTTACAATTTGCACTTCTTAACAAAGAGAATGAATCACCCAGAGAACCTGCTCTACAGCCAATTTAACTTCGTCACGCATCATTGATGGATATGTATGTAAATGATTAGAATGATAACTACCTGTAACAGGGAGCCGGTTGCCGTGAGATCACCGAAGTTAAGCGCTGTCGGGCGTGGTCGGCACTTGGATGGATGACCATCCAGGCCGCCATGCGCTGTTGCCATTTTTCGGGGTGCTCTCAGCCTCGTGATACCAATTAAGGAGCTATTCGAACGAATAGTAGGGGCTTCGGTCAAGAATACCATCATAACGACCGGGAAAGCGGTGTGCTGACCCCACGCCCCTCCTATCCGCATCCTCCATGAGGATGACACGGCGGTCGGATGGTCCCGGTAGCCCACTCGTGGCCTGACGACGGAGTGCTGTAACAGGGAGAGTGTTTTAGTGTTGTTCGTGTTTCGTGTTGGTGCCAAACCTCGTAGAATATATATGGGGCGTTAACAGAGTCAGATGTTGATCGATAACTGTGAAGGACTCATTGGTGCCTTGTACTGACATATGTGTGTTGATTTTAACTTATAAACACAAATCAACACACAGAATAGCGAACATATTCAAGTAAATATGATTGCTCATTGTTTACAGAAAAAGAAACACTCCAACACATTTATAATCAGCAATCGACAAACCAGATCAATACCAAGGAGCAGTTATACACCAGATGGAATGTCAAGAATATGAAACAGTATATCTGCGGATGACAGGCAGCAATTTCAAAACTAGGTATAAACAATTTATAACAAGTAGACAGTATGAGAATAGCCATTCTACCTTTTCAGAACACCTGACAAAACGTGGACATTGACCACACAACATGGAACAGGACATGAAAATTATTAGAGTGAACAATTAACAGTAACTCCTGACATTACAGGAAAACTTCCAGATACAAAGAGCCCTTGCAGTGAAAAAGAAAGTAGTTAAATACAATGAAATAAAAACCCTTAGCTGCAAACAGGCGTTGATATAAGTCAACGAGGACAGTTGAAAATGTGTGCCCCGACCGGGACTCGAACTGGGAGTCTCCTGCTTACATGGCAGACGCTCTATCCATCTGAGCCACCGAGGACACATAGGATAGTGCGGCTGCAGGGACTTACCTCTGGCACGCCTCCTGTGAGACCCACATTCGCAACTTATTGTCCCGCGCTATATTCATAGTGCCCCCGCCCATCATACTGATTACTCGCGGCGTTACTGCCGATTCCCGTAAGACTTCAGGCACTGTTTGTGCATCTGCGCAGAAGAATATGGTGAAATGGCCGGTGAGCCTTAGCTATATGTATTGAAGATCTTCATATATATAAAGTAGTTAAAGACCAAATCAACGTAATCAATAACTCAGTGGTCATGTTAGTCACTGAAACAATAACAAACAGAAATGTGAAACATAACCAGAATAAATAATTAATTACTGCCTCTCTTCCTCCCTTCCTCGCTCCCTCCCTCTCTCTCTCTAAACACACAATGACAGTTGACAAACACTACTTACTGCAAACACACACACATTCAACACACAATGAAAAGTGCAAATGAAGTATTGTAAAAATGTGCGTAGAAAAAAAAAGCCGAAAATCGGCCATCTGGAGAATAGGGACTGAATTAACACATCTCCAGGGCCACACACATGGACTAAAAACTTTGTAACTCGTAAGTAACGCCAAACGACAATTTGACCTTAAGCAACTTGTGTTGCAGGAGTTCTTTATAAATTAGAAGACACGAGAAAAACATCAGAAAATGTTAAATAGTAACACTCTTGTAACCAGTGCATGATGCCTTAATATATATATATATTACAGGAAACACAATATACTTCATAAGAAAAGAAAGCGAAATGCTGATCGCAAAAAGCAAACTGCCTTCCATTTAGTTGCAAAGATGGAACATACCTCCGTGAAGGCTATAAAAGTTTTGAATACATTTAGATCGGCTGGAGTAAAACTCAATCCGCAAATATCAAAATTGCTGAGGAAGAAGATACCATTCTTAGGACATATCATCTTATCAGCAAGAACTGAGCCAGATCCGAAGAAATTAGAAGCAGTTCGAAATATTGCGGTTTTAACTTTTAAAAAACAGCTTCCTCGGTTTTTGCATAAACTATCGGTGATTTCTTAAAGGACGCTGCTTTTCATCCCCTGTGTTACTAAAATTAATATAGAAGAACTCAGTCTGTACAGGAAACATTTGATGAAATAAAGAAACAACTCTTTGATGCTACACTATTGCTCCTGCCAGATCTTAAAGACCCATTTTACCTTGAGATTGATGCAAGTAATTTTGGACTCGGTGCATGTTTGCGTGTTCGTATCAAAAAGTCAATGAAAATGGTCAGGAACTACACCGCACAGTCGCGTTCGTAAGTCGCGTTCCGTCAATCTGGGGAAGATAACACACTTTGACGGAGTGCAAAGCACTTGTGATTATTTGGGGCTTTCACCAACTCCTCCGTTTTCTGCTTGGACGACACACTATCGTACTGACTGATCATAATGCATTATCTTTCCTTCTTCACTATAAAATACTGCATAAACGCATTGCCAGATGGACACTCGCCCTTCGAGAATCCAAATTTTAGCTACAATACATTCTAGACGAAATAAATGTGATACGAGTATCTGATACTGCAACATTTGGCAGCCGTTTTAAGCCGAGATCCCATGTGAGAAGGAGATTGTGATTAATTTTATGAGAGGAGTAGGGGGTGAATAAAAAAATCGCAAGTTTTCGCGTAACATCAAAGTAGAGCAGTAAGCAAATTAGGTGATAGAAATGATAAAGATAATGTAACTAGATGAAACGGAGTTTAAAATTCGGCGATATTATTTAATTCATGAGGGTCGTATTCTACCTCAGGACAGACTTAAATTCCGAATCATGAAGGCTCTGCGTACCGAAACAGACTATCGATGACCTGATTAAATATATGGAGTTCCTCGCATTTTGGTCCAGAGAAACATTTACAACGACTTCAGGAACAAGTAATCTTTGATAACCTGTCTCGGTGAGTACGAAGGCTTATTTAAGAATGCGACTTAAGTCAGTACACCACAGTGTCTACAACGCGACATAAAAGATTCATGCACAATATTCACACAATAGACGAAATCACTGGTTTTCATCTTATTGGCCCTCTTCAAAAGTTTATTAGAAATTTCTCGTATGTCTTGGCAGGCGTCGAATTATTTTCGAAATTTTTTTGCTTCTTTACGCTGAGGGAAACCACAGTTAAAAAGTTAAAGAAAGACTATTTTCTGAATACCATTCGGCTACAAAGTATTCTGTAGGATTATGGACCGCAACTGACCTCCAACGTGTGGAACTCGTTTACTGAGAAGGAGAAGATCCATTACTCTGCTGCGTCGATATACCAGCCAATCTCGAAGCCCGCTGCATGTACAATGAGAGAATTTGGAAGATTGTTCCGAGTTTACTGCGGAAAGAAACGTAAGATATGGATAATGTTTGAAGATCTGATGAACAGTTTGGTACATGATAGGACTGGTATGCTTCCCTGTACAGTTTAACATCGCAAATATCCCGGCAATATTTTCGATGAGATTATCAATTTTCCGAAGCAAACTTTTGTGAATTAACTACAAAGAAGAAAGAAAGCAAATTGGCTGGAAGCTGGTGGAGATAATGGCAACGTTGGGTAAATTAAGGCACGACATTTAAAGTGCTCTGTGGCAGCGGACGAAATTAAAATATTTATATATCATTACTCGAGATCATTTCCAATTCGCAGGATTATGTATCCAATTTCTATTGAGTTCGAGAAACTTAGTAGCGAAAAGTATTCTGGACTTCACCATGTTGAGAACACTAAACTGTACTGTCGGTGTATAGAAGAAAATGAAAATGAATAGTGTTGTAGGAGTGATAACTTCGCATTATGCTTTTGATGGGACATAATAGACTAGCTGAGTACATTTCTCAATGGAGTAATCTAAGGAACTGGTTGAGCTTCCTCTGTGTGATTAATTTACTGCATTATCAATAGTTGTGGGCTAGTGTACAAACATGTTTTGTGTATACAAAGAAAGTTTCTAACGAATGACAACGTGCATTAGACTGAGCGATAGTCTATTTGAAGCCGTGTCCTGGTTCTATGTTAAAACCAACCTGTAACGCCGCGTGATTTGTTTTCAAGTGATACTTCTCGCTGCTCCCTCTTTGTGTTCACGAGGTTACGTCACTGTCATGCTGTGGTTGCAACCAGGTGGCTCACGGGTGATCAGCTATGTTATAACACGCAAGCTCGACAGTTGGTGAATCTCCCACTGAGCGGCACTGTAGTCCATTGTTCAAAAAACAGGCAACTCACTCAACCACGCTTTGCGAATTGGCTGTGCCGTCGCCGTCCCTCAGCAGGCCACATGGAGTCAGCCTGTTTATTAACTAGTCACACGGAGCGGTGCGGCAACAGGGTCCGATTTTGTGTCAGTCAGCGTATTTACAAAAACAGAGCAACCAAGAGCGCTGTGATAATGTGTATGTGTTTGAATATGTCGAATCGTAAGGTATTTATTTAATTACATTTGTACACTGCAAGCCACAAACGTAGCTCTCCCCCTTGCCATTTTCTTTTTACATCGCTGATTTTATTAATTTTTACCTGTATTGTATTTAAAGTAGGACATTTACCTATTTTGTGTGTAAATTTTCTTGATTATGTTATTACTTTTGTTTTATTACTACGCAAAAGTTTAATATTTGCTTAATATGATGATGTAAATGAGAAGAATTATTCGCCTTGACATATGTTAACTGCAATGGTGGTCAAAGCAGAATAACATCGACAGATTTTCATTATTCGGTAGAAGACATTTAATTACGACTAGTTGATACTTCCTTAGTTACGACACAGTTTTTGTTGGTTTCTTAACTACATTTTTGACAAATCAGAGTATAAAATCTTTGTGGACAGTAACAGACATTGTCCTCTAAAAGTGTGCCTACTATCGGTTGTTTTTTTTTTTTAAATTCCGATTTTGGCCGTCTAGGTACCGCGTTAAACAACTATTTTTCGATGTACATTTCTCCTATTGCGCTCCTCCTCTTTTCTCTTCTGCCAATATGTCTTCATCCTATCTCTGTGCTGCTCCCTTCGGTCTTCTGTCCACACTGTTCTTCCAGTTCTTCTCTTCTTCACTTCAAATCCCTCAAAATGTTGAATTTTGTCTCTCATTAAGTCTCTGTTGGTTATATCATCTTCTCCTATACCCATCTCCTCTAAGTCTGCTTTGACTTCTTTGAACGAGGTAATTTGGGTTCTGGGGTTCTTGTCAAAAAACATGAATATTTTCTTTGTCAGACTTTCATCATTCATTCTTTTCACATGGGCGTAAAAGCTTACTCTTCTCTTCCTCATAGTATCTCCCACTTTCTCAATTTTGTCATACACTTCTCTATTACTTCTAAGCTTCCAAGTCCCATTCTCAAACCTCGGCCCAAGTACTCTTCTAATGATTTTTCGCTCCTTTTTTGCTATAGCTTCCATTTCCTTGTTAGTGTTCATTGCTAAACATTCAGATGCATACAGACACTCTGGCTTAATCACAGTGTTGTAGTGCCTTATTTTTGCGTTAATTGATACTGACTTCTTGTTGTACACATTCTTTGTTAGCTGGAATGCCATTTCCATTTTTCTTGTTCTTGTTTTGTTTCCTTCTTTATCTGAAGCATTGGGCTGGATGATTTCCCCTAAATATTTGAAATTAGAAACCTTCTTTATCTGGCCATACTTTGTAATCATATTGTTCGGTGCCTCTTTTACATTAGTTAGGTACTCTGTCTTTTCAAAGGAGATTTTCAGTCCTGCTTTTTCCGCTGTTTCATTCAGAATATTGATCTGTTTGACTGCTTCTTCCAAACTTCCTGCCAGAATCGCTAAGTCATCAGCAAAAGCGAGGCAATCTACTTCTAATCCATCCCTTATACTTCCTAATCTGATTTTTTGTATTCCTTCTTCAGTCGTTTTCTTCCTCCACTCTCTAATAACTTTTTCTAATACACAGTTGAATAGGGTAGGTGACAACCCATCTCCTTGTCTTACCGGTTGGTTATTATTAAGATTTCCCTATTTACCACGTTATGATACGGAAACTGATTACCATACTAGTACCAAATTGGGTAGCATTAATGTCAAGGACACGTGGAAGAGAAATAATGCAGAATCAATTCAATTGAAACACTTTTAATGTGCTGCTACGGTACATCATTCCATTACATATCGGTACCATTGCTGCTACAAGAGGGGCTCAATATGGCGCCCATCAGTGTCCAGCAGAGTCTGAAAGCGCGGGATTGCATTCTGCACAGCAGAACGAAGCATGTCCGTAGGTATGCTGGCTACCTCTCTTGATATGCTGCGCTTCAGTTCAGCACGTCTGTAAATGTTCCCCTCTAAGACCTGTCCTTCAGGTAGACCCTCAACCAGAAATGATAGTCAGGGTCTCTCTCCTGTAGGGCGAAGCATATCGCAGAAACGCTGGCCAGTCACACTGCACGTCATTGGTCCTTGAGCGCCAACCTGTTCAAGAAAGAATGGGCCAATGATGAACGTAGCCGTGAAGCCACGCCATACGGTGATATGTTCACCATACAGAGGAACTTCGTGCACAGTGCCTGGGGGGGGTGAAGATCCCCACACTCGGCAGTTCTGTGTGTTCACCTCACCCGTCAGAGAAAAATGACCTTCGTCTGCCCATAGGATGGTCCATTGCCAGCCCTCGTCGACTTCAATTCTTGCGAGAAAGTGGAGAGCGAAGTCAACACGTCGTGGTACATCATGTAGTGCAAGCTGCTGTACGATATGGATCTTGCATGGCTACCATTTGAGAATGGTTCGAAGCACCTTCCATACAGTGGACCTCGGGATGTTCAACTGTCATGACACAGCATTGCTCGCAGCTGTGTTTGCTATAGTAGCAGCGACTTCATCAACCGCCTATGGTGCAACTGCTCGTCGGCCTCTTCCCGGAGCGACGCCCGGTTCTTCAGTTGATTCGAATTTCATCAGGCTCCGAAAAGCAGGTGGACAAAGAGGACGCATCCGTAATCCTTTCGGTCGGCGATATTCTCGAAGTGCATCTGCAGCATTACTGTTGTTTTGATAATACTGTAGATCTTCACCAATAATGCTCCTCCCCTTTTGTACAAGATCATGTTGACATCTCAAGTGCACTGCGACTGGTCAGGTGTGTGAGATTAAGAATCACGATGACTGATCGCGGCACCTGGCGGCCATAGTTGGAGCTGGACGATGGTGCCGTGAACCACGGAAATCATGCACCACATATTCTGGACATTAACGCTACCAAGTTTGGTACTCGTACGGTAATTAGTTTCCGTGTTATAACGTGTTAAATACGGAAAGTTTAATTATAACCAACAGGTATTTAATAGTGTAATTACTTTAATTAATACTGTATATGTGGTGTCTGTCGTTTTGGACGTGTCCGAAAGAACAGACACAGTTTTGATCCAGCAGACACTACGAATTTAGAAATAAAATGGTTCAAATGGCTCTGAGCACTATGGGACTTAACATCTGAGGTCATCGGTCCCCTAGACTTAGAAGTACGTGAACCTAACTAACCTAAGGACATCACACACATCCATGCCCGAAGCAGGATTCGAACCTGCGACCGTAGCAGCAGCGCGGATCCGGACTGAAGCGCCTAGAACCGCTCGGTCACAACGGCCGACCACTACGAATTTAAAACAAAGTAATTACAGACATTGGCTGCAGGTGGCTACCGATGTAAATGAATGGGGAAAGATGAAAATTTGTGCCTCTCCTCTGCTCACTAGGCAGACGCTCTGACCACAGTGGTCAGAGCGTCTGCCTAGTACGAGATCCAGAGTCGACTCCTGGTCTTGCACAGATTTTCAAAAAAAATGATTCAAAGGGCTCTGAGCACTATGGGACTCAACATCTTAGGTCATAAGTCCCCTAGAACTTAGAACTACCCAAACCTAACCAATCTAAGGACATCACACACACCCATGCCCAAGGCAGAATTCGAACCTGCGACCGTAGCAGTCCCGCGGTTCCGGACTGCAGCGCCAGAACCGCTAGACCACCCCGGCCGGCCACAGATTTTCAATTTGGTTTATATCAGTGGCCACATGCAGCAAATGTCTGTAATTTCTTTGTGTTTAATTCCTACTGTTGTTCGTCAGGGACGCCTACTGTTGAATGTTTTGTTTCTTGTCTTTCTTTGCCAAACTTTCATGATCACAGTGTAAAGGACTTTTGATAGCGTCACATATAATTCAACTTTAAAGATACGTTTTCACGTTGTGACACGTACTGATTGCAAATAATCCAAATGCTTGTTAATTGAACAATAGGTGTTCTTGTTCTGTTCTGTGTTTCGTGTCTGCTGGGACCGTTCTTAAGTATTCAGTTGCATACTGAAACTTCATGTCGCCATAAATTTTCAGGCGAAATTTATTTATTTTTGATCTGGGGATGTGTAAGGATCATATATCGTCACGAGTCAAAATATTTGTCATTATGTTTAACATTCCATCGTAAATTTGTCGACCTACTTTATCGTAGAGCATATATTTCACTAACTCTGATTTTTCGTAGGTGGTATTCCAAAGTAATTATTATGTGATGGCGGGCCGGAGTGGCCGAGCGATTAAAGGCGCTACAGTCTGGAACCGCACGACCGCTACGGTCGCAGGTTCGAATCCTGCCTCGGGCATGGATGTGTGTGGTGTCCTTAGGTTAGTTAGGTTTGAGTAGTTCTAAGTTCTAGGGGACTTATGACCACAGCAGTTGAGTCCCATAGTGCTCAGAGCCATTTATTATGTGATGTTTATGGTTGGGCGGGAGCGCTTAGTATGGCAGGCTAATGGAGAAAGTCAGCTTCGAAAATTCGCGGTCGAGTCGAGTGGAGCTCAGACGATGGACCTGGCGGCACTGTTCGGATGAATATCGTGATTAACTTTTAATATAATTATCCACGTCGCATTTGTTCGCTTTAGTATTTCCGTATGAAACGTTCAATGTGGTGTGATGGTATTCAGATATTGCTAAACTGCACGTATTATAAGTTTTAAGTAATAAACCGTACTGTTGGTATTCGGCTAACAGTAAGTGCTCTGAGTCGAAGCTGCCAGTATCCGCTTTCTTAAGCTACAAGTCACTGAAATATGAGTAGTTAAATTTATGGAATAGTAAGGGGCAGCTTCCTTGTAATGGAACGCACCCGAACTGTCATGTTATAACCTGATAGTGAGTGAAGTGTTTTAATTTGTTCCAAAGGGAAGGCATCTACGCTGGACACATTAGCAGATTTGTTTTCCTTTATAGCCTTGTTCGTTCTGACATCTGGAAGGGGCTAGTGAGAGCATTGGACTCCTCCTGACACTCATGATCTATTTCAGGTACTTTGCCTTTGTGTTTGACTTTCCTCTTCATGAGCAGATGGTAAACTATCTAGTTCACAGCGTTGTAATGTGTAATAAGGTTGGTTGTATAATTACTGAGATGTCTGAGTAATTTTCATGGTTTTTCGCTGCATCTAGTTAGATCCATTTATTATTTTTTATCCAAACGTCCTTTTCAATGCTGCTATGAAAGGACGTCACTTTCCACTGTTGCTCGTAAATGCAGGAATATTAGCTACACCATTTACACCAGGCGCTACATCTGGTTCCTCTTCAGGACCGTAGCTGACAGTCATCTCAGTAAATACAACAAGTAACACCCTTTCATTGCTAACTGATTAGGTAAGCCAGTGTACACATATAACGACAGGGGCAATTGTCGTAGGTATTGTAGTGGGCTTGATCTTAAGGTACACATAATGTTGAGGAATATTCAAGAATTAAGATATGTGACAGCCATTTATTGCTCTTTACATAGCTACATCACACTATTGAGGCAAAGTAAGTGTTGAAAGAGAGAGCGGCCTCTACGTGACGACGTTGCACATGGGGTCTGCGTTGTCGGCGATGCAGTCGACCCAGGGCACCCAGGTGTTGTTCCAGCGCTTGGGGTCGGCCAGGTCGGTCTGCGTGACGTTGGCCCCCGGCTGCGGCATCAGCGGCTGCGACAGCGTCTCCAGCCGCTCCAGCAGTGTGTCCACCAGGCCCTCCGGCATGTCGGCCGGCTGGCCGTCGCCCGCCTCGCACGGGTCCTGCCTGATGTTGAAGACGCACCAGCCGCTGCTGCTCGTGATGTTGCACAGCCCGTGCGCGGGCCGCTCCGGGCAGGACACGGTCGCCTCAGCGCGCAGCCGCAGCACGTCCTCCGCCTCCGGGGACGCCCCGACCACGCTGGAGAGCGCCTGCCCCACTGGACTGGCCAGCACCTCCTCCGGGTCGTAGGCTGGCGTGAACAGCGGGTCCTCAGCGCCGCTCGCCCCGGCGTAGTAGTCGTTGTTCTGCACACCTGCCGCACCAGCACGCCGCTTACGGTTTCGATTCAAACAACTTACAACGTTAAATTCACAGTAAATGGCTCAACTTCATAAAAACTACTACTTCTTCATACTCTCTCATTCCTCTCACACCTGCTACTTTTTTTCTCGCCGCATGAGAATGCGCAGTGTGCATTAAATAATTTAGAAATGTGTAGCTACCCTTCTTTGATCACTGGTTCGGGTTTCCAGCTGGTTTGTACACATCTCACGGAAACAACTACACGATGTGCGAACACCATATGAGTAACCAGTTTCTATATTGTACACCTTCCTTCTTTAGTACCGTCAACACTGGTTTCCATAGCACACTGGCAGTGGCGACAAAGTAAGAAATGTGACCCTGCTCTTCAAGAATCGAGCATCCATTATTAATTCTTACGGTGCCCTGTCGATATTCAGGTTTTTTCGTTTATATGATTCTCTATCCTCCATGGCCAAAGTCTGGTCACAAAATTTTATCATCATATAACTACCTGACGGAATCCTTCCACCTAAATATGTCATCAACTTTCCCATTTATGAATGATTTGCCTTAAGACAGCAAATATTTACAAAACTTTTTTCGATCTACGAGGTACGATTTCACTGAATATTAATACAGAATTAAACTCATAACACGCATCAGACTTATACAGGATGTAATGGGCATAAGTGCAGAAACTGGTGACTGAGGATGCTGTACTGAACAGCATTATATCAGGATGTACATCATTTGCACACTAACAATTATAGATATTATAAGTCGTATTTTTTAGTGGTGGATTTTACCTGCCAGAACATCTGGCAAGAGTAATCCATTAATGCTAATTTTCCTCTGGACATCAAGTCAGGTATTGAAGCGTGAACGTGTGGACACAAAATGGTAAGTCTATAACGACAGCTGTAGTCCACTTAATGATGCAGTTACAACTGTGCAGAAAACATCAGGTAGTACATTATGTGAGGTGTTTGTGGGAAGCCTGTTAGATATAGAGAAAAAACAACCAATACACTGAAGTGTTTACACGTTTAATGTTCAAATGTGTGTGAAATCTTATGGGACTTAACTGCTAAGGTCATCAGTCCCTAACATTACACACTACTTCACCTAAATTATCCTAAGGACAAACGCACACACCCATGCCCGATTGAGGACTTGAACCTCCGCCGGGATCAGCCGCACAGTCCAACACATTTAATGTACGACATATAAAGCTATTTGCAGCTATACTCGTTACACCCTCTATAGATGAACTCTATGCTCATCGCAGACACAAAGTCTGTCACATATCACTTAATTGTGCACTGTTCGCTGTGCCATTCCACAACTGCAACTGTTGTGGGATGTGGACTGACCCGGTAGCACAACGTCTGATGTATTTGATAGGTTCCAGACAACGCCAGCGCGGACAGGGCTGCTACTCACCTTTGACGAGCTTCCAGTCGCCGACGCGGACGGCGCCGTTCTCGGCCACCTCGTCGTAGTTGAGGAGTATCTCCGTGCGCTGGCTGGGCTCTCCAGAGACCAGCCGCGGCCACATGTTTACGCCGTCCAGGTCGTCCGGCAGGTCTGACGCATTACCTCCTGCATAAACATTAAGAAAAATTACGTTTAACGAATTACCACCTTTAATACACATAGACTGTTTGCTATAATACATCATGTTCTGACATGAAGGACTTTTGTTTCTAGTTGCAAAAATCGTAATAAAAATTCTTTGTACAGGAGAGTTATGAATGTTCTCCAAAACATCCATTTTATTGCCCCAGGGCGATAAGCAGGTGTTGGCCACAGGAAAGATGCACGGAGTTAGTCTTTTCAAAATGAACGCGAAGTAGGTACTTGTGCTCTGCAGACTAACGCTGCAATAGATATATTGTGAAAGCATTAGTTTATACTTACGTGCAGTGGAACAGGGTGAGTGAGAAGTAGCTGTAATGTAAAATATTTATTAGAAATTAAATGCAATCGTCACAGTGCTATGTTTCTGAAGAAAATTAAGCCTACTGCGAAACTGAACTGCTACACTCTTTGACGAAAAGTAATGATTTCAATAAGACCATTTTCTAAAGAGATGTGGACTATGACCCATAACCCATAATGTAATCGCAGTGCACAGCTGTGCCAACTAAATGACATGACAGTAAAGATGAAGCACACCAAGATGGGGAGGAGGAAACAAACCAAAACTTCATGGGCTGAGAGGATATGTGATGTTATTTCAGCGATTACAAAAACGAACCAGATACACAAATAACTTGGTATATCAGCCCACTTGTATGTGTGATGATGCACAATCCCCACCCCTCTCCCCGCCTCGCCCTCCGTCACTGGTTGGTCTGTATGAAGTTGGGAACCCTGTTATGGAGCTGTTGTATCCACTCATGAGGCAAGATGTCCCATAATTCTAAAACGATTTTTGATATCCTGAACACTGGCACTGGTAAGGAGTTGACGTCTGCACTGGTACAGTACAGGTTCTGTTGGTGCCAGATCTGGGGATCTTGCCGGCCACGTGAATACCTCAACATCACTAAACAGACAAATTCTGTATTTGGATGAGCATTGTCTTGCTGAAAAGTAACACTACGTTACTGTCGCATAAGAGGTAACATATAAGGAGGCAGAATGTCCATGACATACTGTTGCACACTCAATGACTACCAGCTGCTACTGAATTCGTACCCAAAAGTCCCCACATCATGACTCCAGAAGTACAAAGCTGTACCTCTCCAAAACATTGGAAGAATGTGGCCCCTACCTAGGTCCCCGCTATACTCATCAACGATGGTCATCGAGGGTAGTGAAGATCCGCCATTCCTTACTGAGCATAATTCAAAGCCATTCATTAGCAGTCCATGCTTCCTAGTCATCGCACCACTCCATATGTAAGCACTCTGTATTGTGCTGTTAACAGCAGGGCATGCATCGCATGGTAATTTCCTAGTATGGCTCAAATGAATGGTGCAGTAAGACACAGTGTGTTGTACAGTGTCCATAACTTGTTATCAGATGGTAGTTACAGATGTTAAGTGGTTTTGATGAGATTGGTGCACAATACAGCTATCGCCCCTCCCCCCTTTCAACCTTGTGGTGGTCAGACACAGTCGACTGCTACTTGGCAACGAGTATTCTGGCCCTCACATTCCAATGCATTCCAACATTGGGTCACTGTTTGGTTACTGCAAAATTTGATCAGTCGGTCAAATAGAGACGCAAAATGAGGCCTGTCTCTAACCCTTGTCAGTGCTGATGAAGCTCTCTGGATTACACGGCATCTCCATGTGTTTCGCAGTGATCATTCAACGTCACACACTGTTCATGTCCTTCATATACCTTACCACATACCTTACCACACCTGATGGCAACAAAATGCTAATGCACTCTGCTGAATGTTGTAACTGTCGCAGAGAACTGAAATTCTAATCAGTGATATCTGCTGATGGCTTGTGGCTGTAGAAACATACATTCACAACAGATCATGTCTTCTTGGTACTTCACTCTTTTTTGTCAGGCTGTGCAGTTGTGTTACATGTATTTCAGGACATAGTGTTTGTGTGGAATGACTGGCATTAGATGTGAGTGCTACTGATGCGGGCACTGCCTATGACCGTTTCCCTGGCTACCAAATAAGCACCCTGCCCCTTCTTCCCACCACCTCTCTCCCCTGGACGTACCTGCTGCAGCGTACAGCGTGGGCAGCCAGTCCGATATGTGCATCAGCTCGTGGTCCACCCTGGACATGTTCTGCAGCAGGGGGCTCCACACAGCAGCCACGCCGTGCACCGCACCCTCCCACAGGCTGTTCTTTATCTGCAAACAAAGCAGCGCAACATGTCACATCACTTCACACAACATATATCATGTTACATATTGTGAATGATTTACATTGTTTAACGGATTAGCTTCAATTTTTCGAGGCACAACACATTGGCGAGGGAATTGATATGTAAATTTTTTGACCCTGTTGTGGCAATTGTGGAGCTGTGCAGATATAACTGGAACCTGAGCATCTCCTGTAACACTTCTATGCTACACATCTATAGCTATATACAAATCTATATTAGTACTGTGAAAGCCATCGCATGTTACGAGGTGAAATATGAGGTACACCAGCACAACAGATACCCTACCCCTTCAAACGTTCAAAAGTTTTGACGAAGATCGACTGACTGTACACCGCTGCATATGTCGGATTTCTCTAGTCCCCTTGTCATCAACATTACGTGATTACCGCACTGTTGAAGGTGATACGTGGTGCTTCTCAGAAGAAGTCTTCTAAAATATCTAAAGCTATGCTGGATGTGGTGCACGGCTTTAATGCAGCATCAGCCGTTGCAATCTTTACTGAGTATTTGTGGCTCTGTTGTACTGAAGTACGGGAAACAGATTCTTTTAGGTTTGTTAGTAAATCATTGTCAGTGGTGGGAAGGATGTCACTCACTTCAGGACCGTCAGTCATTTCAGTAGCTAAGTAAAAGTGGCCGATAGAGCTCATGTGTTCACGTATGGTAAACATTTTTTCCTAGATGTTGAGTATGTCATTGCAATGTGATGGATCTTTTCTTGGTATCTTAATTGCACAGCTACTCCTAGCTATACAATACAACGAGGGGTAACAAAACTTCAGAACAACAGAAAACATTCTTAGTGGAATTGTAAACTGCCATTAAAGAAGAGATGTGCTTGATTGCCCAGTACCAGTTGGCCCGAGTTATGAGGAACTTCTGAGAAAAAGTTGAAACTGGATCAAGAGGATGACCTCCACTTGCATGACGTAAGTGTCAAAGTAAATCGAATAGAAGATGTTAATCTTTAATTCTGTATAAATTTGTATTTTCTTAAAATACAATTACTATTATCCTTTAGAAACGATCTTGCTACCATACGTCACCATGTATAATGGTCTACAGAAATTCTGAGATGTTATTTCATTCTGCTGTGGATAATTTCTTAATTATCTTGGTAAAGAATCCAGGCGCAAAATTAAACTTAAAAAGTGAACAGGCAGAAAACATAAAGTTCTGTTTACATTATGTAAACTATTCACGTATTCTTCCAGTGAATACACAACTTTCAGGAGCAACCGCTCTCTTTGGGAAGTGCCACAGATACTCACTGGAGCTAGTGAGAAAGTACAGGGTAATCAAAAAATCTGACACCTCACCCTGAAAGCACTTCTCTATTGATTGGATGTTATATGAACCACAGTTTTTCATAATGGGTAGCTGAGCCAACTCGAAACCGACCGGTATGGACATTCCAAGTGGAACCATCAGCAAGAAAGGGAAGCAAAAAGTACGAGAAGAATGTTCTTGATCTCCTGCAGAATAGGCGAGAATAACACAGCTTATCGAAGTCGGAGCGGCGACTACGTAGAGAAGTAGTGGAAAGTGTAGCTAAATGTTTCAAATAAAGCATTTTTTATTTTTATTGCGGTTTTTATTTCGCGACAAATCGGACCTTGAAAAAAAAAAGTAGCGTTTGTATTTCCGAAAGAATCATCATCAGGAAGAAGAGAATAGCAGGAAGTTTATGCGCCCGTTGCAAGAGTTTTGTGTTCCTTGTCTGGACTATGAGAACAACTACTACGTATGTTTTACAACAGAAAGTGTGAGATAGTAGCTTCAAACTGCAGTTAAACTCCGTAGCGTTATCCTCCTGTTAAAACTTCACCGGTCAACAAGACTTGTCTTCCTCCATTATTCCTCCATTATTGTATTCGTACTAACAGGTTAAGTAAATGTAAATATCTCCCTCTAGTACATACCCCAGAAGAGAATCTCTCTGCCGACAGGTGTGGCCGAGCGGTTCTCGGCGCTTCAGTCTGGAACCGCGCGACCGCTACGGTCGCAGGTTCGAAACCTACCTCGGGCATGGGTGTGTGTGATGTCCTTAGGTTAGTTCGGTTTAAATAGTTCTAAGTTCTAGGGGACTGATGACCTCAGATGTTAAGTCACATAGTGCTCAGAGCCATTTGAATCAGACTCTCTGTACAGAATCGTCTGCTGACAGTTTTAATGATCAGTCGACGACATCCACAAAACGATTCGTTTACAACAGCAGCTGTTTTAGTTTTAAGTTACTGTCGATGCTTTCACATTTTTGATCTGGTGTTTATTTGTCCTGAAAGGGTTCAAATGGCTCTGAGCACTATGGGACTTACCATCTCAGGTCATCAGTCCCCTAGAGTTAGAACTACTTAAACCTAACTATCCTAAGGACATCACACACATCCATACCCGAGGATTCGAACCTGCGACCGTAGCAGCAGCGGGGTTCCGGCCTGGAGCGCCTAGAACTGATCGGCCACAGCAGCCGGCTTATTTGTCCTCACAACATTATTTACTAGTAGAAAATGTGGAACTGGCTAACGACTTCTGAAAATGAAGCAAATCATTATCGACTCCAGACTGTACGATAGTGTAGGAGAAGTCGACTCACTCCTCGGAAGGGAAAGTTGGAGCCCCAGTTGACGTCGCTGCCCGCCCCGTTGTCGGCGACGAACACTATGATGGAGTTGTTGAGCATGTCGCGCTCGTGGAGGGCTGTCACCACACGCCCCACCGACTCGTCCATCTTCGCCATCACCGCTGTCAACATAACAACATTCCCACTTATTATACCATAATTTACAGACCTTGGTGTATAACAATATCTGAGTCATATTAATACCATAAGCTATAAACAAAACGCTGAAGTGCCATTTTGGACACTAAATGTTCCATCCGAGCATCACCTCACTGGTGATGAAGGTGTTCATAGGACGGAAAGCAGAAACAGAGTGCGACACAGCTCACCTGCGAGTATGCGGCGGTCGGGGTGCGAGATGTAGGAGAAGCTGTTTATGAGGTCCTGCGGGGCGTTGATGAGCTGCGAGTGGTCCCCGGGGTGGCAGGCGAGGTGCGCGAAGTAGAGGAACAGCGGCCGCTCCGTGTCGTGCTCCCGGATCAGCCGCTCCGCCTCCTCGGTGAACACGTCCGTCGCGTACTTGCCGTTGTACTGCCACGCCGTCGTCAGGTTCTCCCGCAGGTCGTACCCGTGGGCACCCTGCCGGGGAAAACGTAATAGCCGTTACATGATTTTCCATAGCAAAAGCTCTAGCTCTCATTACACCCCGTACACTACTTAAAAAGGACAGTCTCTGGTCAAGAGGCCACACGCTGAAAATTAACGATCTTATTTACTGTAATGCCAAATTCGACATTCTAATGCTCATTTTTCATCATCTAAAGAAGCACTACATTAGAACGTGCCCGTCCGTCCCGATAGCTGAGTAGTCAGCGTGACGGATTGTCCTCCTACGGATCCGGGTTCGATTCCCGGCTGGGTCGGGGATTTTCTCCGCTCAGGGACTGGGTGTTGTGTTGTCTTCATCATCATTTCATCCCCACCCGGCGCGCAGGTCGCCCAATGTGGCGTCGAATGTAATAAGACATGCACCAAGGCGGCCGGACCTGCCCCGCAAAGGGCCTCCTGGCCACTGACGCCAACGCTCATTTCCATTTTTTTTTTCATCAGTACGTGCGCATAAAAGATAATCCCATAAACGATAATCACCAAATCTTCTGAACACCTAGGTGAGTTACTACAAAATCTACGGAACATTTTCTATCTTCAGTTCATACAGTGGCATCGTAGTTGTTCATTCATTTAAGATAGGTAAGATGGGTCATATGTGGAGCGTGGAACTTGCAGTCTGCAACTTTTTGAAGATATTCGACCCTTTTCAGACAAACGTGGCACATACAGGGTGTTTCAAAAATGACCGGTATATTTGAAACGGCAATAAAAACTAAACGAGCAGCGATAGAAATACACCGTTTGTTGCAATATGCTTGGGACAACAGTACATTTTCAGGCGGACAAACTTTCGAAATTACAGTAGTTACAATTTTCAACAACAGATGGCGCTGCAAGTGATGTGAACGATATAGAAGACAACGCAGTCTGTGGGTGCGCCATTCTGTACGTCGTCTTTCTGCTGTAATCGTGTGCTGTTCACAATGTGCAAGTGTGCTGTAGACAACATGGTTTATTCCTTAGAACAGAGGATTTTTCTGGTGTTGGAATTCCACCGCCTAGAACACAGTGTTGTTGCAACAAGACGAAGTTTTCAACGGAGGTTTAATGTAACCAAAGGACCGAAAAGCGATACAATAAAGGATCTGTTTGAAAAATTTCAACGGACTGGGAACGTGACGGATGAACGTGCTGGAAAGGTTGGGCGACCGCGCACGGCAACCACAGAGGGCAACGCGCAGCTAGTGCAGCAGGTGATCTAACAGCGGCCTCGGGTTTCCGTTCGCCGTGTTGCAGCTGCGGTCCAAATGACGCCAACGTCCACGTATCGTCTCATGCGCCAGAGTTTACACCTCTATCCATACAAAATTCAAACGTGGCAACCCCTCAGCGCCGCTACCATTGCTGCACGAGAGACATTCGCTAACAATATAGTGCACAGGATTGATGACGGCGATATGCATGTGGGCAGCATTTGGTTTACTGACGAAGCTTATTTTTACCTGGACGGCTTCGTCAATAAACAGAACTGGCGCATATGGGGAACCGAAAAGCCCCATGTTGCAGTCCCATCGTCCCTGCATCCTCAAAAAGTACTGGTCTGGGCCGCCATTTCTTCCAAAGGAATCATTGGCCCATTTTTCAGATCCGAAACGATTACTGCATCACGCTATCTGGACATTCTTCGTGAATTTGTGGCGGTACAAATTGCCTTAGACGACACTGCGAACACCTCGTGGTTTATGCAAGATGGTGCCCGGCCACATCGCACGGCCGACGTCTTTAATTTCCTGAATGAATATTTCGATGATCGTGTGATTGCTTTGGGCTATCCGAAACATACAGGAGGCGGCGTGGATTGGCCTCCCTACTCACCAGACATGAACCCCTGTGACTTCTTTCTGTGGGGACACTTGAAAGACCAGGTGTACCGCCAGAATCCAGAAACAATTGAACAGCTGAAGCAGTACATCTCATCTGCATGTGAAGCCATTCCGCCAGACACGTTGTCAAAGGTTTCGGGTAATTTCATTCAGAGACTACGCCATATTATTGCTACGCATGGTGGATATGTGGAAAATATCGTACTATAGAGTTTCCCAGACCGCAGCGCCATCTGTTGTTGAAAATTGTAACTACTGTAATTTCGAAAGTTTGTCTGCCTGAAAATGTACTGTTGTCCCAAGCATATTGCAACAAACGGTGTATTTCTATCGCTGCTCGTTTAATTTTTATTGCCGTTTCAAATATACCGGTCATTTTTGAAACACCCCGTATATACCGGAAATGCATGATCAGATGCATTAACGGTCGTTTAGAGTAGAGAATGGCTCATCAGGACAAGCAGGAAGTCATCTTTTTCCTCTGAAGTGAATATCCTGTTACAAGGCTGGTGGTAAGTTATTGCAGACTGTCATATCTCCTACCTATCTAAAGTAGTATTACAAAGCTATGTGGAATGGTATCAATACGTCAAATGAGTAGTGGAGAGGTCAAATGAAAACATCGACTTCTTTCTGGGAAATTGCAGTGCATCTACAAAAATAAAAGCATACATAATATGTCATTGCGAATAATTATAGAGCATTGTGCCATTTTTTAAAGGCCTTATACAACATTAACGACAGCAGCGACTGAAAATAATTCAAGAAGAGATTCTGCTGATAATTAGAGTTTAATACGATTGTTAAATAAGGGATATACAAAAGGAATTTAACGCGAATAACTGAAGGAAGATGCCCTAGCTTACCAAATGAGTATATTTAGGGAAGAGGTGTTGAGCAACATTTGGCTCAGTTCACTGTCGTGTAACCTGAATAAAGATCACGAGAGTAACATCAGAGTTACTACAATAATACTGTGATATATGAACAGTTACTTTTCCCTCAAATCATGTGTTAATGGGAGAGAACAGGAACTTGTTAATATTTGTACGACATTGTTTCCACTATGCTCCATACAGTAGTTTCCGCGGTACATAACGTTGCAGTGGGGTACAGGTTTTCTGGGAATGATCTTGATACAGATACATGCTGTATCAGATAAGGATGTGAACGACATGTTTTCTACACTGCTGGCAGGCTCCGCCGTATATGTTGTCTCATAACAGGGTTTGAAGCACAGATATTTCTACACCATGATTGATCTAATGCTCCATATGTTTGTGATATGCAGGTTGGTCTACTTAAACGTTACAGCGCAAATACCTCTGGAACAGCTATAGACACTGAAAACAAACTTTCACGATCATGGGTGTAAGGCAAGGGGCTCACGAAAGTAAATAGTGTGAGACATTCTAAAACGTAAGCAGCTATTATCTTCAAGGTAAACTTACATTTTTTAAAAAAGGGGTGCCCCATGTCATTTCTTACGCAATCGATAATTTGAAAAATCATAAAAAGAATGGTCTTGATTGTAACGTAATACGTCAATTACATAACGAGAAAAACGAAGATTATGTTTAAAATAAACGAAAAGCGAGGCTATTGCACATCCAGAGATGCAAGCGTGAACCCCACGTTGGTCGTAATCATGTTGTGACTGGCGTTCTAAGATGCAACATTCTAGTACTGTAGTAGCGATAAATAAAGTATGAACCAACAAACCCTGTCTTTATTTTTCATCGTGGGTGATGGGACCTCTATATTGTTTCCAGTCCATTTAATAGCAGTGTAAATAGCAGAAAGTACAGCGTTTATTGCCTCGTAGTACGTCTATCACATCGCAATTACGAGCACTGTGCAGTTCACGCTTGCATCTCGGAATGTGCAACAGCGGTGAGTTTTGTTCATTTCAAACATCAATTTCGCTTTGGAATTTCTCAGGATATAATTCACGTATTACGCTGCAACAAAAGCCATTCTTTTTGTGATTTTTTATGTTATTGATTCTATAAGAAGCAGTATGGAATGTCCATTAAATAAACATAAGTTTGCGTTGAGAATAAGTCGGTTTTCAATATCTATAGTTGTTCCAGAGATATTTTTGCTGAAACATTTAACTGGCCACCCAATAGGTTGACGCCAATATATACTTGTTTTATTTTAAAAGATGACTATGTTTTCATACGACATAGATTGGGAACACCAAATGAACATGGGGTGTTGACAACCACTCTGAAAATTTTGAGGAAGGCACAGATGTGCCTTTATGTTCATCTCCTATGTAGCCACTTGGGAAACTGTAACAAGGCACGAATTAAAAATTTACATGAGTGAAGGCATTCTTAATAAAGCTGCAAGTAAAATTTCCTGAGACTTTATGAGATGATTAAGCCATAGAAATCAATCTCTTGGTCACATGTTAGTCTCTTGATACTGATGACTTCTTTTGATCTTGCAGTCATCATCAAATTCAAGGAATATAGCAACGATGTAAACACGCATAGTCAGTACTGCATGTCATTGTTGTAATCGTTGAATGATATGATGACTCCAAAACTGAATCTGGTTATAGAGTTTAATAAAGTAATTAGTCACCAAGACATTGATGACAATAATTTAATGCTTTTACACTGACTACCGACCCCCTCTGCAGGTCCTAGGGAATTTGTGAGATGAACTGAAGCGCAGAAAAGAAGCCGACTGCTAACCTGGTCTGCAAATATGTAGTCGTAGTAGCCGACGCCGGCGTTCCAGTAGCCGAGGTGGGAGTCGAACCCGCGGTATGTGGGCGTGTAGACCTTGGAGTAGTGGCCCAGGTGCCACTTGCCGATGGCTCTGGTGACGTAGCCCAGGTCCTTGAGGTACTGCGGCAGGATCTTGCCCTCGGGCAGCGCGTGCACCTCGTCCCCCAGGATCACGTGGCCTTGCATGCCTGCAACAACACGAGGGATCCATTAGTCACAGCGCGCACACATGTAGAGGGTACATGTGTGGAGTAACTCATCTGCTGGGAACGGGAAAACATTTCGTCACCGACGTTAGTGGGGCTTCACTGAGGTAGGAAAAGGGGTCTCAATTGGCAAATACCGTCGGCAGTTACTGGCGAGATCGAAAGAAGGAGGTAGCTCACAATTTTGCTCCCCACTGAAGCAGAGGTATTAAAAATTGGAAACCAGCTCTCAGTGGTCAAGAATGGCGACTGATATCTCCAAGGGTCTAATTCAAAGAACAATGCTGTGAGAAATGACAGGTGATCCAAGTCAGATGGCCGTTAAGGGTCTGGAAGCCGTTTCTGATCAACACGAGTTATGTTGCTGGATACAATAATGTAAAATATTTACACAAGAGATTTTGTCTCGAAAATTCGAGGATTGGAACTTCAGCAGTGGAACTATGTGTTTACAACTTATGTTTCAAAGTTGTATTGGCCTTCAGAAAAGTATTGTGTATAACCCGTTGCCAGCGATGTGGAAGTCGTAGGAATGGCTCTGAGCACTATGGGACTTAACATCTTAGGTCATCAGTCCCCTAGACTTAGAACTAATTAAACCTAACTAACCTAAGGACATCACACACATCCATGCCCGAGGCAGGATTCGAACCTGCGACCGTAGCGGTCGCGCGAACCCAGACTGAAGCGCCTTTAACCGCGTGGCCACACCGGCCGGCAAAGAAAAAAGGAAGTCGTAGGATATCCTTGGCAGCGCTAGTTGTGTTTATAGTTCGAGTGGAGCGATCTATTGCCCAACGAATTTATGTAACAATTCTAAAACGAATGCCATGAAGTGCATCCTTCAATTAAGAAATGAAATTGAAGTCACGATGGCTTAAGTCCTGGGAGTGCAGTGGGGGTACGGCACACCGCAGATCTAACAGATCAATTACAACTTGCGCCATATGCGTCAAAGCATTACTGATCAGCCAAGAGAAAGAAGCGGCGACACTTTCTGCAGGAACCGCCCATCATTTTGCAGGACAATACTGGCGCATATGGTGCAAGTTGTAACTGGTTTGTTCAGCCTACGGGGCTGGAAAGTACAGTACCACCTATCACACTGCCCAGAATTAAGCTCTTCAGCTTGAATCGTAAACTGAAGGAAGCACTTCATGGTATTCCCTTCAAAACTACTGCAGGGATTCGTCAGGGAACAGACCGCTCCACTCGAACTATAAATACAACTAGCGCTGCGAAGGATATTCGGCCGTTGTGGCCGAGTGGTTCTAAGCCCTTCAGTCTAGAACCGCGCGACCGCTGCGGTCGCAGGTTTGAATCTTGCCTCGGACATGGATGTGTGTGATGTCCTTAGGTTACTTAAGTTTAAGTAGTTCTAAGTTCTACGGGACTGATGACATCAGATGTTAAGTCCGATAGTGCTCAGAGCCATTTGAACAATTTGCTAAGGATATTCCACGACTTCCACAATGGGAAACACGTATCTTCTTTGTATAAGTTGTAAATAAATAGTTGTCACTATCATAGTTGCAATCTTTGTGTGTCTTAACGCCAACATTTTTAACTTACGTTTGATTATACTTGGGCTACGTGCTGCGATATTCTTTCCCGATCATGTGTACAAATATACAAGGATAAGTTTTTAATATTTTATTCCGGGTTTTCAGTTCGTACATAGTGTGAACAGTGTCCGTCGTCAACTAAGAGGTTGTTTGAAAAATTGTAGACAGAAAAAGTTTGTGTTTTGAGCCTGGATTTGAAAGTGATGACAGATGTAAAAGTAAGACCACTCGGCTGTAAGACCGGGATTCTTACTGATTTAATGCAGCAGTAAAGCAACTTCAATCGTGAAGTGTAGTAACTTACAGCTTGAGAGCTGCATTGCAATGAAAAAGGAAGAACGAAAACTTGTGCAGGTATTATCAGAAGGAACCATGCACAAAGCAAGTTAGAAAGTTGGTGAAGGATTTCTATGTATTTCTCACGAGCCGTTATGACGAAGAAGTGCTACTTCCGAGCTGACGTCAGACTCACCCAGCCGGACGGGATACTTCCCGGTCATGATGGCCGACCGGGACGGCGTGCAGACTGGCTGCACGTAGTGGCCGTTGAGGATCACCCCGTGGTACGCCAGGGCGTCGATGTTGGGCGTGGGCACCTGGTCCGAGCCGTGGAAGCTCACGTCGTTCCAGCCCTGCAACACGTTTTGCTACGTCACACGCATTCTTCGGCTCAATACCACTCGTCTTCACTAGCCGCTTGGGCCTATTCCCCAAACGTAATAAATTTTCGTTTAGAGACTGAAAACAGTGTATTGTTGAACAAAATATCACGAAATAAAAAGACAAGTTCTCATCGATACTATTACTACCCGTTATAGACGTGACACGTTTGAATGAACTAATCTCCATTGACTACTTCCATTGCCTAAAAAAATGAAATGAATACTTACGCACATAAGGAAAAAATATAACGTATAATTTTACAAGATTTTGGTAGATTTCTTTCCCTACCCTTTCTGATCTGGAACTCAACTTCATTTGTTACATTTATTTCAAAAGCCTTTTTAAGACCTATTTTTCGGATGGTGCAGGTCGTTTCTTAGCTCACTTGTTCAACTGTTTACTTTTAATTTCTTGACATTAATTTCCTCGGTATACGTAGCATCATTTTGCTTTAGAGTTTTCAAATATGAGAAGAGTGTACTTAATTGTTAATTTATATACATGGACAGTTGTTTTAGCAGGATTTTACTTTCCTCTGTGTTGCTTATTACTCTTCCGTTTTCCTACTCTTTTCCCTATTACTCGAATATGTATTAGATATCTGATTTACGTTGCCGTTCCGTTTCAGTCATCAATTTTCTTCCAACCTTTCTCAAGAAAAGCAGACCTTAGGAAGTCATTCAGGTTTTTATATCAGTTCTGGAATTCTTTTGCACTTGATTGGAACTGTACTGTGTTTAGATCACTGCATAGATCGTTATATGTTACCCCTCTTCTCTATAACCTTTCTAATTACTGTTGCCTCATTCCCCTTGCAAGTATTTTTTATTTAATTTCTCAACTGTAAAGTACAAGTCTGTGTCTAAGTCTGCGGCTTATTATCGCTCAACCTGATGATTCGACTGAAAAGCGTGAGGGTAACTCGCAAAGCAAGGTCCGATCGGTTGCGAAATGGAAACCACAGTGAAAAATCCGATGAAGCTTTGAATAGCTTTGTTGGGCAGTGTCTCCAGTATGTTCGTCGATTGCGTCACGTCGCTGATGAGCGCACAGTGAGCACGTAAATACGCCTAGAACAAGGATGTCTCTAGCCAAGTTTGAGTGCCTGTAGCAGGTTTCACCTGATTTCGTACAGTTCACACGACGTAATGGTCATGCACTTCCTTGTTCGTGACAATTCTCGCCCACGCACTGCAGAGGCAATGAGAACGCTCCTACAGCTTTTTCTAAGGAAGGTGTTTGATCATTTACCATACAGCCTAGACTTGGCTCCCGCTGATTTTTGTCTCTGTTCTCATGAACGTCTGGCTAAGACGGTAACATTTTGGCACAGACAACGAGCTGTAGAGTAGCTTAGAGAATTGGCGGAAGGCACAGGCGGCTGCCTTCTATGACGATAGTATTGAAAAGTTTGTACAATGCTACGACAAATGTCACGGAGCGGTGACGATGTAAAGAAGTAACTGGAAGGTGTAGGTGTTGCATGTAAAAATTTATGGTTTTCCTTGTGGATTCCATTTCGCGGCCGAGCGGACCTCCCTTGACGAACAACCCTCGCAGGTACGGCTGGTGAGTACGCTATGAACACATGTAGTTATGATGAGGGTTGACCCCTGACGCAGATCCCAGTACGGAGCCAACTCCGTTACTTGGACTGTAGAGAAGGTACGACTGAGTAGTAGATATCAGTCACTTAGAAACACTAGTTTTAATTGATTCTCTCCTTTGTAATATCATAGGCTTTGTCACTCATGCAGTGCAGATTGCTGGACGAGCCAATTACACCAACCAGAAGCTGGAGAATCTATAATGAACTGTAAACTCTGCACATGCTGATGGTGAAATCATGGCTCCCATGAAATGAAGTCATTATGCCAAATAATGTAAAGTTGCCTTGGAGCTACGTTTCTCTCTTTCAAACGTATAACACCTACTGCAATGAGAAGCAATGAAGTTAGAGACTTTATATTATCAAAAAGTTGTAACATGCTATCTGGTGTCTCGTAACTCTGCAACAAATTGACGTCGGCAGCTCAAGCCTTATAACTGACGAATCTGTCCGATGTTTCCTTATGAAATCCTAAGAAACAAGGATGTATAATACTATTTGTCCAGTTGACGGCAGGGCAGGACGGCGACTCACCATGTCGTCGGCGACGATGAAGACGATGTTGGGCGGCTTGGCCCCTGCCGGCCCCACGGCGGCCACCAGCCACACACTCGCCACCACCAGCAGCAGTCGCATCCTCCCCAGATGTCTCTGCCAACAGTCAGACAGAGCAGGTGTCAGTACAATGCCTTGTTCTACTGGAAATGTACACTTGGTTGTCATACTAATGAAATTCATTTGTAAGTCTTTCAGAGCCGTGCGACCAGCTTACAACATTCAGCTAGGAAGGTAATTTGCAATGTGCAGCACTCCAGCTCCTGAGTAAGTAATTGTTACTATTAGCTCTCGGCCACACAGTCAGTCTTCTCTAATGTGTTAACAATTTTCCCTGTCTTGAAATGGAAATTCGTGTCAGCTGCCATGAGCTTCCACTTAAAAAAGTTTTTAACTTGTAAGTAATTTTTGATAACACATTTTCTTAATTTGATTTTACTTACTGATTATTGGCTTGTAGTAGTGCAGTTATTTGAAACAAGCACTGCTAAATTCGAATATAATGTTTGTCCCTAGGTGCATGACCATGTTGTATCTTAGAACAGTTTTTCACATTTTAAAAACTTTAACTTCAGGAAGAATTTTTGCAACTTCAGAAAAAACTGCAGCACACATAAAGCGAAAGTTGTTATTTCAAAATTAACTTAGATTACAGGGCCGAGAGTCCGGAAAGTGTTCCAATTATGAAGCTGTGCTGAGAATTACAGCCTCCGAACTTTCTATGTGAAAACTATCATAGTTTTTTAAATGAGACAAACGTTATTAACATTATACATGTTTATTGTTCACATGTACACGTTTGTTCCCCAAAATAGTCAGTCTGAAGACGAACGAGATTTCTGTCAGAGTGCAGTGCATCTTTAAAACATACTCCTTACAAGACGTTAGATGCACCCATTCTGCTCCGGCACGGGGAGTCATCATCGAGTAACCACGGCAGTAAATACCGAACTAGTCCAAAAGCATTGTGATAGAACCGTAGTCTATACGAAAGTAGCAGATCTTTCAGGGAACGTAATTGTGAATCTTTGGAAGAAATGTAGCTGTATTCTCAAGGAAACAAATCTCATTAATAGCGAGCTCTTTAGTTCCCACGTTTTTGGATGAGATAATATGATCCAAAACAAGTAAAAAAGGTGTGGTGAACATGGGCTCTGAAATACCGACCTTAACAACCGTGATCACTTGTTCATCTTCGATACTGTGGAATACATCTTTTTACTGATCAAGTGCACATAGCTCTTAAGGTTTCCATTTTTGAGCTCTTGTTCACGAGACATTTTTTTTTCGTTTTGGTTCACTCTATCCCCTCTGTAAGTTGCCTACCTTACAGTCTCAGCAGCAACGGCACCAGAGTACCAGTACATGCTAAGTTATGGCCAGTCTTCTACATGAGAACCTATTATTCCAATTCAATTAGTTCATGTACTGCTTCGAACATGAATTAACTGACCATAGCACAAAATTATCTTGTGGACTTGAAGACCTCTTCTCTGCGTTGACAGTGACAAGTTAACGCTTTAGTTCTCTCGTGTGCAATAACCTGCATTAGAATAATCTAACACGCTTAAAGGTAGTACCCCAGAACACATATAAGCAACGCCCAAATTTACTTTTGCAACAGGTTTATTCATCGTTGCCATTAATGAGTATCACGCTTCCGATTAGATGAAACACTTTGACTCTTTTTTAAGTTATGAGAATTAGAAATGGAAACTGCTTACATATTGATATAATATACATTCACTGTGAACTACAGAACTGAGAAGCAACAGAAACACTTACAGCTGACGTCGGTGACCGTAAGATGTGTGCAGGCTACTACAAGCCTATAGTGCTCTGTCTGTTTCGCGAAGAAACTTATATACGTCTTGTTTACGTAATTATCTTGATTTCAGTATGCAGTATCATGAAAATAATCTTTCGCTACTCCAGATATATGATTTATCGCAGGTGGAACGGAATCTGTTATCACAGATTGTGTAACAAATGGAAGTAATGCCACTGTGCGGTGATGTGTTGTCAGGATGACACACACTACGTGATTTGTGGATAGCTTTCCCAGGGGTCGGAATGACTTGCGATAGCAAAGCACTGGGCCGTACTATGAGTCAGCAGCTAAGAGAGAAATGAAACTCAGAATGTGCACTAGAGGGGCAGCGAAGCAGTTTTCTGAAACTGTCTGCACAAGAGGCTAATACAGACTTGGAACTACTAGGAATAGAGGCGAAGGCGATTAACAGTGGCACAACCTTCACACTAGCGCTATACGCTCTCAGTAACAAAGTAAAAAGGTTGGTCGTACTTGTCTCCACTATTTCCGGTGAGGACATTGAGATCCATTTGCCTATTTACGAAGATAATGAATGGAAGAAATACAGTTGTTGGGCACATGTTACGATATGAGTCGTTACTCAATACTACAGTTGAAGGGATTATAAAAGGAAACAATTGGCATGGATTTCAGATAAAGATATCAAAGTATCAAAATCTTGTGCTGACTTCGCAGCATCCCCTTGAGGCATCTCCATAATCAATGTATGACTGAAGACTTCTTACTTGAAAGTATGCAGTAGTGTATATATGCTGAGGGAATTAGATTAGGAAATGAGACACTTAAAGTAGTATACGAGTTTTGCTATTTGGGGAGCAAAATAACTGATTTGGTTGAAGTAGAGAGGATGTAAAATGTAGACTGGCAATGGCAAGGAAAGCGTTTCTGAAGAAGAGAAATTTGTTAACATCGAGTATAGATTTATATGTCGGGAAGTCATTTCTGAAAGTATTTGTATGGAGTGTAGCCATGTATGGAAGTGAAACATGGACGATAAATAGTTTGGACAAGAAGAGAATAGAATATTTCGAAATGTGGTGCTACAGAAAAATGCTGAAGATTAGATGGGTAGATCACAAAACTAATGAGGAGGTATTGAAAAGAATTGGGGAGAAGAGGAGTTTGTGGCACAACTTGACAAGAAGAAGGGACCAGTTGGTAGGCATGTTCTGAAGCATCAGGGGATCACAAATTTAGCATTGGTAGGAAGCGTGGAGAGTAAAAATCGTAGAAGGAGACCAAGAGATGAATACACTAAGCAGATTCAGAAGGATGTAGGTTGCGGTAAGTACTGGGAGATGAAGAAGCTTGCACAGGATAGAGTAGCATGGAGAGCTGCATCAAACCAGTCTCAGGACTGAAGACCACAACAACAACAATATATGAAACTGATCTGGAATTATGTAACTAACCCAGATAAAACTGATGTTACTGCATTCCATATAATTGTAAGTAATAAACAAGCCCAAGCTACGTATTACTTCCAGTGGAATATGAGTACCACATAACTACAATCCAGTATATCTGGAAATAATTCCGGATAGGCTCTTGACATTCAAACAACAGTGCATCAAGTTATCTGAGAAACTAGGTTCAAAAGTAAATCTACTTCGCAAGATTGCCAGAAGCAGCTTGGGTGCGGACCCAAACTCTACCCATTGTTGTACTCGCAATTGGGTATTGCTGCAGAATATTGTTCTTCTGTGTGGGAAAACAGTGACCACTTGACAATGATTGATGTGCAGCTTAATGAAAGCATGAGAGTAACCACTGGTACCATCAGACCTTCTCCCAGTCAGTGGCTGCCAGTCTTGGCTAACATTGCTCCGCAAGATATAAGAAAGAAAAGAGCCAAGATAAACGTGCCCAAAAAGATTACTTCTCATAAGAATTCTCCATTGTGTGATACCCTATAACATCCACCACCAACTCGTCTGAAATCACGCAAACCACCCTGGGCTGATTTAGAGGGTGTCAGTTCTTTTGACGTGACCTACAAATGGCGACACCGCTGGAACGAACATCCACCCAACAACACTCACATGGTTCAAGACCCAACAAAGCATGTCCAGGGGTTCGAAGTACCACGCCAAACCCGGTCAAGGCTGAACCATATGAGGACTGGCCAAGAAAGATAGGGTTACACCATGAAGAAGCGGCGTTTCTGTCCATCCGCTGACTGCGACTACGGAGCGGAGGAGCAAACAATAGATCACATTGTTAATGAGTGCCCACCTCGAGCATTTACCGAGGATCTAAGGACTTTACATCAAGTGACTCAAAGTGCTCTTGACTGGTTGTCACATTTGGACATTTCCATTTGATTGTAAAACCATACGACGAAATAAATAACTCTATTCCCTCCTTTACGTGCTCCCCATTTTTGTTTTGAAAAGTTAGTTCAAATGGCTCTGAGCACTATGGGACTTAAGATCTGAGGTCATCAGTACCCTAGAACTTAGAACTACTTAAACCTAACTAACCTAACGACATCACACATATCCATGCCCGAGGCAGGATTCGAACCTGCGACCGTAGCGGTCGCGTGGTTCCAGACTGAAGCGCCTAGAACAGCTCGTCCACTCTGGCTGGCGAAAAGTTAGTCTACGCAATAATACTGACCCACGTTTCTGAGAATATCCTTTCGCTTCCATGAAGGGTTGTCTTCTGAGAAGGCGTTTACGACGTCATGAACTCAGTTTTTGGTCAACTTGATAGTAAAATCTCCCTGTTGGCATTTTCTGTAACCTTGCCATAGCCTTAGATTGTGCACATCAGAAAACTTTATCAGAGAAACTAGGGCGGTGTGGAATTAAAGGCTTTCTCTCCATGAAACTCAACAGCAGAAGACAGAAGGCCACATTAACGAGTGATACGACAGGAGTAAGCCTACACTGGGAATAAGGAACATTAAAAATGGAATCTCGCAAATTTATGTGCCTTTTTCGCTGCTGCTCTTGACTTATATAAGTGATTTACTCGGAAGTTGTTTAATTTTTAAAAATCTCTCATGTTTGGTGATGACACATATTTAGTGATAAAAGGTTCATCCGTATTCGTAAGAGAAACACGTAGGAGGATAGTGTAAATGGCTTAAAAAACCTTCACAGCAAACAGGTTAATCTTTAGTCGTATAAAATCTCACAAACTGAAAATGAAAACAAATAACACTGTCTGACGGTCATCCTAAATATAACTCGCCAGGCATTCACTGGGTGACACTCCATGTGTGATAATTCTAGGTGACTGTGTTTATAATAAATTTACGCAGTATCACTACATCGAAATCTTTCTTGTTCTGTTAATTTATAGGTGACATTGGTCGCATGCTATGGGCACTTACACTTGATCTTGTCCTTTGACATAAACTCCTGGGGAAATCCAACTCACTCCCCACTCAGAAAGAGAAAAAATCGTTTAATAAGGGTATCTGTAAAGATCGTAACTGGACATCTCTCTGAGGCCACTTCAGAGACTTAATAGAGACTTAGAGATTCTCACATTTTTTTTACAATAAATTACTCCTAATGAAGAATGTGGTTAGTTACAGGCGTGAATTTACGATGAACTGTGCAATTTACAACCACAATATTTGAAGTAAAAATAATTTCTAAAGATACTGTGCATCCCAATCTAGGTATCAGAAGGGAGCTTTTTATCTATGAGGGTTGAAACTTTAATAGTGGCAACTATTTATTTACAGCTCGTACAAAATAGATACGTGCTTCAAAGTTTTACTGACCTTCAAATTAGTCGCCAGCATTGTACATAACCCGTTGCCAGCGATGTGGAAGTCGTAGGATACTCTTAGCAGTGCCAGTTGTGTTGACAGTTCGAGCGGAGCGATCTATTGCCCTACGAACTTGTAGCAGTTCTGAAGCGAATGCCGTTAAGTGTTTCCTTCAGGTTAGAAATCGAGTTGAACTTACGAGGGCTTAAGTGAAGCGAGTGCAGTAGGTGACAGTAGGTGGTATAGCACTTAGCAGCCTCATCTTTCAAACAAATCACTAACAGCCTGCACTGTATGTGCCTGAGCATTGTGCTGCTAAATGATGTTCAGGTCCTGCAGAAAGTGTCACCACTTCTGTCTCTATGCTGTTCATTTTTGGAACACAACCTACGACTAGTTTAGAGACAGAAGTGATGACACTTTCTGCAGGACCTGAACATCATTTTGCAGCACAATACTTAAGCACGTACAGTGGAGGCTGTTACTAATTTGTTTGAATGATGGAGCTGCTAAGTGCTATACCGCCTACTGGACTCCCCTGACTGAAGCCCTCAAAGTTTAACTCGATTTCTAAACTGAAGGAAACACTTAACGGCATTCGCTTCAGAACTGTTACAAATTCGTCGGGCAATAGACTGCGCCGCTCGAACTGTCAACACAACTGGCACTGCTAAGAGTATCCTACGACTTCCATATCGCTAGCAGCGGGTTATGTACAATGCTGGCGACTAATTTGAAGATAAGTAAAACTTTGAAACACGTATCTATTTTGTTCGAGCTGTAAATAAATATTTACCACTACTAAAGTTCCAACCTTCGTATAATAGGTTCCAATTAGATAGGAAACTGAAAATCCACATACTGCAAATATAATGTAAAAGAATGCCTCATTAACTACTCATTCTACATCACTTAAAACTTCTGGAATATTAGACCATGGTCGATGTATAAAGCTATCTCGTGGCAGTTGGCCATTTTACCTCTGAATATGTCTCCCACAGTCGGAGAGGAAACGTTAGGAAAAAGTTTTACACGTCGACCACTGTCTACTAGCCCAGAAGATTTGTGGTACTAGATGTGAAAGCTTACATTATATACTCATTCTACAGTTCGTCAGGTTACTGTAACGGAAGGATGTAAATACAGCATAATTCTTTTGTTTGTATCTTTGTACCTGTGAAACCGCCGATTGTGATCTCTGTAAAGGTATATAAATGCTTTGTCTGAAGTTCGAAACGAAAGTAACAGTTGTGTTGTCCAAGACGAGAAGCAATGGCTGTTTTAAAAGTAGCTGTATGCTCCTAATCTGTGAACTTTTACTTTTTTTATTTACTGTTGTTTCATCGCCCTCGCCCCATACAGGCAGGGGGTGGACTGTCAGTGGTATAATACTCCCTTCTTCAAACAGCCTTGTTAAAAATATGACACAGATGAGAAAATGTATGAGGACTGATTTTCGTTTTTAAGTTAAAATAATAAAGATGGACAGCTGGAAGGACGAAAAATACAAAGAGTTTAAAAACACAAATGCAACGTGATAATATTCTTCGATGAAAAAACTCTTGAGCATTGCACTTTCATTTGAAATCTGAAGGACATGCATTGAGTGGGAAGTATTGTGAGAGGAGAAAGTATGTTCCATAGGTTTGAGGCGTGTGGGTGAAAAGATAGGGGCCAGTTAGATAGGAAAAACTATAGAGATGATAGGTAGGAGTTGAAGTGTACAGTGGAAATACAGACAGTGGGAAAGGTAGAGCGTAAGGAGTAGTATTGTATGTGGATATGACAGTGGTTACAAGAGGAAAGAGATAGGGATGAATGTAGAGGGAAAAGGAGAAAGGACCCCTGATTTGGATAGTTGTAGAATAGTTAAAGTGGGCAGGAGGGATAAACATTGGGGAGGATCTCATGTCTTTGAAAGTGAGTTGATTGCGTTATGATGGGATATGGAGCGTGCGTAGGTCTAGGAGAAGAGGAATTTGAGGAATGTGTTTGTGAAGGCGCAGCAGCTTATCAGGATTGATGACCAGAGGGAAGACAATAGGGTTATTGGAATCTAGTTTCCAGATAGTGTAGGAGATGCAGAGTTGTTGGATGTGGGTGTGGAGGTTTGGGAATCTGATGAGGTGATACAGGATCCATGTAGCGAAAGGTAAACAAATGCAGAAAGCGACATGGAGTGGATTAAGTTAGACGATTTGGAGGGACTTAGAGAACTTTAGTGGATTGGAGATGCACAGAGCGTTTGTATCGCAGAGTATGGGTCATATCAGGTTTTGTAGATGTGGAGAAGAGGGTGTAAGTAGGCTGTTTAGGTTTTTATGTTGGTAACGTCACCTAGCGCTCTGTGTGAAAATCACTGGCTGTGCTGTGTGCATTCTGTGGCTGATTAGCATTGTTAGAATATTCGCTATTGTAGTGTTGGGCAGTTGGAGGTGAGCCGCCAGCAGTGGTGGATGTGGGGAGAGAGATGGCAGAATTTTGAGAGCATACGATCTGGACGTGTGTCCATCAGAAAGAGTAAATTTGTAATATTGGTTATCATGAACATATATATATATGATGACTTTGGAACATTATTAAGGTAAATACATAATTTGATCTATACCAAAATCTTTCATTTGCCAACTATGGCTATCAGTAGTTAGTGCCTTCAGTAGTTACAATCTTTCATTCAGCTGACGCACGCTGTATTGCAGTAGTTTGACTAACGATGATTTTTGTGAGGTAAGTGATTCATGAAAGGTATAGGTCATTGTTAGTCAGGGCCATTCTTTTGTAGGGATTTTTGAAAGTCAGATTGCGTTGCACTAAAAATATTGTGTTAGTTTAGTGTTGATCAGAATAAGTAAAGAGAGAAATGTCTGAGTACGTTCAGTTCTGCTCAGCTGTTTGAAAATCAAATAATGTAAGAGGTTTATTAGCACCGTGATTCATAAATTTTTCTAAGGGGGGTGTTTCATATGTCGACCGTTAGCCGAGATAGCTCACTGGAATCTTCTGATTTTTTCTTGTAAGTTGTGTAATTAGTGTAGCTATTGTTAATTGCTAGCGCGTAATTATAGAGAGAATTTCCTTTGTAGTTGTAGTTTTTCATTGTTGTACATGCATGCATTGTTGGCATGCATGTAGATTTGCACCAAGTATTTCGCAGCGGCACTTGCAATTAACTAGATATTATTTTCAGTGCTATGTTAATGTGTTTTCTTATTTTGCTCTTCAAATTGTGCTTTTCTGTGTTATCATGTGAAATATTGTGACAATAATGGCGTGTGAAAGACGTAATACTAGTCTCCAAAGTAAACTGAGAAATAACAGTGAAGACGAGAGTAGTGTGTTAGCGCCACCGTGTAATGAATTAACTAATGTTCAACATTGTAATTTAGTAATTGTGCCTAGGGAAATGGAGCGGGCTGCAAATAATGTTGTAGACAGTGAAACAATTAGTGAACAGGGTAGTATTGTCGATCGGTCGGTCGGCAACAGCTCGCCACTGGGATCCGAAATGACAGGACACAATCTTACAAATACTGTAGATTCAGGTTCTGCGACCTCACCGTTTTCTCAAATATGTCAAGACACATTTTCTGCTTTTCAAAATGCGAATATTGCTGGTTCAAATGTACTGCCGAATAGCACTGAGGAACATGTTTCAGACACCAGTGCATTCTTGTTACAATTAATGCAACAAATGGAACAAAAACTTCAAAAGTTAGACATAATGGAACAAAATCAGAGACGAACACAGCAACAGCTTCAAAAGTTAGACTCAATGGAACAAACGCTTGAGCAAACACGTGAAGGTTTAACTGCTGAGTTACTTAAAATCGGATCGAAATGTCAATAAGTCTGTAATGACGTAAAAACACAAATTTGTGAGCATTTTCAACCTATTTTTTCGTGGCATGAAAATGCATTACAGAATCACGAAGCAGCCATAAAAGAACTGCAAACTATTGTTCATGAAAATCACGACACCTTGCAAGCTAAAATTGACTCAGTTGCATCTACCGATTCGGTTACGCAACTTGCAAAAACTCAGGAAAACTTAAAGGACACAGTAGATACGATTTCAACATAAATGTACGCTCTGAAACTTGGTTCAGAACAACACACTGAGGAAATCAGTTCACTATTGGAAAAAGTAGCCGAACTTTCGGATCACTTCACTAACTTATCTACAAAGGTAGATGATGATCTGAATGACACAAGACCCGTAGCCTTCACTGACACAGAAGAGTATGAACAAATTAAAAAATTCAAACAAAATCAAAACCAAATCAATACACAGTACAAAAGAGAAATCCGGTAAGTACAAGATCAGTTGACACAGGTAATACAAGAATTACATATTTCAGAAGTATGGAAAAGTCATAAAATAATAACACAGGGCATTTCGGAAATTATGAAAGAAATTGGCAAGGCACACTGAATTTTGAGATGGAACCGCCGAAACGAAGTAACAATGAACGATATGCGACTCGCCGATATGATGATTTTGACTATAAGCTGTTCATTACTACACGTAAATTCAAAACATTTAAGAATTCTGGCAACGACATTCATCCACAAGCATGGCTTCATCAATTCTCTCAATGTTTTCCTCCCAAGTGGTCATTGGAGCACAAGTTAGAATTTATGTGTGGCTATTTAGAAAGTGAATCAGCTGTAAGAATGCGATCGGTCATTCACGATTGTCACAGTGAAGGAGAATTTTATCATACCTTCCTCTAAGCATATTGGTCTCAAGCTACACAAGACCGAGTAAAACATAGCATCATTTATGATGAAACATTTTGAACAATCTGAATTTCCCAGTCTTGTGAAGACATGTTGCACAATAATCAGTACCTGTCAAACCCATACAGCACCTCAGAACTCATCCACATTTGCTTAATCAAATTGCCTGAACATTTATGACATATTATTTTGGCAGGACGTTGCAAAGACGACATTGAAGCTTTTCAGGGACTGTTACAAGAATTGGAAATTGACACTGACAATCGCGGAACGCGAAAACAGGAGCACACCAATTACAGGTCACATCCGTCACAGTTCCGCAACGACATAAATAATAACTGGGCAAGACAAGTCTAGTCTTACAACGCAAATCGTGACCAAAACAGACGCCACCCATATGACAACCACTGGCAAAGTAATAATAATCACAGGGAAAGATCACCTCTCCGTATTAATGAATATGACAAAGACAATCAGAGAAACAGACAATATGGACACCAAAACAATTATTATCAAGGGAGGCAGAATAACTTCAGACATCGGTCCACTGCACAGTTACGACTCAGCGAGAAGTTCTCCACCACGTGACCGACAAGAAATTAATTACAGAAATTACCGACATGACGACAGACGATATAATCATAACGACAGACCTGAATTTCATCAGAACTGGCGAGATTCACACAACGCAGGGCCTTCTCGTCAAGGTGAATTTGTAGAAGTTAGGTCTCCTAATTCTAATAGCGACGTGCGCCAATAAAGAGACAGACAATGACTTGCACTGCAGGCAGTCACGTGCGCCGGCTGGCTCAGACAAACATTTTAGTATACCACATGATTATTGCGTTAAACTTAAAACTTTGAGTACTAGGAATAGTAAAGGATTGCACCACATTTCACATGTAAAACCGTTTATTGAGAGATAATCTGTTTTTTAACTTAGTCTTTGCCATAAAATCTTTCACTTCACTTTACTAATACGCTTCGTCACACTTAGAAACTGTTAACATGCAATAATGTTTGAAGTTAACAATCCAGTCAAGAACCTAGGGAACTTATTTAGACAAGTAGTAACATATGCATTGTTATAGTGAACAGAGGACACAGTGTTATTGTGTGTACATTCTTGCTTGTTAGCTGCACGATTACATAACGACTATAAGGCTTACATACTTATAACATATACTGCTAATGAGATTTTAATGCAACATATAAGAAACTAACTATGGAGAACAGGGAAAGAATGCATTGAGAAGTTATATGAAAAAGATTTGGGCAAAAATGAGTATTTTACAATGAGAAATATTCATTTTGAAAGAAGATACGAACAAAACAGTAGGGTTTAGGGACAACAGGGTTAGATAGGATTTCTTTTTGCAGGAGCAAATGTTGAACTAAGAGGAAAGATCTATGGAATGAAGTTTTGGGTTGGACTGCAGTACCAAATGTTACACTGAAAACGAACCCTGTCCTTTTCTTTTGTGTTATTCCGCTATGTGTATTTGCGTTTTTCCTGTCTTTATGTGTTTAGCTAATAAGATTTGTGTTGTAGAATTTTTATAATACTAACAAGGGAACCTCCCCATCGCACCCCCCTCAGATTTAGTTATAAGTTGGCACAGTGGATAGGCCTTGAAAAACTGAACACACATCAATCAAGAAAACAGGAAGACGTTGTGTGGAGCTATGAAAAAATAAGCAAAATATACAAACTGAGTAGTCCGTGACCAAGATAGGCAATATCAAGGTACAAGTAAGTTAAGGAGCGCCGTGGTCCCGTGGTTAGCGTGAGCAGCTACGGAGCGAGAGGTCCTTCGTTCAAGTCTTCCATCGAGTGAAAAGTTTAGGTCCTTTATTTTCGCAAAGTTATGATCTGTCCGTTCGTTCATTGACGTCTCTGTTCACTGTAATAAGTTTAGTGTCTGTGTTTTGCGACCGCACCGCAAAACCGTGCGATTAGTAGACGAAAGGACGTGCGTCTCCAATGGGAACCGAAAACATTTGATCGCTAGGTCATAGGTCAACCGATACCTCCACAGGAAAACACGTCTGATATATTCTATACGACACTGGTGACGGCACGTGCGTCACATGACAGGAATATGTTGTCGACCCACATAACTTGTACACTTAGCGAATGGGTAATATGATTCTTCTACCTTGCCCGATTTAGGTTTTCTTGTGGATGTTATAATGACTCCCAAAACAGTGATGAAAACATAAGAATTTGTCACATAAACTGAAAATAAAAAATTAAACCTTTCACTCGAGGGAAGACGTGAACCAGGGACCCCTCGCTCGGCAGTTGCTCACGCTAACCACGGGACCACAGCGCTACTGTACTTACACTATCCTTGTTGTTGCCT
This sequence comes from Schistocerca cancellata, assembly GCF_023864275.1. Lineage (NCBI taxonomy): Eukaryota > Metazoa > Arthropoda > Insecta > Orthoptera > Acrididae > Schistocerca > Schistocerca cancellata. The sequence goes on from NC_064634.1 coordinate 405,990,256, forward strand.
ATCTTGCGCATAGACTACTCAGTTTGTATATTTTGCTTATTTTTTCATAGTTCCACACAACTTCTTCCTGTTTTCTCGATTGATGTGTGTTCAGTTTTTCAAGGCCTATCCACTGTGCCAACTTATAACTAAATCTGAGGGGGGTGCGATGGGAAGGTTCCCTTGTAAGCTACATTCACTATGATGAGGAATACTGTTATCCTCAAATATAATTTGCATTAATAATGTGTTATTTATTTTGTAAAGATGTTTAGACATTATTAATTCTGTTCTGTTTCAATGCTCATGTGTGAAATTAATGTTTCGAAAACTATTCTCATTATTTTATTTATTTACTTATGTCAGAATTTCTGTAACACTGATGTATCTGTTTATTTCTATTCTTTTGTAAAGCCTGTACTACGACAAACGTTATCTGTACTGTTATGTTCTTTAATGATGGATTTTGTACCTTTGTAAATGTATTCTTCTGTTGTAAATTTATAATTGTATGGACACAAGTTCTTCAAATTAAGCATTCATTTCACTGCACACATCTCTGTTGGTCATAGTATATGCACAGTAGACGAGAAGTTAGTGTTTGCACGTGTGTTGATAATTCAGCAAGGGAGTGGTTAAGAGCATTGCTGGTTCTAAGGACATGCCAGAAAATCTGTGAATGCACAAGTGGTGGTTTATGGACTTGCTATATTGTCTGCAAGACTCTTTAATCGTGACTGTGCACCCATACAGTCGCAACAGATGGCTGCTGGCCATCTCTACAAGGACTACAGTGCGTCTACACCTTTGATGACTCACCAATACCATTATTTCTACAAGGACTGCAAGGGGTCTGCACCTCTGGTGGCCCACCAATACCATAATCTCTACCAGGACTACAGTGGGTCTACTCTGTGATGACCTACCTACCACTATTCTTCAACTTCGACTGACTCTGCTGTGGGTTTGCTCTGTTGTGGCCCATTACCTGTCTGCATGTCAAGTCAGCTTTATCTTTCTGTTGCAAGGACAACACTACTTCTTCATGACTGCATGGAAATCCACTACTTCCGTGTACATTTGATTTTACTGCTCAGACATTGAGGAAAAAAAAAACACTGCAATTTTACTGTGATGAATGATCAGGACTGTCTTTATGGACTGTGAGAAAATTTTAGCTTTAGACCATCATTGTATGAATAAGTCTGTGCATTTGGTTTCTTTGTTATTGTAATTATTAAAAATTTTTCAAATCTGTATTGGCCACTGCCCAAAACAATTCGTAAAATTTTTTGTGGGGAGCATGGGGGCTATGTAAGTAGGCTGTTTAGGTTTTTATGTTGGTAACGTCACGTAGCGCTCTGTATGAAAATCACTGACCTGTGCTGTGTGCAGTCTGTGGCAGGTTGGCATTGTTAGAATATTCGCTATTGTAGTGTTGGGCAGTTGGAGGTGAGCCGCCAGCAGTGGTGGATGTGGGGAGAGAGATGGCAGAATTTTGAGAGTGGACGATCTGGACGTGTGTCCATCAGAAAGAGTTGTTGTTGTTGTTGTTGTCTTCAGTCCTGAAACTGATTTGATGGAGCTCTCCATGCTACTCTATCCTGTGCAAGCTTCTTCATCTACCAGTACCTACTGCAACCTACATCCTTCTGATGTGCTTGGTGCATTCATGTCTTGGTCTCTACGATTTTTACCCTCCACGCTGCCATCCAATGCTAAATTGGTGATCCCTTGATGCCTCAGAACATGTCCTACCAATCGATCCCTTCTTCTAGTCAAGTTGTACCACAAACTTCTCTTCTCCCCAATCCTATTCAATACCTCCTCATTAGTTATGTGATCTACCCATCTAATCTTCAGCATTTTTCTGTAGCACCACATTTCGAAAGCTTCTATTCTCCTCTTGTCCAAACTATTTATCGTCCATGTTTCACTTCCATACATTGCTACACTCCATACAAATACTTTCAGAAATGACTTCCTGACACTTAAATCTATACTCGATGTCAAAAAATTTCCCTTCTTCAGAAACGCTTTCCTTGCCATTACCAGACTGTATTTTATATCCCCTCTATTTTGACCATCATCAGTTATTTTGCTCCCCAAATAGCAAAACTCCTTTACTACTTTAAGCATCTCCCGACTTAATTCGACTACATTCCATTATCCTCGTTTTGCTTTTGTTGATTTTCATCTTATATCCCCCTTTCAAGACGCTATCCATCCTGTTAAACTGCTGTCCTTTGCTGTCTCTGACAGAATTGCAATGTCATCGGCGAACCTCAAGGTTGTTATTTCTTCTCCATGGATTTTAATACCTACTCTGAATTTTTCTTTGTTTCCTTTACTGCACGCTCAATATACAGATTGAATAACATCGGGGAGAGGCCACAACCCTGTCTCACTCCCTTCCCAACAACTGCTTCCCTTTCATGCCCCTCAACTCTTATAACTGCCATTTGGTTTCCGTACAAATTGTAAATAGCCTTTCATTCCCTGTATTTCACCCCTGCCACCTTCAGAATCTGAAAGAGAGTATTCCAGTCAACATTGTCAAAAGCTTTCTCTAAGTCTACAAATGCTAGAAACGTAGGTTTGCCTTTCCTTAATCTAGCTTGCAAGATAAGTCGTAGGGTCAGTATTGCCTCACATGTTCCAATATTTCTACGGAATCCAAACTGATCTTCCCAGAGGTCGGCTTCTACTACTTTTTCGTCTGTAAAGAATTCGCGTTATTATTTTGCAGCCGTGACTTATTAAACTGATAGGTCGGTAATTTTCACATCTGTCAACACCTGCTTTCTTTGGGATTGGAATTATTATATTCTTCTTGAAGTCTGAGGGTATTTCGCCTGTCTTGCTCACCAGATGGTAGAGTTTTGTCAGGACTGGCTCTCCCAAGGCTGTCAGTAGTTCTAATGGAATGTTATCTACTCCAGGGGCCTTGTTTCGACTCAGGTCTTTCAGTGCTCTGTCAAACTCTTCACGCAGTATCATATCTCCCATTTCATCTTCATCTACATCCTCTTCCATTTCCATAATATTGTCCTCAAATACATCGCCCTTGTATAGACCCTCTGTATAGTCCTTCCACCTTTCTCCTTTCCCTTCTTTGCTTAGAACTGGGTTTCCATCTGAGCTCTTGATATTCATACAAGTGGTTCTCTTTTCTCCAAAGGTCTCTTTAATTTTCCTGTAGGCAGTATCTATCTTACCCCTAGTGAGATAAGCCTCTACATCCTTACATTTATCCTCTAGCCATCCCTGCTTAGCTATTTTGCACTTCCTGTCGATCTCATTTTTGAGACGTTAGTATTCTTTTTTGCCTGCTTCATTTACTGCATTTTTATGTTTTCTCCTTTCATCAATTAAATTCAATAATTCTTCTGTTACCCAAGGATTTCTACTAGCCCTCGTCTTTTTACCTACTTGATCCTCTGCTGCCTTCACTACTTCATCCCTCAAAGCTACCCATCCTTCTTCTACTGTATTTCTTTCCCCCATTCCTGTCAGTTGTTCACTTATGCTCTCCCTGAAACTCTGTACAACAATCCCGCGTCTGGCCATCTTGATTTTGGTTTACCTTGATGTCCCTAAATCGCTCCAGGCAAATGCCGGGATGGTTCCTTTGAAAGGGCACGGCTGACTTCCTTCGCCATCCATTCCTCATCCTATGAGACCGATAACCTCGGTGTTTGATCTATTCCCCCAAACAACCAACCAACCAATCTGTACAACGTCTGGTTTAGTCAGTTTATCCAGGTCCCATCTCCATATATTCCCACCTTTTTGCAGTTTCTTCAGTTTTAATATACAGTTCATAACCAATAGATTGTGGTCAGAGTCCACATCTGCCCCTGGAAATGTCTTACAATTTAAAACATGGTTCCTAAATCTCTGTCTTACCATTATATAATCTATCTGAAACCTGTCAGTATCTCCCGACTTCTTCCATGTATACAACCTTCTTTTATGATTCTTGAACCAAGTGTTAGCTATGATTAAGTTGTGCTCTGTGCGAAGTTCTACCAGGCGGCTTCCTCTTTCATTTCTTACCCCCAATCCATATTCACCTACTACGTTTCCTTCTCTCTCTTTTCCTACTACCGAATACCAGTCACCCATGACTATTAAATTTTCGTCTCCCTTCACTATCTGAATAATTTCTTTTATTTCATCATACATTTCTTCAATTTCTTCGTCATCTGCAGAGCTAGTTGGCATATAAACTTGTACTACTGTAGTAGGTGTGGGCTTCGTATCTATCTTGGCCACAATAATGTGTTCACTATGCTGTTTGTAGTAGCTTACCCGCATTCCTATTTTCCTATTCATTATTAAACCTACTCCTGCATTACCCCTATTTGATTTTGTGTTTATAACCCTGTAGTCACCTGACCAGAAGTCTAGTTCCTCCTGCAACCGAACTTCACTAATTCCCACTATATCTAACTTTAACCTATCTATTTCCCTTTTTAAATTTTCTAACCTACCTGCCCGATTAAGCGATCTGACATTCCACGCTCCGATCCGTAGAACGCCAGTTTTCTTTCTCCTGATAACGACATCCTCTTGAGTAGTTCCCGCCTGGAGATCCGAATGGGGGACTATCTTACCTCCAGAATATTTTACCAGAGGACGCCATCATCATTTATCCATACAGTAAAGCTGCATGCCCTTGGGAAAAATTACGGTCGTAGTTTCCCCTTGCTTTCAGCCATTCGCAGTACCAGCACAGCAAGACCATTTTGGTTGGTGTTACAAGGCCAGATCAGTCAATCATCCAGACTGTTGCCCCTGCAACTACTGAAAAGGCTGCTGCCCCTCTTCAGGAACCACACGTTTGTCTGGCCTCTCGACAGATACCCCTCCGTTGTGGTTGCACCTACAGTACGGCTATCTGTATCGCTGAGGTACGCAAGCCTCCCCACCAACGGTAAGGTCCATGGTTCATGGGTAAAGAGTAAATTTGTAATGCTGGATATCAGGAACTTATATATATATATATATATATATATATATATATATATATCATTTGCTAACTATGTCTACCAGTAGTTAGTGCCTTCAGTAGTTAGAATCTTTTATTCAGCTGGCTGTATTGGCGCACGCTGAATTGCAGTAGTTTGAGTAACGAAGATTTTATTGAGGTAAGTGATTAATGAAAGGTATAGGTCATTGTTAGTCAGGGCCATTATTTTGTAGGGATTTTTGAAAGTCAGACTGCGTTGGGCTAAAAATATAGTTTGTCAGTTTACTGTTGATCAGAATAAGTAAAGAGAGAAATGTCTGAGTACGTTCGGTTCTGCTCAGCTGTTTGAAAATCAAATAATGTAAGAGGTTTATCAGCACAGTCATTCAGAAACTTTTCTAAGGGGGTGTTTCAAGGGGAAGGGTGTAAACCCAAAGTTCATTCTGTTAGTACTTTGAGTAGTTTTACCCTATTGTGGCCTTCTGTTGGATGGTTAGTAGGTGAAGTTTCCATGTTAGTCTCTGGTCAAGGGTTAGTCCAAGATATTTTAGTGTCAGTTAACTGGATAGGACGTTTGTAAAGGGTGAGTTAGAAGCCATAGAGGGAGAGGGTGCTCGTAGTTCATCATATAATATGCAAGATCCACATTGCACTATATATGGGAATAATATTAGATGTGGATCCAGCTCACGTCACTTCCTTGATGTAGTATATGGGATGGATGAGTATATTGAATGAGTTGGATCCATCGACATGATAATTCCTGGATTACGTTCATAATGGACCCACCACTGTGTATGACCTTACGTGGCGCCCGAAAGGTGGATCCGCCTGTAATAAGTCCATGATTATTGTTTGGGATGGATCTGGCATGTTATAATTCCAGGAACATTATTCATGCTAGCTCCAGCAAATTTCTTTTTTTTTGGGAGGGGGGGGGGGGGTAGTGGGGGGTGAATTCACTCATGAAAACGCGAGGGCAGCGGTTAGGGTGTATCTATTTGGATAATAATCCTCAGGTAATATCTAATATGGATCTGCCCCACTATACGGGCTGAGTCACTTAGCATTGCCACCTAGAATAACGCCTAAAGTGTGATAGTTGTCGTGAATCACAATAGAGCAGCGATTAGCAGTCCAACAACACTTTATTCCATAGTCACAGAACATACAATACAACAAGTCAAAGATACATTGTCCAAAGAGTAAACAAACAGTCTCTCACTTGCGAGAAGTACATCACTCTGTGACATCCTCCCCACCCTGGTCGACCTCCAAAGGTACGGCCAGCTGCACAGGACGACTAATGATGTGACCTTCTGGTGTCCGGAGTATTATCGTCCTTACCCTGCCGTCTCTTCCTGGTAGTACCTTTTCTATCCTGGCCTTCTTCCACATATGTCGCGGACGAAGGTCCTCTTGGATCAGCACGATGTCGCCAGGGCGAAAGGGGATGACTCGTCCCGATGGGCGTTTAACTTCATGGTAGTTCCGGAGCTCCAATAGGTATTCTTTAACCCAACGGTTCCAAAAACTGTCACAGAGTTGCTGTCTCAGTCGGAATTCCTTTGTTAAATTTGTGCTCGCTGAAGGCTCTGGTCCCGTCGGAATAGTCGTAAGTTTTTCTCCCGTCAGAAAATGGGATGGTGTGAGTGCATCACAATCATCTCCTGGTGTGATGGGCCTGGAGTTCACCGCGGCTTCAATACTGATCAAGGTGGTATTCAGTTGTTCCTCAGTGAGCTTTGCGAGTCCCAATACCTTCCGTAGGCAACGCTTTATTGATTGTAGTTACCGTCGGATCTTTGTCAACCGACTGCTCAAACTGCTCCCAGAATCGCGCCCATGTTTCAATATCGCCTGAAAAAGGCTCAAGTTTGATCGGCGGAAGTTTTACTGAAGCTGTGGGAACACTCATTGTTACAGATTGTGCCGGCGGATTGTCGGGAATCTTTATGTCTGCTACCGATTTCGCAAGCTGTTTCTCTATTTCGTGAGACAATCGGGAAATTGTGAGTTTCGCGGTGTCTATATAATCTTCGCATTTAGGAACATCTTCTTCGTATTCGCCATCGTCTAACAACTCGTGAATATCCTCATCTAATTTAACGAGGCGGTCCAGAACGCTTCCCAATCTGTCATTGTAATATTTATAATCCGCGATTTCTGATGTGTCGGGCAACCTTGCAACTTCCGCCACGAGTCGCGTAATGTTTGCTCTTTCTCTCGTACGTTTTCTCTTTAGAGAGTGTAATTGCGCTTCTGGTTTATGGTCTGGCACGTCCATTCCGTCCGATTACTCGAAAGTTTAAAGCAGTGTCGGCTAACGATCAGCTGGTCCTAGTAAGGCGTTATCTTTGGATCGCTAGTCGAAGTAGTTCAATTGATGGTCGCTAGATGGCAGCACTAGTCATAAACAATATGTAGGCGTAGCGTAGGATCTGATAATTCGTTAAAGCGCTAATCGAACAGCTACAATAGCAGTACACAGCGGCAATAATGTAATCAGTTCCTTTTGCAAATGGCACTACAAAACATGTTGCGTGATAATTCAGTTGAACTTAGCTGTATATGATGGCGGTTGTCGTCGAAGAGCTTGTTGCGTGGTGTAACAAATCGCTGCAGTAAACCCCGTCGTAGTATTGCCGCGTGACGTGCGTCCAGAATTCGTGTTTCACAACGGCAATCGTGGAAATTGTCTCCGGCAAAGTCTGTCCCGGGTTTCGGCACCAAAATATGTCGTGAATCACAATAGAGCAGCGATTAGCAGTCCAACAACACTTTATTCCATAGTCACAGAACATACAATACAACAAGTCAAAGATACATTGTCCAAAGAGTAAACAAACAGTCTTTCACTTGCGAGAAGTACATCACTCTGTTGCCAGCGACGTATTCAAGCTCTCCGGGCACTTGGAGAAGACGTGAACGGATACGGCCGAGTCCTCGCGCCGAAAATTTTACGCGCCTTCCCGGGTTTCGGCACCAAAATATGTCGTGAATCACAATAGAGCAGCGATTAGCAGTCCAACAACACTTTATTCCATAGTCACAGAACATACAATACAACAAGTCAAAGATACATTGTCCAAAGAGTAAACAAACAGTCTCTCACTTGCGAGAAGTACATCACTCTGTGACAATAGTAGCTGAAAAGTTTGTCGGGCAAATGTTGCATGGGACAAGGGGGCGATAATATGACGTTGTTTTTTTGTTGCTATGTGGGGTCACGTCAGATATATGAAGGTCAACTTTGTTTTTTTAAACGGGATGCTATAGTTTGGTAGTAATTTTCTGATAGTGGCTATCGAGGAGAATCCAATTATGTGTAACAGTAAGATCTTTCAGGGTTAACGATGGTCACAAAGGTGGCAGGAACGTCCATTTACAGAAGGTATTGGAAGTGATGACCATTGGTATCAACGCAGTGCTGCAATCTTCTTATCGAAGCACATGCTATGACAATTCTCTCTCGTATATCGTGCAAATAGTAAATCTAACGTGTCATTGACATGTAAACACCATTCGACGGTTTCGCAATACAACACTAATAGAAGTGGTAAGCCTAGTGTCATCGAATCAAGAGGATGTGTACGATTTATTCCTTCGAAGAACAAGTCGATATGCTTATCATTTATGGAGAATGCCAACGAAATTCAGTGAGAGCTAGAGTTATACTCTGAAAAACATCCTCAACACACTGACCATACACGTCTTACATTTAAATATGTGTATGATAAATAGATTACAACTTTATCTTTAATGCATCGGAGACATACCCGGAAAAGGTACGTTACTAACGAGGAAACGGTAATTGGCACTCTTACCACTGTGGTTCGAGATTGTTGTGTTAGTTCGCCTCAAATCGCAAGGGAATCTGGCATCAGCCAGAGTAGTGTTGTTCATGAAACATGGAAATCTAAATTAGTATAACATGCATTATTGGGCAACTGGTAATCCATCCTGGCTGTGGAAAGTTGCACACCAAAAACCGTGGTCGGTTAATATATGGTAGGGGATTCTGGAGGACAGAATTATGGGCCCCTATTTCATCGCAGGAAATCTTATTGGTAGGAAGTACACCACATTCCTGCAAGAAACATTAGGTCTGTTACTGGAAGAAATGCCTTTAGGAACAAGAAACAGAATGTGGTAACAACATGATGGGTGTCCGGCACATTTTTCGCTGATGGCTAGAAATGTGTTGCAAATCGCTGATTTGGACGCGGAGGAGATGTGTCGTGGTCGGCTCGTTCGCCAGACTTGACGCCTCTGGATTTTTTCTTGCGGGGATTCATAAAAGACATTGTTTATAAAGACGTTCCAACTAAACCTGAAGATATGCGAGAGAGAATTGTCAGAGCATGTGCTTCGATTAGTGCCGATGTGATAAGGAATACCACTCAGTCCATGATAATAAGATTGCAGCTCTGCATTGATACCAACGGTCATCACTTCGAACACCCTCTGTAAGTAGACGTTCATGCCACCTTTGTGACCTTCATTGTCCTTCAAAGACCTTACTGTTACACATCATTGGATTCGTCTCAATAACCGCTATCAGAAAATAAGTACCAAACCATAGCATCCCATTTAAAAAAAAAAAAGTTGATATTCATATCTCTGACGTCATATTATTATGGCCCCGATTGTCCCATCCAACTTTTGTCACACAAACTTTTCAGCTCCTGTCATAGTTTCGGAGGTATTCTTGGTAGCAATAGTTAGTGACTAACCCTGTATATGTAATGTGAACATGCATGACAATTTACTTACCGGACGTCCACAGACACTAATTATTAGAGCACGATCTACTAGAGATTAGTGCTGGAAGCGCCAGGTAGCGTCGGCGGGAGAAGGGGGTGGGTGTTGGGGAGGTTTCCGGTGTCATTGTACCATGGTTTGGCATTCCTTAGAAATATGTGTGATTTCTTCAGATCTGAAACAGTATATCATTGTCATCCCGACACCGGCCAAAGCAAAACATTTCGTGCAAATGGATTTCTTCGTGCTCCAACAGCGAGAGGATAGAACATTCCTGGTAAAGCAGAACCACCGCCTACCGAAGTGTCCAGCTGCAGACTGGAAACAGAATGTTATTATCAACTAAACACCGACCAAAGCAGAGCACCTGCAGTACATGGAGCTCTTTTGTACCATCAGCGACGGGATAGAACAGGCCTGGAAAGCCAGCATCGCCACCTATGGTTGAGGAGAGACTGGGAAGGGTAGGAGAGGAGTAGGACAGGTTCTAAAAGCTCAGTGGGATTCCACACGTCGAGATGAAAACTCTTGCACTGTCCTAGTTTAAGGTTTTCTTTTTTCGATAGTTGTGTGATGTTATTACAGTGTTTCATCTTCCTGTAGAACCAAGGCCAGGATGCATTCGTGGCTTAATACAGTCGTTGCTACTGTGTTATTTTTAACCGTTGCTCGCTTATAAGAGGTTGAGATCTCTCTCTGCCTAAGACACACTGGTACCACACACAAGAAAAACACGTCCATCCATCCTGGAATCAACAATCATTACTGGTTATCATGATATTGTTTGCTCCTATCAACATTATGTTATTGGTGAAGTCTTCTACTCACCATAGTATGTGAAACTTCCTTGCTGAATGTATGTTTAAGGAATGTTGGATGGTGTTAAGTGCAAGACCCAATTTTGTACTGTTTCCGCCACAGTATTCGTTTTAAAAGCGTAACACTACACCCATTACACAATGTGAGGTGCGAACTGTCGGTACAATATTTACTGTAGCAAGCATAAAAATCACACAACTGGAGAATAAACGATAGTAGTACTTCATGGATCAAATGATAATTCGTTTTTATATATTTGTTTATTTATTTTTGTTTATTAAATGAGCCGATATTACAGCAATTGAGCTGCTAAGAACAGCAACACTTGACTCAGACATGCAGTGTGTTACTCCATGAGAATCAAGTGATGTGTGTAAAATTCCTTCACTGTCTATTCATCCACCAATTGTACAGTAGGAATCTCATCCGTAAACTGAAAATGAGAACACACACATAAACTCACACACACACACATACACACCGAAAGCTATTATTTGGTACTGTGGAGGATCTGAAACCTCTGCTAAACAGCCTTCAGACACTTTACATGAAGAAGTACAATAAACGATAGTGACGACGATTATAACCGCCTTCCGCTGTGAAAGATAGCGAGTGCGGGGCGCTGCTCCCCACCTCTAACGGGCAGATCGGCGCACAGTGAGACAACTAGTATAAAGGTCTGTGTGTATCTCATTTACGAGGGGCGTATTATATCAGTGTTTTTCCTACATGGACAGATTTTAAGTAGCCGAGGACCATTTTCAGACATTGCTGGCACATCCACAACGTCTGAAAGCACACTATTGTTGACCATTAAGCACTTCATCAGAGAGAAATAGGGATGTATATCTCTTTTATTCCAGGGAGGCCACTCTTTCTGAGAAATTTTTTTACAGACGCAGTCTTTCCAAGGAACACGTTTAATGGCTTGTGGAAAGCGTTCTATTCTTGAGTCTTTTGTTCATTTGCAACTGATTTCTGCAGACAGGAAATAGTATATCACTGCCAGCAGATGGAGCTCTTTGTGTGCCGTCACTAACAGGGTAGAACAGGCATGGAAAACCAGTATCCATACCTATGGGGGCAGGAGAGGGAGGGTGGAGGGGAGATAGTAGGGGAGTAAAGACTGGTTCTAGGCCAGTTAGTCTGTATCCATACATCGAGGTGAACACATACCCAGCTGCCGTCACTCTCCTGGTGATATCATGTTTTGCGGGATCTGTGTTATTACAATGATTTTTATCAAGTCCCAGTATTTATGCTGCATTAAGATTCATTGTTTATGGGTGGTGGCTTTTTTCCATGAAATATTTTCCCTCTCTTGAGGTAGTGTGTATTGGCCCTCCTACACTTCTGTAATAGTTTGCTACCCTGTCCCTTTTTACCAAGTGTGTGTGTGTGTGTGTGTGTGTGTACACATACTTGTTCCTCAGCAGCTATATACTTGTAGATCGAGAGGAGGCAATTCTTCAGGCACGTGCTGTAGGACAGTTCCTGCCAATTTCGAGTGGTACTGTTGACTACAACACACAGGAAGGCGAAAATAAACACACATATCTGATCGGAAAGGGGAACAAAACCCGTTTCAATTGTTCTCAGTTGAGCCCGATACACAACAGCCGTCGCCTCTGGTTCATTCAGTCTACGGATGTCGGAATAGCAGCAATGCATCCACAGTCCATCCTGCTACATCACCATTATTCAACACTGAAAAGATAGAGTTAGTGTGGGCAGAAGTTATACTTGACATATGGAATAAATTAATGATTGATATCTTTTGCCAACATACAACTGTAGTTGATGTTGACTTCAATCTACACTTGATATGTTAGCGAAACACATGTTTAAAGTCGGTGGTAGGCATTAAACGTCGTCCAGAATCGTACTGATGGCCTACACCTAGTTCAGGAGCCCACTCTAAGTGTATGTGTTTGCGGAAACATACTTGACCTTGTAAGTAGGCTGTTTAGGTTTTAATGTTGGTAACGCCACGTAGCGCTCTATATGAAAATCACTGACTGTGCTGTGTGAAGGCTGTGGTTGGTTTGCATTGTTGGAGTCTATGCTATTGTAGTGTTGGGCAGTTGGGTGTTAACAGCGCGTAGCGTTGCGCAGTTGGAGGTGAGCCGCCAGCGGTGGTGGATGTGGGGAGGGAGATGGCGGACTTTTGAGAGCGGATGATCTGGACATGTGTCCATCAGAGACAGTAAATTTGTAAGACTGGATGTCATGAACTGCTATATATATTATGATTTTTAACACTATTAAGGTAAATACATTGTTCGTTCTCTATCAAAATCTGCCATTTGCTAACTATGCCTATCAGTAGTAAGTGCCATCAGTAGTCTGAATATTTTATTTAGCTGGCAATAGTGGCGCTCGCTGTATTGCAGTAGTTCGCGTAACGAAGATTTTTATGAGGTAAGTGATTTGTGAAAGGTATAGGTTAATGTTAGTCAGGGCCATTCTTTTATAGGGATTATTGAAAGTCAGACTGCGTTGCGCTAATAATATTGTGTGTCAGTTTAGTGTTGATCAGAATAGGTAAAGAGCGAAATATCTGAGTACGTTCATTTCTGCTCACCTGTTTGAAAATCAAATAATGTAAGAGGTTTATCAGCACAGTAATTCACTAATTTTTCTAAGGGGACGTTTCAACCTCTTAGCAACAAAAGGTCCTAACCAAATACTCCAACCTAACTAGGTTGTAGCTGTACTGAATACCGTGAAGTCCACCAACCAAAAATAAACGCAAAATACATCCATTTCAAAAAGCAGATAAAAATTCTCTTGACACCTTCCCTAAAGACAGCCTTAGCTCTTTTCGATGTGACTATGCAAGCGTAGACTAGAAGTGGTTAAAATTCAAAGAAATAACATCGATGGCAATTGAGAGATGTGTGGCAAATATTTTAATAGTAGATTATACTCACTGCCGAAAAGCACCTAGGAACATGTTTCAGACACCAGTGCATTATTATTACAATTAATACAACAAATGGGAGAAAAGCTTCAAAAGTTAGCCACAATGGAACAAAATCTTCAAAAGTTAGACATGATGGAACAAAATCAGATATAAACACAGCAAAAGCTTCAAAAGTTAGACACAGTGGAACAAAATTTTCAAAAGTTAGACACCACGCTTAAACAAACACGTGAAGATTTAACTACTGAGTTACATAACATCGAATCGAAATGTCAAAAAGTCTGTAATGACGTAAAAACACAAATTTGTGAGCATTTTCAACCTATTTTTTCGCGGCATGAAAATGCATTACAGAATCACGAAGGAGCCATAAAAGAACTGCAACTTTTTCTTCATGAAAATCACGAGACCTTGCAAGCTAAAATTGACTCATTTGCATCTACCGATTCGGTTACGCTACTTGCAAAAACTCAGGAAAACTTAAAGGACACAGTAGATACTCTGAAAATTGTTTCAGAAAGACACATGGAGGAAATTAGTTCATTATCAGAGAAAGTAGTCGAACTTTCGGATCAGCTAAATAATTTATCTACGACGGTAGATGATAATCTGAATGACATAAGACCGGTAGTCTTTAATGATACAGAAATGTACGAACAAATTAGGAAATTCAAACAAAATCAGAATCAGAAAAATACGCAACACCAAAGAGAAATCCGGGAAGTACATGATCAGTTGACACAGGTAATACAAGAATTACATATTTCAGAGGACACTCGCGCTCCAATACGGGAAGAGAGACACAGAAATACCGAAAGCCACAAAATAACAACACAGGGCACTTCTGAAATTATGAAAGAAATTGTCAAGGTACACCGAATTTTGAATTGGAACCGCCGAAGCGACGTAACAATGTCCGACATGCGACTCGCTGACGTGATGATTTTGACTATAAGCTGTTTATTACTACACGTAAATTCAAAACATTTAAGAATTCCGGAAACGACATTCATCCACAAGCATGGCTTCATCAATTGTCTCATTGTTTTCCTCCCAACTGGTCATTAGAGCACATATTAGAATTTACGTGTGGCTATTTAGAGAATGAACCAGCTGTAAGAATGTGAATGGTCATTCACGATTGTCACAGTGAAGGAGAATTTTATCATGCCTTCCTCTCAGCATATTGGTTTCGAGCTATACAAGAACGAGTAAAACATAGCATCATAATGATGAAACATTTCGAACAATCTGAATTTTCCAGTCTTATGAAATATTTTGCACAAGAATCAGTACCTGTCAAACCCATACAGCCTCTCAGAACTCATCCGCATTTGCTTAATCAAATTGCCTGAACATTTACGACATATTATTTTGTCAGGACGTTGGAAAGACGACATTGAAGCTTTTCAGGGACTGTTACAAGAATTGGAACTTGACACTGACAATCGCGGAATGCGAAAACAGGAGCACAACAATTATAGGTCACATCCGTCACAATTCTGCAATGACAGAAATAATAACTGAACAAGACAAGGCTATTCTTACAACGCAAATCGTGACCAAAACAGACACCACCCGTATGACAACCATTGGCAGAGTAGTATTAATTCCAGGGAAAGATCACCTCTCCGCAGTAATGACTATCACAGAGACAATGAGAGAAACAGACAATATGGGAACCAAAATAATTATTATCAAGGGAGACAGAATAACGTCAGACGCAACAGTCCAGTGTGCAGTTACGATTCTGGGAGAAATTCTCCACCACATGACCAACAAAAAAGAAACTATCTAAACTACCAACAAAACGACAGACCTGAATTCCATCAGAACTGGCGGGATTCAAACAGGGCAGGGCCCTCTCGACAAAGTGAATTTGTAGAAGTTAGGTCTCCTAATCCTAATAACGATGCGCGCCAAGAAAGAGACAGACAATGACTCGCACTAGAAGCAGCCACGTGCGCTGGCTGGCTCAGAGAAGAATAACACAGATGCTAACCTTGAGAAAAATTCCAGTACTCTTTACCGACGTATACCGCATGATAATCGCGTTCAAGTTGAAACTCTGAGTACTATGAAGAGTAAAGGATTGCACCACATTTCACATGTATTGAGAGATAATCTGCTTTTTAACCTAGTTTTTGCTATAAAATTTTTCACTTCACATTTCTAGTACTCTTTGTCACACTTAGAAACTGTTAACATGCATCTATGTTTTAAAATTAACTATCCAGTCTAGAACCTAGGGAACATATTTAGACAAGTAATTACAAATGCATTGTTATAGTGAACAGAGGACACAGTGTTATTGTGTGTGTACATTCGTGCTTGTTAGTTGCACGATTACGTAACGACTATAAGGCTTACATACAAAGAACATATGCTGCTAATGAGATTTTAATGCAACATTTTGGTTTACTTGAAAAGACATTCATTATTTGAAGTACTTTCTGTGAGATTAAAGATGACTTAGTATTTGGTTTCTTTGACAGCTACACGATTACATCACGACGCTACTAATGTGTGACACAATTTACATTGTTGCTTTTGTGCTGTATCTGTTTTATATCTGCACAGTTTTTCTGAATTCTTCTGGAAAGTAAAACATGTTTTAGTAGTAACTTTTGTGGTATAGCTACAATGAGACAGCCTTTTTCGTAGCACAACAATACGTTACAGTGTAGTACTTTCTTGATCACGGTACTGTACATAATAACTACGATACCTATACGCATAGCATTTCACTTTTGTTTATGATGAGGTAAGTACATTGACTTCTGCAGAACATAGCTTACAGAGGACTATAACTACGACACTTCCGCAGAATTATCTTACAGCAAAACGCACATGTAGCGCTACAGGACACGCATTTGAGTGATTAATTTTGTACTTAAAACATTTATTTTTAAAGATTTTTGAATTACAAAGATACAAAGGTTTTCCGTGATACATTTCATTCCATTGCTGTAATCTGTAACACCTGAGGGTATAATTACATTAATCCTCGGGGGGGGGGGGGGTACAAGCTTACTTTCTGTACCATGTGTTTGGCAAGCACAAGGAGCCCCACCTAATATGGTATTTGCTTATACAACTTTACACATCGGTACTGTATTTGTCAGACACAGAATTACACAGGTGTCTGATCATTTAACTGAGAGAGACAACCTTTTTTTTACTACGTCAGTTACACATGTTTACGTAATTACACAGTTGGATAACTTCACACTCATGAAATTGTATTTTGTCTGTACTTTGTGAACTGTTCACATTTTTTCGGAACCATTGTGATACTATGAGAGCTTTGAATGATGTATTTGGTACTGGGTCATGATTTTTAAAGTACGTTTGAGGAAGATGACACTATTGAAATGGGTAGAGAATTTCTTTTTAGGTTTTGAAATTATTGGAGGAAGCTACGACGATTTTGAGATTTGACTGAGGTGTTATGACGTTATTATTATGACGACGATGTGTATTATGCAGTTGAGGTATGTTTATGATCAATAAGATGATGTTATATGAGGAATTTGACAATGCTACATAATTATTATGATGAAATACGGAAGAAGCGTCGATGAATATGTATGTGTGTAATAAATTAAGGTATGATGAGTAGTGGTTAGCGACTCTGATTTGTGAAAAAGGATGTAGGAAACCAAGAATGGTACTTCAAGAGTTAGGAAATGTGTGTACATGTATGAATGTATCACAATGCCGGCGAAAATTTTTTGGACACTGTTATATTTATAGGATTTCGTTTCTACACGTTTGCAACAAATTCTCGACCTGTGAAATTTTTTATATGAGACTGTCACTCAAGCACAAACTGCTGTCGTATATATTTCGGTAAGAAAGCTAAGTGACCTCGACGTAATGCATTGTGGGCGCGCAGCTCCACCCACCACCTGGAGAAAAAGCCATTAGGTGGAGAAAAAAAGAGGCCATTAACCTTGCTATTGACATACCTTTCTAGAAAGCATCGAAAATACGACACGCTCATTACTTGGAAACATATCGTATTTTTTGCTGCTTACTGAAATGCTTATGAATTGATGGGAAATATTCTCTCATCTGCACACCTGATTATGACAAGTGTCTTTCTACGTGAGTTGAGAGAATTTCTACTAACTTATGAAATGCCACATGACTATTGAATGATATTTTTATGCTTTGCTTTACATAATTGCTTATTTCATTTGATATCTGGTTTCCAGCTGTGTTGCAGCATTGGTTTTATAAAATAAAATTAAATGCATTTGCTAATGTGAAAACTTACTGTCAACAGATCTGTTAAATAATAATTTTATGGTCCACATTCTTCGAAAAAGGAGCACTTGGAAAGGAAAGAACAATAAGAAGGGACTAATAACAGTAACTGCATACATAATTTTCTTTTCAAGTACTTGTTTTTTTTTTTTTTTTTTTTTTTTGTAGAATAAGTTGTGGTGCACCACTTTAATTACATAGACATTAAGATGTGAATAGACGTCTGCATTGTTGTCTTTAGTGTACTATTTTTCCTGCTTGAGCTTTGTCATGTTTAGATATAAGTTACAGCATTTGCTGCTGCTGTTTGCCAGGCATAGTGCTACTGAATTACACTTTGTATTGCTCTGTTAAGCCAGTTTTACTACTGATTTATTTTTCTTGTTTGCTGCACATTGCCTTATATTAGTTGTAATGTTGCATTTGCTTTGCTAATTTAGATATACTGCTGCTTGCTTTGCCAATTTGCATTTTTTTGTCATTGCTGTTTGTGTTAAATGTTTTGTACTGCTGCATTGTCTCATCCCTTAGTTTATGTATCTTAGCTCAGTAGATTAAAGTTAGCTTAAGAGGGGGTAGGCTATAGAAGAGAATGAGTTCTGATGAATTGGAAGAAATGCATTGATAAGGTATAATAAAAAAAGTGAAATAAGAGGAAACATCTATGAAATGAAGTTTTGGGCTGAACTGCAGTACCAAATGTTGCACTGAAAACGAACCCTGTACTTTCCTTTTGCGTTATTCCGCTATGAGTTCGTGTACCCTTGTTTATTTGTGTTTTTTCTGTCTTTATGTGTTTAGCTAATAAGATTTGTATTGTAGAATTTTCCTAGGACGAAGCTACATTCACTATGATGAGGAATACTGTTATCCTCAAATATAATTTGCATTTATAATATGTTATTTACTTTGTAAAGATGTTTAGACATTATTTTCGAAAGCTATTCTGATCTTTTGTGTATTTACTTGTATCATAATTCCTGTAACACTGATGTACATGTTTATTTCTATTCTTTTGTAAAGCCTGTGTTACTACAAATGTTATCTGCACTGTTATGTTCTTTAATGATGTATTTTGTACCTTTGTAATTGTATTCTTATGTCGTAAATTTATAATTGTATAGACACCAGTTCCTCAAATTAAGTTTCATTTCAGTGCACATGTTTCTGTTGGTCATAGTATATGAACAATATGTGAAAAAAAGGGGACGGTTAGTGCTTGCACGTGTGTTAATAATTCAGCAAGGGACTGATTAACAGCATTGCTGGTTCTAAGGACAATTCCAAAAACTTTGTGAGTGCACAAGTGTTGGTTTATGGACTTGCTATATCGTACACAAGACTCTTCCATGGTGATTGTGCACCTGCACAGTCGCAACACATGGCTGCTGGCCGTCTTTACAAGGACTACAGTGGGTCTGCATCTTTGATGGCCCACCAATACCATTAATTCTAGAAGGACTGTAGTGGGTCTGCATATCTGGTGGGCCACTAATACCGTAATCACTACCAGGACTACAGTGGGTCTGCTCTGTGATGACCTACCTACCAATATTCTTCAAGTTCGACTGACTCTGCTGTGAGTTTGCTCTGTTGTGGTCCATTGCCTGTCTGCATGTCAAGAGCCAGCACTGTCTTTCCGTTGGAAGGACAACACTACTTCTTCAAGACTGCATGGAAATCCACTACTTCCATGTGCATTTTCTTTTACTGCTCAGACTTTGTGCATAACATTGTAATTAACTGTGATGAATGATCAGGACTGTCTTTATGGACTATGAGAACAATTTTTGCTTTTGACCCACAGTGTATCAATAAGTGTGTGCATTTGACATATTTGTTATTGTAATTATGAAAATTTTTTTTCAAATCTGTATTGGTCACTGCCCAAAACAATTTGTAAAATTTTTTTTGGGGAGCATGGGGGCTATGTAAGTAGTCTGATAAGGTTTTTATGTTGGTAACGCCACGTAGCGCTCCATATGAAAATCACTGACTGTGCTGTGTGAAGGCTGTGGTTGGTTTGCATTGTTGGAGTATATGCTATGGTAGTGGTGGGCAGTTGGCTGTTAACAGCGCGTAGCACTGCGCAGTTGGAGGTGAGCTGCCAGCAGTGGTGGATGTGGGGAGAGAGATGACGGAGTTTTGAGAGCGGATGATCTGGACGTAAATTTGTAAGACTGGATGTCATGAACTGCTATATATATTATGACTTTTGAACACTATTAAGGTAAATACATTGTTTGTTCTCTATCAAAATCTGTCATTTGCTAACTATGCCTATCAGTTTTAAGTGCCTTCAAAAGTTTGAATCTTTTATTTAGCTGGCAATAGTGGCGCTCGCTGTATTGCAATAGTTCGAGTAACGAAGATTTTTGTGAGGTAAGTGATTTGTGAAACGTATAGGTTAATGTTAGTCAGGGCCATTCTTTTGTAGGGCTTATTGAAAGTCAGATCGTGTTGCGCTAAAATATTGTGTGTCAGTTTAATGTTGATCAGAATAGGTAAAGAGCGAAATGTCTGAGTACGTTCATTTCTCCTCAGCTGTTTGAAAATCAAATAATGCAAGAGGTTTATCAGCACAATAATTCATTAATTTTTCTAAGGGGACGTTTCAACCTCTTAGCAACAAAAGGTCCTAACCAAATACTCCAACCTAACTAGGTTGTAGCTATACTGAATACCGTGAAGTCCACCAACCAAAAATAAACGCAAAATACATCCATTTCAAAAAGCAGATAAAAATTCTCTTGACACCTTCCCTAAAGACAGCCTTAGCTCTTTTCGATGTGACTATGCAAGCGTAGACTAGAAGTGGTTAAAATTCAAAGAAATAATCTCGACGGCAATCTAGAGATGTATGCCAAATATTTTAATAATAGATTATACTCATTCCCCGTGTACACAAAAAAAACAGGTCAAAACACTATTGCGTAATTAACGAAAATAGCACGCGAAATATAAAAGAACGTAAAATGTCTAAGATAGGCGAAGTGTTACGGAAGCTTAATATATAACGTGAACTTCAATGCGATGCTTTTAATGGTTTCCACAACGAAACCCTGTCTCGAAATCTGGCAGAAAACTCAAAGAAATTCTGGTCGTACGTAAAGTGCACCGGTGGCAAAACACAATCAATACCTTCACTCTACTAGGCATTTAATTTTTAGTTGCATAGTAGTGATCTAGATGTAGATAATGAGCAACCAAATAGCGTTTATTCACTAATCAAGTACGGTGGAATTTGGAGTTACTTGCGATCTTCTTCTCTCGAAAGATTAATAAGAGTACACTAAGAGCTCCATTTTTCGATAGTCTTGAATACACAAGCATTTCCTTTTGTTCTCTTGAGGGAGCTGGGAATCAAATTTTTTCATATGAGATCCCCTTTGCATTCATGATTTTGTTTTTACCACGTTAGAGTGTTCAAACTGTATATCGTTATATTTTCGCGAACACTCAAGATTTTATCGCGACTAATCACCACAGCTGCTTTGGAAAGTAATCGGACCTACTTGAACCTTGTGGACCACTTGTGTTAGAGTCGAAAGACAGGAGTGTAATGAGAATTTTATCAGGGGATGAGAGCCACATTGTCAGATTTTTTGCTGACAATGCATTTAGGTGGACGCGTACTAGCTGAGAAACTACATAGAAACGCAAACTCACTGAAGACGTTTCAGTTAGTCATGAATGACTATCCACGTTGAATATCGCCGAAAAGCAAGGTAATGCGCATAATTAGATGAAAAAAACACATTATATTTGATTGCTGCTTTAGCGATAACCGCCTGCACCCAGCCACGTGAATCAGTTTATGCGAGTCATGTTTCCAAGCGGTTACAACACAATGAAGATATAAAGTCTCTTATAGCTAATGCGAATCAAAATTTCGTCTAGTGAGTGCGTTCCTTCAGAAAGTAACACCTCCATAGAGGAGACCGTGTACAGACGTGAGTCTGGCCTGATAGTAACTATAACAGTAATAATAATAATAATAGTCCGCAGTTCGTGGTCTCGCGGTCGCGTTCTCGCTTCCCGTGTTCGATTTCCATAGGGGGCAGGGATTTTCACCTGGCTCGCGATGACTGGGTGTTGGTGTTATCATCATTCCTGAAAGTGGTGAGATTGTACTGAGCAAAGATTGCGAATTTGTACGTTGGCTGATTACCGCGCAGTTGAGCGCTCCACAAACCAAACATTATCATCATCATCAATAATAATGATAATAGCACGCTGGGGGAAACCAGCGAAAGTGGTCCCAGTCTTTCTAAGTACACTCGGAGTAGTGCCAAAAGACCTTAGTGGGCTCTTGAAAATCATTGACATTGATGTAATATCAATCTTCCAATTACAGAAAAACACTGTATTGGGACATGCTTGAATTATCCGCTCATACATAACGCAGACTTACGCGCTTAGAAAGTGATAAAACACGAAATCTAGCACAGTGAACTTATTTACTGTGTTTACTGTAGTAATCCATACATATTATAATGAATCTTTTTGACTATGGTGTTTTTTGTAAATATGGGTGGAAATGTAAGCTTGGGCTGCAGTTTCATTAATTGCAGTGGTCGGACGACCTTTTCGTTATTTTGTGCGATCTCTGAATTCGTGGTGGACATGTTCTTGTCCGGGGTTTGATTTTCTATCTCATTTTCAGTGAAATCTGTGAATTATTCATTTAGATTTACGCTCCATTTTCGAAATCTGATACTGAAGCCATGGTTTCAGTTGGTAAATTCTCTTTCTTACCGACTTTGACCATAATAGGAAATTTCGAAAAATTGGGAAAAATTCGTCACACGAATGTTAATATTTAACAGTAACACACATATATAAATATCAATAAATAATATTAATGCAATAAATAATTTTCCTGACTACGACGCTCTTTTATCATTTTGCGGCCAAATCAGCCATTTTGAGTTCTCTATCTTCACACGCAAGCCAATCTTACATCGATTTTTTGCAAAATTAGATTTTTCTTAATACACCCTCCCAAAATCACTGAGATAAACTGCGACCAACAACGATTTTCCTTTTGGTAGGAAATCAAAGGAAAAAATGTTATAGAAAAAGTTACGATCTTGACAGTAAAAAAGGCATTTGGATGAATTTTTATCTTAGAGATGTACAATTTGTCGTAAAGAGGATTGGTTGACCTTTTTCCACGTCGTGGTACAGTACATCGGATGGATATATGAAATAGAAATAAAAAAAAAAGTTATTAGAAATTGGAATTTAATTTCTTTTTTTCTTTTCTTTTTTTTTTTTTTTACGTACACCTGCTCTTACGTTGCGACCACTCATTTTGAGCGCCAACTATACTGAATTTGACTATGGTATATTTTATAAATATGGCCGAATATTATTACGGGATTGTGGGCCCCGCGCTACTCGACAAAGTCACAACATATGTAGAAGATTTATTAGTAGCCACTGCTACGTGGGATGAACATGTTGAGATACTGCAGACAATTTTCCGAAAATTCAACGAAGCAGGAATAACTGTCAACCTAGCCAAATCCAAATTTGGGAGGTCGGAAACGAAATTTCTCAGGCACATTATCTCTCCCGAAGGTATCGTACCTGAGCCAGCAAAATTACATGCTGTTGAACAGCTCGCTGTATCAACAACCAAAAAACAGCAAAAGTCTTTTCTCGGCGCCGTTTAGTTTTTCCGACGTTTCATACCCAAATCATGAAAATCTTTTATCACTTCTACGGAAGAATAATGCTTTGATCTGGAATGATCAATGTCAAACTGTATTCGACAAGATAAAAGCAGCACTTGCAAATGCAAAGTAATTGTATCATCCGGATATGTTTCAGGATGTTTGCATTGCAACTGACGCTTCTTTTTGCGGTGGGGGGGGGGGGGGGGGCGTGTCTGTTCCAAACCGCTAAAACTGAAGAAAAGACCGATATAAAAAAACTGCATTTGCGAGCAGAATTTTGTCAGCATGCGAAAGGGTATACACTGAACTTGAGACTCTTGCTGTTGTATGGGCCTTAAAGAAGTTTCACTATTACGTATACGGGAAACGTATACGAATATATTGCGACCATAAGGCCCTTAGCTTTCTGCTACCATGTAGATTGTTACACGCTCGACTCGCCCGGTGGGCGATAGTGTCGTCTGGAAATAATGCATGTGATTGCAGATGCTTTTTTCAAGACTCCCACAAGGCCTCACTGAATTTTCCAACTGGATTGAAAAAACGGAAGAATTTAGAATCTTAAAAATAGACGCGAAACATTATCGCAACCGGTTTTTCCATCTCTGTAAAAATATAAGAACATTACAGGATTCCGAACGCCAGTGGGGAAAGATACTGCGAACTTTTCAACAAACTCCAAATAATGATTTTAATAACCACTTCTCTGTACAAAATGACTTACTTTATCACCTCAATGATGAAAATTCCAATAAATGGTGTATCTGTATGACTGACGTAGTAGACCTAATTTGGTATACTCGCAGCATCTGGGGACATTACGGAGACGAAAAGTGTACCAGAAAGCTCGAAATTTATTGTTATTACCCAAATTTACATCGTGTTGCCTTGGACGTTTTGAAAAAAATGTACAATATGTCAAAAGTGCAAACCAAGCAACATTAGCAATCAGATGTTATTGCAACCCATTCTACCAACTAAAGGATTAGAAACCGTCTCACTGGACGTTACAAGCCCCCTACCTACTGGTAGGAAAGGTGTTAAATATCTTATTGCTTTATATGATATTTTTTCGAAATATTTTAAAACTGTATCCTGTTTTCAACCCTTGGATAGATCTGTGTTCGGACCCTTCAAGAAAGCTATAAATATGCTTGTGATGGCTGGATGCGGAGTCATCCTGGAAAAACAATGACAATCTATGATATACCAGGTATTATCAAAACTGCTATGCCTCTGGCTTTCACACAAACGAACATTCAGGCTGGTTTTTGCAAAACTGGTATTCACCCCTATAATCGTAATGTATTTCAAGAAACTGACTTTGCATCTTCCTTTGTTATGGACAGAGCAAACCCTGACACAGAAAAGAGCGCTTGTGCAATACCATCTCATGAAATGCACACACCGAACCCTGAGACTGGGAAAAACAATGCTGGAGTTAACAACGAAATACCACAGTTTTTAACACAAGAATTTGGCATTCCATCATCGTCTGAAATAGAAAGACCTGACTCTGGAGAGAACAATCCTGAACGCAATGATGAATTGGAGCCACTTTCAGCTTCTTTATTATGCGAATCTTCAATCCCAAGTTCAAGTAGTATTGAGCTAACTGCATCATTCTCAGCCACTCCACCTGTTTTCTCGCCTGAAATTGTTCAGCCTTTTCCTAAGGCTCCGCAAAGAAAAACAAGAGGTTCCAGAAATAAAAAGTCAACCATTTATACAGACATGCTTGAAAAAGAGGCAGTTAGGCAAGAATATGACGAAAAAGAAAAACGATTGAAGGCTCAGCAGGTAAAGAAACATCTTACTGAATCAAGAGGAATAAATAAAGGAAAAGGAAAGAACAAAGCAAAGAAAAGGAAGATACCACCATCGTCATCAGATGAAGATTATTTCTGTCTGGTTTGCTTAGCCCCATATTCAAAAGTAGGCCTGGCGAAAAATGGATAAAATGTCAAGGAATATGTGAGCTCTGGTCCCACTTGGAGTGCACAGGTGGCAGTCTGTTTTACATTTGTCATAATTGTGATGAGTCAGACTAGATCTCAGCGTCATACTTTTGCAGTTTTAGAACTAAGAATCAACCTTATATTTCTACTGTTCATATTTACACAAATGCTTAGATTTTCCTTGAATAAGACATTTTAAGATTTTTGTTTCACTGGTTTTTATAATGCCTATTTATTTATATGTTTTGTGTATTTCAACACACTTATTATATTGTATAGTTTGATATTTTAGTTAAATTCTTTTCCTGATTGTAATATGATGACTGTTATAATAACCGCTATAGATGCTAGAGTTCCTTATTAATTACAAGCTATTAAAGGGCTACAAGATTATTATTTCTTTTGTTGCATAAAAGTTAAATTTTTACAGAAGAAGATTATGTTGCTATTATGTTAGATATTAGTTGCAATAAAACTGATTTTATATTATTTTGATGCAATATTTAACGTGTCACTACCGACCCCAGGTACTGCAACCAAAAGCGAAGACAAGAGTGATCAATAGGACGGAATCCACCCCAGGAACTGAAAATCTGATCGACCTGTTAAAGACTATGTCCCGTATGTGTTGTCGTAACACTGAGTCAACGTTCTTGCATTGGCATGAACATTTCCTCGTCAGCCGCCGCTAGTGTCGTCTGAACCATTGTTGAAAACGTTCACGCAGTGCCGTGCGAAGCCAGCTAATGTTTGCCAAACAGCCTGTAGAGAGACTTCGCAGGCAACGGCTATTAAGTGCGCTCCGCGTTTATTGAAATATTATGAAAGAACGGCAAGATTCAGGACTCGGAACCTGCCTAATAAAACACCTTACAGGGCGATAAGCTAGCATCGACAAATACAGCTATTACTACAGGCACTTGGTTTTTTTCATGACCACCTACACCGAGCTGCCGACCATTCACAATGGGCGGCGATCCAGAGAAGTGAAAGTGCTCCTGCCCGAGAGGAAGGAATAATGATAGTCGCAGCCAGCAGCCATCAGTGAATCACAGCAGGTCCATCCAGAACAAATACACGCGATTTTTTTTCAGCACCTCAATTAATGCTTCAATCAAGTCACTCGTCATTTCACCATGTGCAGATTTAAATAGAAAGCTGTTAAGAAAAATAAAATACCACAGTAACACACTAAACACACAGCATCGTTTTAATGTACACCGTTATTAAAACCTGGTTAATTCACAGTAACAGAAATTTTTGTGCAATCGTATTGTGAAATATTTAATACTTTTCATTTTTCAATTTATGATGTATTGTGTAATCATAATCTAGAGGAATATCCTTTTCTATATTAATATGACATTAATAACAAAAAGCATATTTATTATTCTATGATATTGTAATTAATTGAGATTTAAGTTGAAATATTTAAGGATTCATAAGGTATCAACATGGTCGAACACTATTTCAATGAATTGACTTTAAATATTTACTACCTGGTAATATTCTACAAAAGCATAACTTCCAAATAGTTCAAACTAAAAATTAGTGAATGCCAATGTAAAAGGAGTTTTGTTGAAAACATCAATAATTATGCAATGTCTATCTACTATCTGAAAATATCATAAAGACCTGATTGTAATATAACTAGTAGACATGCGCAACCCTTGACTCACCGGGGTGGTTATTTTTTTTAAACAGTTTTGTTTTTCCTGGACCCTCCACTGCCTAATGGGTGAGCCCGTCGAAATTTAACAAAACTGTAGTCAAAGTGTGAGGGTGCACATTTCAGTGATAGAGAGCCATGGTAAAGAAATGGAAACCCTATGATCAATTGGAATAACTGATAACTGTCTATGACTATTATATTATTATTATATCTATTATTATCTATTATTATGACTAATATATCTATTATTACAAAAATGGACAGTAATTTCAAAAATATTGTAAATAGTTTATAAATTCCCGTCCAGGGGCTGATATAATATTGTGCCCTGCCCGCGACGTAATAACATACTATTTTCTTTTTCTATCGCAATATTAAGGTTTAAAGATATAATTTAACCACTGAGTCAATGAACTGAGCTTGAAGTCAGTGAATATGTACGCCAAGAATAATGAGAGCGGAGTATCAGTATCATCTGTATTTTGTTCTATATAAGAATGTGTGCTAGTCTTTTCTTTCTCGTCTTTAATAGCGCACCTTTCCGACAGCATCTTAAGCTACCAGACTCCTGTTTCCTTCCATTCTGTTCGAATGAACTAAACTTGTATTCCTGCTGGGAATTTATTTAATCATTCTATTATTATCGTCAATTGCGAGTACTAATGTGACCTTATAATGAATGCTTTATTCTTTTGCTCCAGAGTTGAGTTAAGATTATTGTAATTTCCAAGTATTTCGCCGAAATATGTAACAGTTCTTTCTTATATTCAAAACTGTGAGAATTATTCACAACATGTTAGATTTTTGTACAAGTTATTTGCGTCGTTAAATAACAATTCTTTAATTTAACATTTCTGCTTTCATTTCGTAATAGCATTCCCAAATTTCCAGTTTATTAATGTTATAGATATTTATTTACTACATTGTTTTTTACAGTGCCTACGTGATACTCACGAGATTAAATCAAATTTTTCTGAATTTCTCGAGAGGCGAGAATACAGTTAGAAATTTCCTTGAGATTACAATAAATACAAATTAACCGTGTTCGAGTAGCTCCTTAATTGGCATCACAAGGCTAAGTGCACCCCGAAAAATGGCAACAGCGAATGGCGGCTGGATGGTCACCCATCCATGTGTTGGCCACGACCAACAGAGCCAGCAATTAACTTCGGTGATCTCACAGGGGAACCGGTGTATCCACTGCGGCAAGGCCGCTGAAAAAAAAAGGGATAATATTGTGCGTTCAATAGTGTTGTGTGCATTTTCTGATAAAAATAATTTTTATTATAAAGTCAAAAAAGTGGAGTGTGTGTGAAATATCTAATTCATTTACTTTTAATCAAGGATAAGAAGTGATACCTCTAATTATTCCATGTACTTATAGTTGTATGTGAATATTTAAGTATTAAAAGTAACTAGTTTCATGTGTATATTTAAGTAATAGTAGAACAGGCAATTTAATTGGGATACATTAGGTTTGAAGAAATTTTGCTTGACAGACATTCAATTAGTGAAATATTGCCAGTATATGAATATACTATAAGCTTAGGTTACACACATTGTAATTTAGGCTAGCCGCAGCATAAATTCCCACAATTCCATAATAATATTCACCCATGTTTATAAAATATACCATAGACAAAAAGATTCAGCATAGTTGGCGCTAAAATGAGTGGCCGCATCGTAAGAGTAAGTGTATGAAAAAGAAAAACCTCAAAATAAAAAAAAAACAAGGAAAGAAAGAAATTAAATTCCAATTTCTAATATAAAATTTGTATTTCTATCTCATATATCCATCTGATGTACTGTACCACGACGTGGAAAAAGGTCAACCAATCCTGTTTACGACAAATTGTACATTTCAAAGGTAAACATTCATTCAAATTAATTTTTTTGCTCTGTCAAGATTGTACTTTCTTCTGTAGCATGTTTTCCCTTGATTCCCTACAAAAAGCAAAATCGTTGTTAGTTGTAGTTTATCTCAGTGATTTTGGAAGGGTATATTAAGAAAAATCCAATTTTGCAAAAATCGACGTAAGAGTGTTTTGCGTGTGAAGATGCTGAACTCAAAAAAGCCGATTTGGTCGCACAATAATAAAAGACTGTCGTAGTCAGGAAAATTATTTATTGCATTAACATTATTTATTGTTATTTATATATGTGTGTTACTGTTAAATATTAACATTCGTGTGACGAATTTTTCCCAGGTTTTCGAAATTTCTTATTATGGTCAAAGTCGCTAAAAAAGAGAATTTACCAATTGAAACCATGGCTTCACCATCAGATTTCGAAAATGAAGCGGTAAATCTAAATGAATCACTCATAGATTCCTCTGCAAATGAGTTAGAAAATCAAACCCCGGACAAGAACATGTCCACCGCGAATTCGGAGATCGCACAAAATAACGAAAAAGGTCGTCCGACCGCTGCAATTAATGAGACGACAGAAGACAGTATTGCGCTTGACCCGCTTACTACTTTCCTGAAAAAGTTGTAACGACGCGATCGCGAACGGGATCAGCGGGAAAAAGAGAGGGAAGCTTTAAGCGATCGCAAACGCCATCAGTGGTAAATGAAATACACAGGAACAAAGAGACAAAGAATTAAAAAATGAAATAAAAACCGAATTAGCCAACATTAAGTCCGAGCTAATGAATATGAAGCAATTGTATGCACTAATTTAGAATCAAGTCAATAAACTGGACAGTAATGTTGAAAACCTAAATACTTCGCAATTCTCAACAAAGTCGGATGTGGAAGACTTAACATCTGCCGTTATTAATCTCAAAATAAATAATCAAGAGATTTTGGATGAACAGGAATATCCAATTGATTAACCACTAAAGAGACGGAACGTTTGCGCAAAGACGTTTATACCACGGCATTGCAAAATCCGGAAAAAGGGAGCTTGCGCAAGTATTTTGAACGATGTATTGCGAAAACGAGATACTGTTCTGAGCCTATCTCACACAAAGAAGTGCTACGCATAAGAAAGACAAAATTACCGATTAACCTTAGGGAGAAGTTAATAAATGTGCCAGATGAAGGTTTGGAGCACTTCCTTTCGGTGATCGACTCCTTAGACCTAATCCAGGAAGAAGCAAAGTCCTACCAAGCATTCGTGAATAACTGCAACAATTGTCACAGTGTGGATAACCCGAGTAGTAATGAACAGAGTAAACGTAATCAGCGCAGAAAAGGTCAATACGACAAAACGAATGTGCTTGGTTACAATAATAATCCAAACCACGCTTCGAATGATGCGAATAGCGGTTACGTAGCCAGTAAATTGAATTATGGCGACATTAACTCGGGAAACGGTACGAAT
This sequence comes from Schistocerca cancellata, assembly GCF_023864275.1. Taxonomy (NCBI): domain Eukaryota; kingdom Metazoa; phylum Arthropoda; class Insecta; order Orthoptera; family Acrididae; genus Schistocerca; species Schistocerca cancellata. The sequence continues at coordinate 406,020,632 of NC_064634.1, forward strand.
CATAAGCGCAAGTTCGGAGGTGGAAATAATTACCATGACGCTGACCACGATAAAAAAGCATCTCTGCGATGGATATGGCTGGTCTTCATGTTTTCCGTCGCGGTTAGAGCAGATTTCCACCTTGGATCCTCCGGAGACCCAGACTTGTTTTAGATTTGACTAATTTTAAGAAAGATAGTACACCAGGTTTTACATTCCAATCCCTGTTTTTTACCATTTTAGATGTGCATCACGGTTTTACCGTCGTTTACACTGATGGCTCCAAACAGGAGAATTTCCTTGGCTGTTCTTTAGTGTTCCCTGATCATGTTATCCGGATTCGCCTCCCTGATGAATATACCGTTTTCGCAGGAGTCTGATAGCGTAAGATGCTGTCACAAAGACGCACAATTAAAGATGAGAAAGAAAAGACAAGCATGCATTATTATATAGAACAAAATACAGATGATAATGATACGCCACTCTCATTATTCTTGGCGTACATATTCGCTGACATGCAGCGTAGATCATTGACTCAGTGGTTAAATTATATCCTTAAACCTTAATATTCCGATAGGAAAAGAAAATATTATGATATTACGTCGTGGGCTGGACACAATATTATAATATTATTTCCTCCTAAACTACTGCATCGATTTCTAGCATATTTGTTATAGATACCACCGGAAAGAAATAGTGTAACGGCAAGAACAGTATGCCTCTAGAAGGTGGTGGGCGGGGATGGGGAGTGTGAGGTGGGGGGTATGGATGAAAACAGAGTGTAGCTTACTACGTTGCAAAAGCCAGACTACATTCCTCCCGTGTTTGAGAATGATCATGTGCACCTGTCATCTTGATTTGTAGCCAAAATGTAGTCGATCCTCTGTTAGAACCCCACCACCACATAAATTCTGAATAAAAGTCATCAACAATGGCGGCCGAAGACTTTCGTCATAATAACTGCTTTGTCAAAGAGGGTGGAGCAGCGGACAGAGGTTCAGGGCACTCTCTTACCCTTCGGGTGCAAAGTTGCCCCTAAAGCCAGAAGAATCAGCAATGATCAACGTCACAAGGATGCAGAAGGCACTGAAGAGAGATAATGTATCTCCACAGGACATGTGGCCTGTAATTGAAAATGTGATGCTAATGCTCAGTCTGGACATAGTGGGGGGTAAGTGAAGTGAAATGGAAAGAAGACAAGCGCTTTTGATTGGACGACTATAGGCTAATATCAACAGCAGCAGAAAATGTATAACGGGAGTAGTACTCATTGTGAATATTAAGGTAGGACAGACAGTGACTTAACTGTGAACAGTTCATTGATAGGGTTGCTATCACCAGAACTGACAGCAAACCGACAACGATATTTCAGGTGTACATGTCAACGTCGCAAGCTGAAGATGAAGAGATAGAGAAAGTATACGAAGATATTGAAGGAGTAATTCAATACATAAAGGGAGATGAAAATCTAATAGTCAAGGGTGATTGGAATGTGGTTATAGAGAAAGTAGTACAAGAAAGAGTTACGGGAGAATATTGGTTGGTACTGTGAATGAGAAAGGAGAAAGACTAATTGAGTTCTGCAATAAATAGTGTACATCATGGTCAGGCAGAGATTCTGAAATCAATTATTGGATTATAAAGCGTACCGAGGAGTAGATGTAGACCCAGGCCACAATTTAGTAACGATGAAGAGTAGGCTGAAGTGTAAGAGACTAATCAGGAAGAATCAATGCGCAAAGAATTGGGATACGGAAGTGCTAAAGAACGAAGAGGTATGCTTGAAGTTCTCTGAGACTATAGATACCGCGATAAGAAATAGCTCGTAGGAGTTTAAGTTGAAGAGAAACGGACATATCTAAAAATAGGCAACCATAGAAGTTGGAAAGAAAAACATATGTACAATGAAGGTAACTGTGAAGAAACCATGAGCAACAGAAGAAATACTACAGTTGATCGATGAAACAAGGAAGCACAAAAACGTTCAGGGAAATTCATTTGTATAGAAATACATGTCACTTAGGAATGAAATAAACAGGAAGTGTAGGGAAGCCAAGGCAAAATGGCTGCATGAAACATGCGAAGAAATCGAAATGACTGTGGCAACGACTATCTCAGCATACAGAAAAGTCAAAACGGCCGTCAGTGAAATTAAAATCAAGGGTCGTATAATAAGAGCGGAATGGGAATCCCACTATTAAATGCAGAGGAGAAAGCGGATAGGTGGAAAGAAAACATTGAACTCCTTTATGAAGAGAAAGATTTTCTGATGATGTGATAGAAGAAGAAACAGGAGTTTATATAGAAGAGATAAGGGATCCACTATTAGAAATAGAATATAAAAGAGATTTGAAAGATTTAAGAACGAATAAGGCAGAAGGGATGAAAAAAATGCATCAGAATTTCTAAAATAATTGGGGAAATTGGAAACAAAACGATTATTCACGCTGGTGTCTAAAATGTATGAGACTCTCGATATACCATCAGTGTTTCGGAAAAACATCATCCACACAATTTCCAAAATTGCAAGAGTCGACCATTGCAAGAATTATCGCACAATCACCTTAACGGCTTAATCATTCAAGGTGCTGATAAGAATAATACACAAAACGATGGAAAAGAAAATTGAGGTTGTCTTGGATGACGATCAGTTTGGCTTTGGGAAAGGTAAAGGCAACAGAAAGGCAGTACTGACATAATGGAAGCAAGAGTGAAGCAAAATCAAGACACGTTCAAACGATTTGTCGACCTGGAAAAGGCGTTCGACAATGTCAAATGTTGCAAAATGTTCGAAAATCTGAGAAAAATAAGAGTAAGCTACAGGAAAAGACGGGTATATACAATATGTACAAGAGCAAAGAGAGAACAATAGGAGAGGAAGATGAGAACGAAGTAAAAAGGGTGTAAGACAGGGATGTAGTCTTTCGCCGCTATTGTTCAACCTATACAGAGGAGAAACGATGACGGAAATTAAAAAAATGGTTCAAGAGTGGGATTAAAATTCAAGGTGAAAGTATATCAGTGAAAGATTCCTGTGATGTTGCTGTTGTTAGTGAAAGTGAAGAATAATTATTAAGGGATCTGTTGAATAGAATCGACAGTTTAATGATTACGGAATATGGATTGAGAGCGATCACGGATTACATGAAGTTAAGGAGTTCTACTAACTAGGCAGCATAATAACTCATGACGGGTGGAGCAAGTTGGAAATAAAAAGCAGATTAGCACTGGAAAAAATGAATTACTAGTATCGAACATTTGAGACAGAAATATCTGAGAATGTACGTTTGGATCACAGCGTTGTACGGCAGTGAAACATGTACTGAGGGAAAATCGGAAAAAAGATAATTGAAGCGCCTTCCGATGTGACCTGCTCTCAGCTGCAAAGTTACTTCCAGTTGGCATACATGCAGCCACACGACCATACGTCAGCATTCTCGCTGAGTCGCTGACGTCACCGTAGGCTACCCTAGGCCGCAAGCTGCCTGCTTAGGTCAGCGGTACCACAACAGCTGTCATCAGCGGACGCTCTGGGGGTCGTTGCCAGCACCGAGCTTCGTTACGAATGTTGTAGTGGGTTCACCAATAAAATGTATATTTAATCAATGATGTTTTCGCGATGAACTTCAGCCTGCAGCCAGATAACCACTCCTTGTTCCACTACTCCGCCCAGGGTGGTGAATACCATCTCCTGATGCTACAAACCCAATTCCACCATCCATCGTAGTGGCCACACACCCTCGGCCTATACGATGGCATAATTTCTCTTCATCTGTACCGTAATCAATTATAAAGTTCAGTGATCATTCTGGTATGAATTTCTTTTCATACAAGGGGCCACAGCGATTATAATCTAGGTTCTGCATTCTGTCTCAGGTGCCAATGTTAAATGAGCACAGGCTATTGCAAATTTTATACTGCTGACAGGCATGATACAGGGATAGTCCGTTGCGGTAAAGAGCACACCAAAATCGAGACTAAGTTTATTTTTGGAGGAAAAGTGTACTGACTACTTCACGTAATGACAATAGCTGTAACATGTACAACCTGGGACGGATCAAGGAACTGCAGGGAAGTTGTCTGAGTATGGGGACTACGTATTCAAATTCTGACCATACTGAAATAATAAACACTACTTGGAATTTCACTCTTTGAAGGAAGCCGATATACGGTTCCCATCTCTGGCGACGAGTTGCGTCTAGGCTGCCGTAGACCTATAGTGGTCGGTCTGGTTCTGAGACAAGACTTACATATGACTTGTTTACTTGCTTATCTTTATCGGCGGACCCAATCTTATATTTTATATAAGTCATGTGGATCATCAAATGCGAGCTGTTATCACAGATTACGCGACAAATCAGAGTAGTTAAGACCGCGTAAAAAGTTGTGTTGTCAGGATGGAAAGGTACATCATCTTGCGACAGCACCCATCGCATCACTGAGGCTAGCCGTCGTCTCGTGACATCCACAGTTTGCGCAACACAGAACTGACGAAGCACTGGTCAGTATTTAGGGCAAGAACAGACAAGTCATTATGCACGTCGCGTACCTACAACTGAGTTAACGAGGGGGGGGGGGGGTTGCTTAGAAACACAATAAATCCGAATAATATTATCTAGAGAGAATCTGTTGTATGTTGTACGGTTTACACTTCCAATTCTTCCGAATGCTGTCAGAAATGTGGGTTAGGAATGAAGTCTGTCAGTAAACTGGGTGCTCACTGGGCTAACTAATTTTGGAAAAACTTATGAAGGCGTATGAGAGACGTAATGGATACTTACGGGCTAGAAAAATCGCTTGTGCTCCTCGTTCTTTAGTGAACGATTGACGTCGTGGTCCTGAAAGTCATCGTCATGTATCAAGACACTTGAGCGATGATGCTGCGACCTTATCTCAATTACTAGTTCCACAATATATGTTGTGTTTCGCTGAGTATGTCTACGTATTGTCGAGTAGTGGTTTGTGTCGCATGTGACGTAGATGTACTAGCCAACGGTTTTAGAATAACTGCCACCTGTAGGGAAGAACGTGCTTACTACTACGGAGCGTAGGCAACATGGTCGACTGCAACCTAGTCAAAGAGACAATCCGACATTCGAGGGAAGTGATGTGCAGCGATATACTCCTTTACTGCTTGCTCAGTGTACAGACTGAATAACGTCGGGGATAGCCTACAAATCTGTCTCATTCCCTTCTCAACGACTGTTTCCCTTTCATGTTCTTCGACTCTTTTACATGTAGTATGGTTTCTGGACAAGTTTTAAATAGCCTTTTGCTCCCTGCATTTTACCTCTGCTACTTCCAGAAGTTCAAAGAGTGTATTCCAGTCAGCAGTCTCAAATTGTTTCTCTAAATCTACAAAAATTGAAAATATATTATTCCTTTATTCTATCCTCTAAGACAAGATTTAGGATCAGTATTGCCTCACGTGTCCCTATATATAAAACACTCCTCTGGAGCACGCCGGAAGTTACTTCTACAATTTACGTCTGAAAACTTCTCTCTGTCCTCAATGACATCTGTCTTTGGTCTCCTAGAATCTCTACAGTCCAGTCACGCAGTTGCACAGAGTTGTTCTGATATTCCTTATGCTCGTATTTTGTTCGCTAGGCGGAAGTGCGGAACCGTATCGAATGCTTGCCGAAATTCAAGGAACACGCCATCTACCTGAACACCTGAACCTACAGCTTTCTGGGTTTCGTGGACGAAATGAGCGAGCTGAGTTTCACTCGATCGCCGGCCTCCAGAAATGTCGTAATAAGCGTGCATAAAACATCTTCCAGAATTCCACAACTGACCTCCACCGGAGATATGGGTCTGTGATTCTGTGCTTCGCTTCGACGACCCTTCTTGGAAATGGGACTGTCATGTGCTTCTAGTTATCAGGAACACGCAACTCCTCTAGAGACCTACGGTTTACTACTGCGAGAAGAGGCGGCAATTCTTTCGCATTCTCTATGTAGGATCGTATTGCCATCCAGTTACATCCACTGACCTTCTTTCTGTTCAATGATTTCAGTTTTTTTTTGTGTCCGGCGGTCACTTAGTTCGATATAATCGATCTTTGTCCAACGATTTAACGGAGGCACTACAGGGCGACCTATTGTGTGAAACAGTTTTGGAAAAAGATGTTTAGTGTTTCGGACTTTCCTGTGTCAGGCTCCATTTCAGTGTCATTATGGTCACAGTGTGTTGGGAAAGATGGCTTCGGTCCGTTTAGTGACTTTGCATAAGACCAAAACTTCTTAGGATTTTCTGTCAAGTCGGTAGACAGAATTTTACTTTCGAATTCGTTGAACCCTTCACGTATTACTCTCCTTATACTGATTTGGTTTCGTTTAGTTTTTATTTATTGTAGCTTTTGATACGTTAAAATTTTCAGTTAAGCTCTCTCTGCTCTCGTAGCAGTTTCCTAACATGACTGTCGAATCAGGGTGAATCTCACAACTTTGCCTGGCATACATCTGTTTAAACCCTATTGTATATTGCTCTCGAAACTTATCCATTGATACTTAACGTTGTTTAGGCTGGAGATGAAATTTTCGTCCTGATTGCTAAGGTAATCTGAAATCTGTTTATTGTCGCTATTGCTAAACAGAAAGATCTTCCTCCCTTCCTTTGTATTCCAATTTACTATTCAGTGATGCTGTAACCGCTTCAAGGCCACTGAATCTCTGTTCTACGCCAACTGAGTCGAAAAGTTCGGGTCTGTCTGTCACCAGCAGGTCTAATATGTTATCTTCACGAGTCGGTTCTCTGATTGACTGCTACAGGCAATTTTCGAATAAAGCACTTACAACAATTTCACGCGATTCTCTGTTATTACTACCCATCCTAAACATATGTGTGCCCCATACTATAACTGGTAAGTTAAAACCTCCACCAAAAATTATAACATAACCAGGAAATTTACACGATATATTCTGCAAGTTTCTCCTGTGTTGAGATACTAAACTACAAATAGTTAATGATTACTTAAAGCTTTAAGCATCTACACCGAAGCTCCAAAGAAACTGGTATAAGCATGCACATTCATATACAGAAATATGTAAACAGGCAGAATACCGCGTTGCGGTCGGCAACGCCTATGCAAGACAACAAGTGTCTGGCGAAGTTCTTAGGTCGGTTACTGCTGCTACTAGTAGTTTATCAAGATTTAAGGGACACAGCATCTCCTAGGTAGCGATTATTTCACGAGTGTACAGCGAATATCGGGAATCAGGTAAAACAGCAAATCTCCGATATTGCTGCGCCCTGTCAAAACAGCCTACAAAAACGGGACCAACGACGACTGAACAGAATTGTTCATCGTGACAGAAGTGCAACCCTTATGCAAATTGCTGCAGATTTCAATGCTGGGCTATCAACAAGTGTCAGCGCGCGAACCATTCAACAAAACATCGTCGTTATGGACTTTCGGAGCCGAAGTGCCACTCGTGTATTCTTGATGACTGCACGACAGAAAGCTTTACACTTCGCCCGGGCCCGTCAACACCGACATTGGACTGTTGATTACTGGGAACACGTTGCCTGGTCGGACGGGCCTCGTTTCAAATTGTGTCGAGTGGATGGATTTGTACGGGTGTGGAGACGCCGTCAGGAATCCATGGACTCGGTATGTCAGCAGGGGACTGTTGAAGCTGGTGGAGGCTCTGTAATGGTGTGAGACATGTGCAGTTGGGATGATATGGGACCCCTGATAGGTCTAGATACGACACTGACAGGTGACAAGTACGAAGCATCCAATCTGATCACCTGCATCCATTCATGTCCATTGTGCATTCCGGAGTACTTGGGCAAATCCAACAGGACAATGCGACATTATACACATCATAATTCCTACAGGGTGGCTCCATGAACACTCTTCTGAGTTAAACACTTCTGCTGGCCACCAGACTCCCCAGACATGAACATTATTGAGCATATTTAGGATGCATTGTAACCTGCTGTTCAGAAGAGATCTCGATCCTCTTGTACACTTATGGACAGTCCTTCAGGATTCATGACGTCAGTTCCATCCACCACTCCTTCAGACATTAGTCGAGTACATGCCATGTCGTGCTGCGGCACTTCTGCGTGCTCGCGGGGGCCTTGCACGATATTAGGCAGGTGTACCAGTTTCTTCAGTGTGAATGAGATCGTGAACTAATGCGTAGTCCCCATCCGGGGAATGCGATGACTTACGGCTCCTCCAAAAAAATTTAAAAGCTTTATGCTAGCTTTAGTTTAATGAAATATATGTTAAAATATTGGGTGGGAGTCATTCTTGTTTTCCTATAAATTTAATCTTACTACAAGTTGGATCACTGACTTACATCCGTCTCTAGTTTAAAAAAAAATTCCCGACTTTAATCAACACTGTCTTAGACGACGAATCGTAGAAATCACATATTTTATTTCCTCTCATACGGCTTGGGAAGTGTCGGAGGTACTAGCACTTCTGAAATCCACAACAAAAGTCTCACTGTGGACATCTATACCCTCCATGCAAGATGCACAGGTAATCTGACTGATTAATGAACATTTCGAGCTCTCGTGTTACTAATGAGGATCACCGACGCAATAATTTCGGTGGCAGAGTTGTCTTCGTAGCTATATTATCTTCCATTTTATTCCTGTCATGCATCGAGCTCAGTAGAATAGAGCACTGACGATCTCTGGTGCCAACGGAACTTTAGTCAGATGTAGCCGATTGCAGTCCTCACCGTGTGAACAGTTTTTGTGTCCGGTGATAAGAAATAAACAAATATCGTCTCCCTTACCACTGATTACCTATGGCAGTATGGTTATTGGGTTTTGATCCATAATGTTACTAATTCAGACATTATCAGAGTCCGAAACTTCCTTGCAGAATAAAGCCGTGTACCCCACCGGGACTCGAACCCAGGATCTTCGCCTTTCGCAGGCAATTGTGCAACCCAAACACTTCTCACGTCCACTCCTCATAGCTCTGCTTCCGCCAGTGCTTCATCTCGACCACCAGAAGTTCTCCCGTGGAACTTGGAGTACTAGCACTCCTCAAAGAAAGGCTACCGCCGAGGTGTGGCTTAGATACAACCTAAGGAATCTCTTCATATTGAATTTTTTCACTCCGTAGCGAAGAGTGTGCTGATACGAAACTTTCAGGCGGTTTAAAACTGTGCGCTGTATTGGTATTCGAACCCGGGACATTCGTTTTTAGCAGGCAGGTGTTCTACCAACTGAGAAACCTAGACATGACTCACGACTCATCCTCACTGCTTTACGTCCACTAGCAACTCATCTCCTACCTTTGGTCTGCTCAGTTGATAGAGCACTTTTCCGCTAAAGACAAAGATACTGGGCTAGAGTCCCAGCCCACCACATAGTTTTAATCTACCAGGAAGTTTCACATCAGCGCACACTCCGCTGCGGAGAGAGAAGTTCATTCTGAAAACATTCCTCATGTTGTGGCTAAGCCACGCCTCCGCAGTAGCCTTTCTTTCAGGAGTATTACTCCTGCAAGATTCACGAGAGAGCTTCTTTGAAGTTGGGAACGTAGAAGATGACGTACAGGCAGAAGCAGAGCTATGGGGAGCGGACGTGAGTGGTGTTTGGGTTCCTCAGTTGGTAGGGCACCTGCTCAGGAGAAATAGAGGTCCCGCATTCGAGTTGCGATCCTGCACTCGTCTAATCTTCCAGGAAATATCATATCAGCACAGACACCACCGTAGGGCGATAATTTCATTCTGTAATAGAAGAACTTATCATTAAAAACGTATTAAGATTCATTTTCTGTTTAAAAATGAACCAAGTTTAATGAAAATAACTCGATCTAGATTATTTTCCTTTGGTTCAAAATGTTATTGATCAATCTCCTGCCTGAAATGATGAATCTACTATAATCTAATGTTCAATGAGACTGTCTTTTGTATTGAAATACGGCACCCAAAGTTAGAAGACGCTAATAAGAGAGTTCCTTAGCAAAGAACGTGAGCTTACTTGGAAGATTCATTACATTCGTACTTTCCCGTTATTGTGATGAAGGAATGTTTCGAAATCTCATAGAATCTCAAGCATTAATTTCAAGCCGGCTCTTCTCGTAAAGAGGACTCTTAACGCAGATGTATTATTACATGCGTTTTCCGATATAACTTAAGATAGTCATCAGGAACGATAGCAAACGTTTTTCAGGATGACAAGTATAAAAAGACTTTATAACGTGAAGTGCTGTCCAACATTATCTAATCTCAACGCATAGCACGCGCTAAGAAAGCAGCTTTCGAAATATCGTACAAAAAGAATTTTCAGTTTGAAACCACAGTTATTCGCGGAGACTGACGTGTGTCGTTTAATATGTTTGCTTGATAATGTCCTCTTAACAACTGACGATGCATCAAACTACAACTTTTGGAAACTATAGAAGTTTATTCATCAAGAAATTCAATAACTGCTATTAAATTTATACGGATCTCGTTCTGCGACGTAGAAATCTGATTTATGTTGAAAACTTCATCCACATCTGCAAATTGCTCTGAGGAACGTGAGAGAATGTACTTCACGTTGTACCAATTACTGGAGCTCTCTCGTGTTCCATTCGTGTATGGGGGGCAGGAGGTAAGATTCCCTTTGTGCTCTCTGCAGTTAGACTAATCTTCTGTTCGTGATCCTTATGACAGCGATACATAGAGGTTGTAAATTCCTGAGTTGGATATGGTTCTTTAATTTTTTAAGTACGCTTTTATGAGATAATTTTCCTACATCTTCAAGTGTCTTCCTAGGTAATTCATTCAGCGTCTGTGTTACATTCTCCAATGTATAAAAAAAACCTCTGATTATTCGTGCTACTCTTCTTTGAATACGTTTAGTACTCGTTGTTAGCCATATCTCGTATGCGTCGCACACACCTGAGCCATGTTCCTGAATTGATCGCATGAGAGATTCGTAAGCAACCTCATTTGCGGATTGATTGCATTTCCCTAGCGCTCTACCAATGAACCGACGTCTGTCTCCTGCTTCACCTACAACTGAGTGTGTTAGATCGTTTCATTTAATGTTGATGTTGTAGCCCGAAGATTGGGTTGATGCAGTTCTCCATACTACTCTATCCTGTGGAAACCTGTATGTGTCGAGTAATTGTGTCTTGCCGGAGCTGTGTATTTGCATGTGTTTTCGTTGGAGTTTGTACGGATGTGTGGATGGGTTCCTCACGCAATACCAACGGTTGAGCTTTATTCATACTAGTGTAGCGTAGTAGTGGGGCGAACAGCTGTGGTGCAGATTACAGTTTGGTGTATTTAACCTACACCATCGCTGATCGTCCCACTGCTCGCAACGATCTTCGATTATATCAAACTAGTCTTTGTTTCGCACTGCTACCTGAAACTTGATCTGTGATTGGTTGCTTAAAGGTGATTCCAACGGTGCCGCATTTTATGCTGCCATCACTCTGCTCGATATGTGGACAGCTGCAGGGTAGTTATTCCCGGTGGCCCGGCGAGTAGAGAGCCGTGAGGTAGGATGTGCCACCAGAGAGCAGGGCGGCTGCAACATAAACGTGCTCTAGGAGTCCAGAGAGCATGACTCGCCGCATCTCTCAAAAAACACAGGCCAGCCTCAATTAAAGAAGAGGATTTTGGCCGCACGTAATTGGTGCACATACGGAATTCAACATTTCAATAACTCATGGGCGACGATATAGATGATTGACTACAGTCTACGGAATTGGTGACATGCAAGCCGTACCAAAAACATCGCTTCCGAGTTGATGTAGTGTTACGTGTCAAGCTAATTTCTATGTGAATGGAATCACAGATGTTGGTCAAATGTCAGCCTTCTTGGATGAATAGATCAAAGATAACTGGCACATACAAAGTGCTGGCTTGGCGTGGTATATGGGGTTCCGCATTGTTGGGAACTACTTCATTAAAAGTACACTAAGACCAGCCCATTATCTGCAGTTGTTAAACGAATGTGTTCTGCCATTGCTGATGTCTGAAGAAGGGCATTTCTTTTCCCAGAACAATGGTGCCCTATCTCATTACATGCTAGCTCTCCGAGCATTACCTGCATACCCCGTTTCCTCGGAGTAGTATAGGATGTAGAGGCTGTCACACGCTTTGATTTAATCGATCAGATTGCTATCAATGGGGGCTTGGGAAGAGATCTGTATGTGTGCCTAAGATTAGAAACCACTCACACCTCAGAAAGCAGACGGTTGATGTCGCATTGTGGTACATGTGTTGGTTAATGTTCAGGAAGAATGGGTGAAAAGAATAACAAGAACCTCTCAACATGCAGAACAAAACGTGGAACACATCCAGTAGCCTTCATGCAATATCATCGGCATTTTACTCGTTTTGTGCAAAATACAACGTAACTCGAGAATGGATAGAACTATGCTAAAATGAACGGCATCATAGTTTCTCTTGAAAAATCCTATACCTGCGTGATATGCCAGATGATCCTCCTATCAGTTTAAATCTACCTTGACCGATTCATATTCTATATGATATAAAATCGAAGCGTGCATTCATCACTATCATTATTCCACTTAGCTGTGAAGTTATGAATAAAAATCTGCAGACTACAGATATTCCAGCGTGTAGATGGAAGGAATTCTGTATCTTCAGCCTAGGAATGGGCGATTTTTCCTTGTTGTTCCCGCAACAAGTCAGGCAGCAAACTAATCCATATGTGCTAACCCTAAGGAACTCAGTTGAAAAATATCTTGTGTCAAACGAAACATGAAACTTGTTAAAGTTTCTTTCCAGTTTCGAGACTCTTTTTTCTCTCTCAATATTGAATTGTTGGAAAGTTTGCAGAAAACTTTGGACACCAATGTATGTAAAAATATAGATTTTTCCCAATTTAAGAACAGGCGGTGCGTTTCGAGTCTTTGGGGCTCATCTTCAGGTGTTTGTACAGTCTACATCATTTATCGAATTAAGGTTACTACTGATTCTGTTAAGAGTACATAGCTAAATTGAAATGTGGCACATTGCGACTACAATTGCTTTACGAAAGTAATACAGTCACAGAAGCAACGCTGACAAAAAATTTTACTGTTTTAGTAAAATGTTGTGGGAATGAGGGCGTAAAGCCCAAAGACTCTCCTCCGTCCCCCACCCTCTAGATCAGAGCCTAGGAGTGTGGACAATGTCTGACCACCAGCAACATTCGTTAACTATTCTACCCAGTGAGTATGAGAGCTAGCAGCTTGATGATGTTGGAATACACTTGTTTCACGGTTTTACACAAACAATCACATAATTAATGGTGATTTGGTGGTTCTTTCAAGTACTGAGTGCCTGTTCTACTTGTGGAGTACGTAATTCTTTACAAGTGTCAGTACAGCGGTGAGGCCGGCAATACCCAGCGTTTCTGTAAGTTTCTGTTGTCATGTCGTATGACTTTTAATGGACGATGAGTGTTTTCCTGGTATTCCTGCGGGTGAGATTTATCAAGGAAGTGACTTGTTTATGCAATTATATTCGTGATACGAGTGATAGCACCTACTGTCCATCTCCTGCACTTTCATCCATAATCTACTGATTACGCAGATGTGTTTGCAAGGTAACGGAGATAACAGGGCATCTGAAGGACCAGTTCAAGTAGTTCTCCTACGGTAATCTAATCTTACAAGGGACTACCAAGAAGGCACTTTTTGGTGAATAACATGCCTATGTTTCTCGAAAGTGCATATAACGACCAGTACTGCGTATTTAGTCTAATCAGGTAATGGCATATGTCTTTCTTACCATTTTTACCTCCTTCTCCGTAAAGAAGAATTAAGAATGATATAAAACTAATTGCTAAAGGTTACATTTTCCATTTGTCATTTCAGTGAACCTGCCTCATGGACTAAATATCCAGGATTCGAATGACTTCTGTGGTATGAGTGTGAATTACAAATGCACACTCACTATATGTGTTCTCTCTAACTGGAAAATTGTATTATCAATTGATATAAGTACACATTTGTGTTTCTCGTTCCAGAAGATGATGAGAGAGCTAAATATAATACTGGCTCTCGTATATGAACACGTTATAGAAATTCCTGTGAAATTGTCAAGGACCTAGGACCTAATTAAGGAAATAGAGGTAGTCCTTATGGGATATTTGAATGGTCGAAGAAGCTCAGAGGTTTAAATACATCCACTGCATTGGATCTGAAAATTTTAAATGGTTTCTTGCCACATAAATGAATATATACATACACATGAATTTGATATTTGAGGAGAATCATTGATTCTAGGCAGGGTGACTGTCGTAATGGTATTTAGATGCCTACAGATGTCTGGAATGTGACTCCGACTACTTTTTGCTTGTAGCAAAGTTTGTCATTCCACCTTGGAAAATAGTGTTCCTACTTAAAATTCTGAATTACGTTAATCATAACGCATATATTGTCAAAGATGAAAGTACAAAATTACTTTAAAAACTCAGACTAGCTGGCAGTCTTTTAAGTTTTGATGAACGCAATAATACTGAAGGGAAATGTGGACAAATTAAAAGATGCTTTCATGAGGCAGTATATGAGTGTCAACAAAGCAAAGAAAGAAAGCAAAGCATAGAGTGTTGGATGGAGAACATAGGCGAAAATTTAAAAATGAAGAAGAAAAAGTATAAAATTTGGCTGAGGACGAGAGGTCTTGAAGATAGGAAAAAGTATGTGCGAATAAAGAGGGAGGTTAGGAAGGTTAGAAAACAAACTATTAACAGGAAAAATGAGATTTGGGAAAAATTATGTGAGAAATCAGAGAGAAGTATGGGAGGTACAAAGGCAGCAAAACCTTGGGAAACAGTGAAGAGTTCGAGATGTGAAAGAAGGGACAAATACGACAGTTTTTGGCATCAGAAACTGAGAAAATTATTTCAAGACTCTGCTAACGAAAAAGAGAAAGTACAGAATTTAGAAAATGAATTACTACTGGATATGTGGACCCAATAACGAAGGAAGAAGTTGAAAATCTGTGAAAGAAGTGGAAAATCTGCTGGACAAGGAAACATACCAATAAAATTAGTGCCGGCCGGTGTGGCCGAGCGGTTCTAGGCGCTTCAGTCTGGATCTGCGCGACCGCTATGGTCGCAGGTTAGAATCCTGCCTCGGGCATGGATGTGTGTGATGTCCTTAGGTTAGTTAGGTTTAAGCAGTTGTAAGTTCTAGGGACTGATGACCTTAGATGTTAAGTACCATAGTGCTCAAAGCCATTTGAACCATTTTTGGAATAAAATTAGTGAAGTATGTGTCGGATGTGTAACGGGAATGTTAGAGTAAGTTGTTTAAAGGTTGCATGTTAGAGGGAAAAGAAATGCCCAAGGAATGGAATTTCGCATGTTTAACTCAATTTTATAAGAAATGGAGTAAGAAGATATGTGGAAATTATCGTGGAATCAATGTTACAAACACCATTGGTACACTGCACGGTCGGCTCCTAAAAGACGGGATAGAGGGGATGTTGTTGGACAGAGTAAAGTGGATTCTGGAAAGGAAGAATCCTTCAATAACAACATTTATACTTTAGATAGCTAATGGCAAGGTGACTGAAAGGAATCTGAGTAGCCAGTTAGTGTCCACAGATCTCGAGAAGCCCTATGACACCGTGTCACTGAAGAAACTATTTTTAGTCCTGAGGGGCAGTGAGCTTCAAACGTCATGTGTTGGAGGTACACAGTATATGCAACCGCTCAAAGTCTGTAGAACGTGTAACCAAATGGGGAATAAAATTTCGTCACAGTCTTTCAGAATTAGGAAAGAATTAAAGCAATGCTGCTGCTTATCTTCTACAGTATTTAAAATATACATTCAGAAAGCCTTGCAGCTAGCCCCAGGGCAGAAAATATTCCCTAGTTATCTAATGAGGCAGCACGAAATGACTACCACCGACAGGCGCCCCCTGCCCCCCTACAGCTGCCAGCGGGCCAAAATGAACGGGGCAAGCTTTTCCGGCATTTGGCACGTCCGTTGGCGAGGTGCTGTGCTGACAGAATTGAGACACACACCCTGCAGTTTTTCGCAAACGGTTTCACAAAAACTAATCGGTAAAAAAACTGATTTTTCTTTGTAATCTAGAAATTTAACTACTAGTTTCTTTCCATTAAAGCCCTTGAGGCTATTAGCGTTTGAAGTTAATTATACTGTCTGGAAATAATTTCATAATGACAGAATATGTAGCTAGACGTATAGAATCACACTTGAGGGCCATGAGGATGTGGAAAAGCAAAGAGTATTGTTTTACTTCAATCGTCACACATCCTTTTCCCTTTTGTCCTTCCTGCCATGTGTAAGTATGAATGATTGTGTGTTTGTGCTACTAGCAGAAAGACTAACCAAAGATACAGTGAGGGTGGTGGTTTGGGAAGATAAAACTGTAGGGAAGGCTGGGCAAGAAAACTAGCAGGCGTTAATGGTAGCGAGTATCGATAGCTAGAGAGGCAGTCAGACGGTTCAGCCGAAAACAGCCTTCTTGTATGGGGCAGAGAACGCTGTGTACGGGACATGTCATTGTGGCAGTGTGTTCCAGGCTGGCTGACAAGGAAGAAATCTCCATGCTCGAAGCCAAAATTGTAAGAAAAGTGGCCTGTAAATGAGGCATCGAATCGTTAATCTTCAGAGCAATGTGTGCTTTGTAGTCAGTGTCAATGGAGAAATATATGATAGCACAATTATTTTGGCGCTTTTGATCTAATTAACTGGCGGTAAGATAGAGACTTAGGTTCTTGAGATGGAGTAGTGCCTATCAGATTCGCACCAGCGTAAGTCAGTAGTTGGTAGCTGAAGGTGTCTCAGTGCATAGCTCAAGTGAAATGGTGCGATCTCTTGTGCAGTTTGTAATTGTTGAATGATAAAGTTACATACCTATCTCTCTATCATAGTAGAGAGTACAACTGACGCAAAAACGGACAGGAAATTCTCAAGTTTCTTTCACCGTTCTGCGCTAGAAGGGTTTTACTTGTTTGTGGAAAAGAAGCATCGTTGGTTTACATCAGCGAATTTGAAATTTTTGGAGAATATTTTTGTGTTGGTTACTGGTGTAACGGTTTGTGCTACACACTGACAACGAACAGTACATTCTGGCGTTGGATACGAAATAACCGAGTAGTTAGCAGAAATAGCCGTGAATTCAGGCACAACTTAATGTGGGATAATTTTCGGTATTTTGTGCCATTTCCTTTGTACTTCACACATGGAAGCGCACTTCGCGACATGTCCTTTAGTGGGTTTGAGTTGGTTCAGTCCTCATGTGTGTTCACTAGTATACATGTAGGTATTATTTAAAGGCAATTGCAGCCCAGTCAGTGTATTTAAATGGTATTATAATGCTTATCATGTGTGCTGTAACTGCTGACATGTGTAAGATCAGTTAGTAGGTACTGAGTATTTGTGTTAGTCTGTTCTAAGAAGCGTGATGGGCACCAGACGCTTATAGTGTTTCCAGTGGTTTGAGCAATTCAGAATAATAATATTGCTTGTTGAATATAGGGGAAATTTTCAGTCCACGATAATTTATCGTAAGTCGTGGCGTTCCCGAGATCGATCGCATAACCAGTCAGATGCAATTAGAAAGTAC
This sequence comes from Schistocerca cancellata, assembly GCF_023864275.1. Classification (NCBI taxonomy): domain Eukaryota; kingdom Metazoa; phylum Arthropoda; class Insecta; order Orthoptera; family Acrididae; genus Schistocerca; species Schistocerca cancellata. The sequence continues at coordinate 406,038,142 of NC_064634.1, forward strand.
AGAGAGTACAAACCATAGGATAATCAAAGTTTCTTCCCATTATATTAAAATAACTATTTCCGTCCTGAATACTTTACTGAGAGCTAAAACAATTTATTACGCGTTATTCTGCTAGGTCCAACTAAGTCAACCGCTGCACAATGGTTTTATAACTGTAGTAGCTTAGATTATCGTGCGGTTTGCATGCCCGTGTGTTGAATCCGGAACATTTTGTTTCACATGATTATGTATTCCACGATGTTGCAATGCCTATGTTATTCCGAATTGCAGTGTTCCTCCGGACATACATGCGTGATGTTGCATCGTAATTCGGAATAACACAGGTGCTGCAAAATCGTACTTATCCGCCGACAGTCGGCAAGCGACTTTCATGTAAAATGTCATATTTGTACAGAAATATACATAGATATATTAGTACAGGTTGTAAACGTATGGCTGACGACATACTGGTAGTGAGTCGTGCTCGGATAAGCTGGAAATTAGGGGTTCGAGTCCTAGTCTGGCACAAATTTCGTTGTCGTCATACCATTATACAGATGATGATTGTCCATATTCGCAATTAGGAATACATTTCAGATATTATTTATTCCCCTTGAGTCCTTTATAGTGTGACACCCTCAATTAAGGATCAAGAGACCCATTGACAATAGACCCCTAAAGTAATGAACAATTAATTCTGCATATACAGAAAATGAACTGAACACAAGCAATGTTTCTAAAATAGAAAATATGTCATGATTATACTCAGATCTCCCATAGTTAAGAGATACCTCCTGAGAGTGACATCAACCGGATGTCAAGTCACATACTTATAGAGAAATTTGAGATAGTTCATTAAAGAACGAAGGAGATGGGTAAATACACAAACTTCACCATCGTTCTAGACTGCTCGTTCTGAATGCAGGGAAGTGTAAGAAAAGTTTCACTCTTGACGAGAGCTAAGTTGTCTTTTTTCTTGTCGTGCCATTAATAAAAAAAATTACCCTGCTGCCCAACATTCACAATATGCAGGAAGAGGTAGCATCGAAAATCAGATCAAATAGTATTATGCCCTTATATAATGAATTTATAAGAGGCATTACACTGACTAACAGTTCGAGAGTACGTTTGCAAGCTCCATGGTAAAGTGCCCATCATCTCGCTAATTGTCGTACTTGTGATATATGCAGTTAAGACGCTGCTCGACATTCAAAAAAGTTTGCAGTGAAAAATGTGGATCGCTATGAAGTTGTCTTTTGGGGATATTACACCATATGTTGTTGCGAATGATATTAAAAAAAAAAGTGTGTGAAATCTTATAGGACTTAACTGCTAAGGTAATCAGTCCCTAAGCTTGCACAGTACATAACCTAAATTAACCTAAGGACAAACACACACGCCCATGCCCGAGGGAGGGCTCGAACCTCCGCCAGGACCAGCCGCACAGTCCATGACCGCAGCGCCTGAGACCGCTTGGCTAATCGCGCGGGGCAATGAAATTTAGTTAAGTCATTGAATTTTTCCTTAAATTGTGTAGGAGGCCCCTATATGAGTTTATGTGGCACGTTCAATTCCGCCCTCACTCACACGATAATGAAGTATTCATAACATCCATTATGTATCCTAAACCATTAGAGATATCGATAAGAGATTTTGGCAAATGAAAGCACGCAAAGAGGAGAGCACTATATGGCATAGTTAACATGCCGTGAGCTGTGTCGGGTCCCTTTCCTTTTAGAAAGTGCCCGCTTCGTCCACATTGGCTTACAGCCGCAGTACAGAGTCCGCTGTCCATCTAGAGGCCGTGGAAGCTGTGTCACCGTCGGGGAAGCGAGGCGTCGCCACTGACAGTAGTGAACTGGGACAGCTCGTGCTCGGGCGGCGACGTCCTCGTCTCCCGGTTCCTAGGGCGTCAAGTGGCTCGAATTTGTGGCGAGGCACACCGACTTTGGGCAATGGGAAGTTTGTGTGTGTACAACGGCTTTCTTAGTCTAGAGCTCACTCAAGTCTTCCGGAACTGATTAATTCGCAGTGTGGTAATCTAGTTGCGTTTGATACCTCATTCGTGGCCCTGAAATTAAGCCCCTTTGTTGCTTGCTCATCTACTTTTGGCTCCGAAAACCGCATTTCATCTCTGAAAGAGGAGCTCGAACTTTTGCGGGTGAGCGTGACTGTTCCGGTCGTGAAGTCACACTGCCCCATATGTCTCTTTTCCAGTGCCTATGCACGAGGGTTGCAGAGAAAGTAATGCGCTGCATATTTTTCTCAGACAAAAACAATGCTACGAATTCGAAACGTTGCGTATGTATTACTTGCAGTATCCTGAGTGAGCGCGCCAAGTTTCCGTCACTTCCGACAGTTTCAAAATGGCGTCTATGGGTGATGTACGTTACAAGCAACGTGCCGTCACTGAATTTCTGGCTGCAGAGAAAGAAACTGTGGGGAATATTCACAAACTCTATGGAGCATCTGCTGTCGACAGAAGTACAGTTAGTCGCTGGGCACGGAGGGTGACGCCATCAGAAGGCGGTTCGGTGGAACTCCACGATTTGCAGCGGTCGGGAAGACCATCCACGGCTGTCACACCTGACATGCTGCAGCGAGCTGATGTTGTCATTCGCGAGGATAGACGCATTACGACTCGGCTGTTGGGGCTGCATCTGTCAATCCGCACTCTTGGATATTCAAAAGTATGTGCAAGATGCGTCCCGTTGTGTCTAACGGTGGATCATAAATCGGGGGCTGTAACGGCACTGGCTTTAATGGGCCTCGTGCTTGGTTTGGCCACAGTTTACTGTACTTCGTAGGCGCTGTGCCTAGACGCAAACAGATTGTTTTTAGTTCCTTATTTTGTCATCGCCCTGTTGGGTTCTGTTTATTGTTTGGTGTTACCAGTCAATCTTGTAAGAGGCAAAGCATATAATCTGCATTGCGTTGTTAAACCTCGTGCTTAAGGAGACTTGTCTCTGCCGAACATTTTGGTTGTGCATTGTTAACTGTGACCGATCTGGCACGGCGAAGAGTTCCTTCGTACTGAACATTTTCTTTAAAAAAATAAAGAAAGGAAAGGAAAAGAAAACAGAGGAGAAGAAAAGGCCACAATTCCAGATGTGAAATTCGTTTCTTCACTCATTGAATTCTAAGGTTAGTTATCGGAATTTTTCTCATTGGAGAAGAGTCAGCATCTAGTCCTGACATTTCATACTAAATTTTTTACTTCTAAAATTCAGACCGTTGAGATTCATCTTTGTAGCCTATCATGGGCAATAGGAAGATACCTACCCACATATTTTTATGTCCTACAGGGTCCAAGGAACTCGACATTCCCACGTCTTGCTCGTGCTGCCATCTGTACATTATAAAGAGAAACATTAAACATTCCCACCGGTGCCAGCAATCGCACTGGCAACAATTGATGGAGTATTACATGTGTGTTGTGCCCAATGTGATGATAGAAAGACTTAGTTTTGGTGTTATTTCGTGGTTTTGTTTGTTTTTCTGCAGACAATGGCGTTTCTAAGCACTCAACCATACTTCCTTCATTTGTTATGAAAGTTTCTTGATGTTAATGCATGAATGGTAATTTATAATCCAATGGACCACATCAAAAATATGTTGTAAACATGTGGGAATAATTTCTCCCATGGTCCGAGCTCACCATACATCTATCACTGTTTCACACATACAGTGTAGACCAAATGCCTGTTTACTGAGGTGTTATTAGGCATATTCACTTAGCTTGGATATTTCTCATTACAGAATTACTTTACCAGAGAGGAACATATGCTGGAGTATCTCTTTTCTCTCCCTGAAGATGAGTCATTTTCGACATTGAATCAGACGATTATTCAAAGTATTAGGAAAATAATACACTGAACATCTACTGAAAACACCTTTTGATACTGCAATTTATTCTGTAGGTACTTCAGAGTCAACAGAAAAATGATGGAGAAAAACGACAAACTTTCACGAGGCGAATTGAAGGCACATATCAAAGATTCAGTTGTTGCGATTAAGCGGCAAGACACAAGAAGGGTAACAGTTCTCTCTAAACCAACAACTCCCAACAACTTACATTTTCACGCAATTTGGATGCATAGATACTGAGAAATCAGTACCCAGAACAACCACCTCTGGGCATAATAACGGCCTTGATACGCCTGGGAATTGAGTCAAACAGAGCTTGGATGGCGTGTACAGGTACAGCTGCTGCCCATGCAGCTTCAACACGAGACCACAGTTCATCAAGAGTAGTCATTGGCGTACAGTGACGAGCCACTTGCTCGGCCACAATTGACCAGACGTTTTCAATTGGTGAGAGATCTGGAGAATGTGCTGGCCAGGGCAGCAATCGAACATTTCCTGTGTCCAGAAAGGCCCGTACAGGACCTGCAACATGCGGTCGTGCATTATCCTGCTGAAATATAGGGTTTCGGAGGGATCGAATGAACGGTAGAGCCACGGGTCGTAACACATCTGAAATGTCACGTCCACTGTTCAAAGTATCGTCAATGCGAACAAGAGGTGACCGAGACATGTAACCAATGGCATCCAATACCATCATGCCCGGGTGATACGCCAGTATGGCGATGACGAATACACGTTTCCAACGTGCGTTCACCGTGATGTCGCCAAACACGGATGTGACCATCATCATGCTGTAAACAAAACCTGGATTCATCCGAAAAATGACGTTTTGCCATTCGTGCACCCAGGTTCGTCGTTGAGTACATCTCGCAGGCGCTCCTGTCTGTGATGCAGCGCTAAGGGTAACCGCAGCCATGGTCTCCGAGCTGATAGTCCATGCTGCTGCAAACGTCGTCGAACTGTTCGTGCAGATGGTTGTTGTCCTGCAAACGTCCCCATCTGTAGACTCAGGGATCGAGACGTGGCTGCAGGATGCGTTACAGTCATGCGGATAAGATGCCTGTCATCTCGACTGCTAGTGATACGAGGCCGTTGGGATCCAGCACGGCGTTCCGTATTACCCTCCTGTACCCACCGATTCCATAATCTGCAAACAGTCATTGGATCTCGACCAACGCGAGCAGCTATGTCGCCATACGATAAACCGCAATTGCTATAGGCTACAATCCGACCTTTATCAAAGTCGGAAACGTAATGGTACGCATTTCTCCTCCTTACACGAGGCATCACGACAACGTTTCACCAGACAACGCCGGTAAACTGCTGTTTGTGTATGAGAAATCGGTTGGGAACTTTCCTCATGTCAGCACTTTGTAGGTGTCGCCACCGGCGCCATCCTTGTGTGAATGCTCTGAAAAGCTAATCATTTGCATATCACAGCATCTTCTTCCTGCCGGTAGTCATTGTACCATCTTTCCGTTCCTAACCCCTTTCAGTGGTGATCCTCTTCACTTTATGAGTCCTTGGATGTGTTACAAATAGATTATATACATTTATAATCTATTTTAACCTTGTCTACTCTCAAGCGGTTCATAAAGTAATGGCTATCCCATTTTTATAACATCGTGATCTAGAGACACACAGGTACCACATTTGTTATTTCTATTGGAAAAATGCTGGATTTTTGCTACAGAGTAGAACTGACCCAATAAAACTCTTTCGTAACTATGAAGCTGTCCCGGGTTCCCGGGTTCGATTCCCGGCGGGGTCAGGGATTTTCTCTGCCTCGTGATGGCTGGGTGTTGTGTGCTGTCCTTAGGTTAGTTAGGTTTAAGTAGTTCTAAGTTCTAGGGGACTGATGACCATAGATGTTAAGTCCCATAGTGCTCAGAGCCATTTGAACCATTTTTATGAAGCTGTGAACACAATGGCGACTCACAGAACCTTGCCAACTATTCCTGAAAGTCAATATTACTGGTGAATTAAAAGGTAAGAAGATTCATTCCCTCGCTCTGTGCAGGGACAAGAACGGAAAGATGGTACAGTATTTTCTGTACTTTTTCATATGTCAAATATAACTGAAGTGCTGAAAGGAAATCGTTTTGTGTCAGTCACAGTCGCCCGTTATTAAAAATACACTGGATTACAGTATTACCCTGGTCCTGCAACAGAATTCGTGATTTATTTTCGTCTGAGTTGCTAAACTCTTTTCTTAAGAGAAGTGTCATCAGTTACGAGATTTGAGTAACACATGCGTTTATGTAACTGCCTTGTAAAATTTTGCTTTTTTGCCAAAACACACTAGAAACTGCACAAATTTCCCTTTCAATAACTATCGCGATAGAAACTTGAATTTCTTATTAAACAAGCAATTGACGACCAGAGAGGTCAATATCTTTCGGAGAACCACATTGTGTCGGATTTGCTGTAACATAAGAGAAGAAATAGCACCTTTATCTTCAGACTAGCAAACTCTGTTTTTGATAGCTATAAATGACTTTTAAATATTAGAATACTGGACGGTTACATCGACATAGATAAGGAAGATCCTTATTGTAAGCATATGGCAAAATACTCTCCTTATTGTGTGTCATCATTTGCCAAAATTTGGTTTCGATATCGCGAGGGTTATGGGAAATATGAGGTATGTTATGAAGAAGTCTTTCTCGAACGCGTGCGATCGGAAGTGAAAGAGCAACGTAAATTCCTTTTTCTCGAGGTTGGAGACAGATGAAGATCTCCTGTAGTGTAGAGAAATATTAAATATCTTAGCTAAATTTCTTCCGCAGCAACATTCGGTGTAATACGCACCATTCGCAAAATCCTATCGACCAATATTTTTCAATGCTGCGAGCATCACAATGACTATGACCATTAGCGACACGATGGGCACTTTCCCATGAAAGTGACATATATAGTTCTACGTAACGTAAAAGCAATTTTTTTATGAGTTGTTTCTGTAAAATCTTGTGGGAAACGCTATAGAGATAATGGAGCGCTTATGACGTCCTATCCGTAATGGCTCAGCTACAGCTTGACTAGCAGGCTAACCAGCGTTCTCCGTGTGCTTCCGCATGTCTGTACTGTGCAGCGCGACGAGTCGGCACACCGACTGCCGCCTTTCTTTCTCTTATTATACTTAGACCTGTGGAATAGGAAATGAACAGGAACGCGTATTCAGATAAAAAAAGGGTCACTGTTTGTGTGCATTGTTCTTCTCGGGTGATCAGGCAATGGTGAAGATAATATATGCTTTACGCTAAGAAAATTGTTAGAAGAATTTGATAAGTGGAGATTCAAGGTAAATTTTGAGAACAATGTATACCTGTGCAGTGGTGGAACTGTAACAAACTCGAAAGTAGTGGGCGAGCATGTCAGACTTACTAGAAAAGATAAGAGTTGTTGAAATGGACTGTCACAAAAGATCCTGTGGAATATTTCAGTGAGATCACGAAAAAAATACAACGATTATGGAAATTACCCAGAATCAAGAAAGCTGGACTGGTACTGATGGACATACAACGCGAAGTCCGCATGGGAAGCAGAAGGAAATTTTCTGTGTCATCCTAGGAGAGTAGCGCCTTTAAACAAATGAGACGGGACATTCTGCAACAATGAGGGCCAACCTCTGCAGGTTGCTGTAGCAACCAAATAAGCAAGTCACCAAATTCATCCTATTTTTTCCTATCTTAAATCCTCTTTTACCATTACAATGTTTAGCCTTGTTTAGATGTTCGAACCACTTATCGAAATGTTTTCGATGTCACACAGTATTTTATTGCGCCTACTCATCCCAGCAGCTGAGGAAGGTAATCAGACCTACTTAAATCTGACGAAGGCACCTGTGTTGGAGTCGAAAGATGGGAGTGCGAAGAGATCGCTATCACGTGCTGAGCAGCACACACTCCAATTCTCCTCTGAGTCTGCAGTTGTTAGCTGTGTAACTACAGATAACGAAAATCACTCACTTCATTGTTTTCAGCTCGTCATGAATACCTATCCACTTTAAATGTCGATAAATGCAAGGTAATGTGATTTATTAGCAGAGAAATGAAACACAGTTTTAATCTGCCAGGAAGTTTCATATCAGCACACTCACCGCTGCAGACTGAAAATCTCATTCTGGAAACAGCCCCCAGGCTGTGGCTAAGCCATGTCTCCGCAATATCCTTTCTTTCCGGAGTGCTAGTTCTGCAAGGTTCGCAGGAGAGCTTCTGTAAAGTTTGGAAGGTAGGAGACGAGATACTGGCAGAAGTAGAGCTGTGAGGATGGGGTGTGAATCGTGCTTGGGTAGCTCAGATGGTAGAGCACTTGCCCGCGAAAGGCAAAGGTCCCGAGTTCGAGTCTCGGTCCGGCCACAGTTTTAATCAGCCAGGAAGATTCAACGTTAAATTTGATCACTTCTTACGCGATAAACTTCGGCATCCAACTATTCAGTCTATATTAGTCGTGATAAAGAGCCGTTACGGTAGAATGAAGACATAAAATCTGTTACAGAGACGGCAAATCACGAGTTCGTCTATTGAGTGATTTCTTATAGAGAGTGGTAATTCTAAAGGGAAGAGAGTATAGAAGTAAGTGTGACCTGCTCGTTAATAACGGTTCAGTTCGAAATGCTTCAAAAATGATGATAACACATATTAGGAAGAAAAATTAAAATCAACAGTTCAGTCATCAAGCCACGTACGTCAGTGATGAAGTACTAGAAGACACGTCTACACCTGACAAATGGCAACAAAACTATGATAACTGAGTCAATTATGATTGTGAGACAGAAGGTACAGGTTGAGACCCTTATTTTTTAGCACTAAATCCATTTCTATCTATACTTAATTCAAATTGATATAGTTTCGTTACCAAAAGCAGCAACGGCTTAAAGAATGTGTTAAATCGACTGACGTACATGGATGACATTAAGCTACATGTCTCAATAGAAGCACAGATGACTGACCTCCTGTAAGATGCAAAAATGATTACTTGAACAATAGCATGTGAGTTGGTAAGAAGAATGAACATAAGGAAGGGAAAGATCATTCTTACTGGATTTGAGGAGAATGTTAGATACATAGTTGAACTTATGTATGAACATGACACCCAGAACTAATTAGGTCTACAACGAAGACTGCCGATGCAGGTTAACCATAAGACAAGAAATAACGAGTTCATATAATTTTCTCATCTTATTGTGATGGAAGCCTCGGGTGGCGTTGTCTTCCAAGTTGCGTTCTTCAACTCTGAGTGCTGCAAAACACACTGCAATTCTTTTTTCTGTTTACCCTGACATGTTATGGCACCTATGTGTCACCTATCTCGCTTTACTCTTTTAAAAATGTTATACAAGTTTTGTGGTTGTTTTCTATTTTAGGTATAAAAATTATAGATTATGCATTTCGATTTTCGTTTTGTTTGCTCTCCTGGAATTATCTTGAGGGAATGGTTGGCTTGCAATTACGCCTTTTTACGGTTTTACAGCATGTCAACAGTCGGGAACACTGAGAGTTATTCATTTTCAAGTATTTTTTAGAGAGTAGTGGTCGTGCGTGTCCTAGGTTTGCATTTCCCATCTTGTTGCACATCATTGATGTGCTTTGTTGTTTGGTTGTAATTACATACACAGTCTTCCGCACCTGTTACACTTCGCCCACAGCTGGTATCATACATTTTCATACGCAGGACAAGAAGTGGGAGTAAACTAACGGCGCATTAGTCACCGAGAGACGCAGTTATTGTCGCTGCTCACTTGTTTCAAGTTTTGTTTTTGTCCAGTGCGACGCTAATTTTGAATGCTTCTGTTGCAAGTTTTCATGGTGCGTCTGCTAAAGAAACTTATTTGATTTGCGTATGTGTGAGTGTGTGTGTGTGTGTGTGTGTGTGTGTGTGTGAGAGAGAGAGAGAGAGAGAGAGGTGGGGTACGAAAGGGGTTGAGAAACAGGTGATTTTGGAGTATCGACCATGTTTCATACACTATGTTTACTTTGAGAAATTAAGCGTTCCAAATAGTGTTTGTTGCACAGTATTGTGAGTTTGTTCAGAGTTTTCTTTCCTCGAATTACTGGTTTTTCAGCGTCGTAGTTATCCTCTATTATTAGCTTTTGGTAGAGTGTGTTGCTTTCTGTGGTTATCAACAGTTTCAGTATCATTTGGATGGTGGTTTTCTTCTATGACTTAGTTTGAAAAAGTGAAGCATGTATTGTCACTTTTTAAGGCTCTGCCGTGTTCAGAATACCTAGTTGTGAAGTGACTGCATGTTTTACTTATGTAGACAAATTTGCATAGTTTACAAATTGTATAGCGAAGTCACGAACGATGACCGGTCAGTTTAGTCTTGTACGGCGCACCTACGTCACGCATTCTCCGACAGCCAGTGTCAGCTGTGTAGTGCTCTGAGCGCTCTGGTCTGGATTTTGTAGCCAACGCGAGCATTAGAAGTGATCGTAGCTGGATATTTAGCAAATTTTCCATTCGTTGTTAGTTGTCCTCGCTGATGGTGATGGTAAGCGACAAATTCTACATAAGCACGCAGCCGATATAATTTGCAAAATAAATGCTTTCTTCAAGTTCGTACGGCAGCTGTCGCTTGGAACCGGCAGCAATGCACTCTCCACCTGTGCAGCAAATCTTTATAGTTCGTGAATCAGATATATAATTTTGTTCAGTTTGTCTGTGTAGGTGTAGTTGCTGAGTTTCTTCTGTACTATGCTGCTTGTGCGCTATGATATTTATAGTCATTGTTTTTTCCAGTATGTTCGCCACCTTGTGGACGTGTTTGTTGCTGTGTGTTACAACATACCATGCAGCATTCCTTATGAAGTGTGCTGGCTTTGCTGTGTTTGTCACGTGTTGGTTTCCCAGGCTCTTTTGAGGTGGTTGATTATTGTTGTTTATTGTACGTGTGCTGTACCGATTTTGGCTATCAGCTGTATTGTGTTTAGATTTTATCCATTGGGGTTCTATTAAGCGAGAATAATTCAGTATCTATTGACGAGTACAGCTATATAAGTTTACTTCCAAATCTCGTTATGCGTATAAAAAATATGATACCTGATGACGGAGGACTGCAAAAGATTTGATAAAGGCGTACGTAATTATAGCTGTGTCGTGAATTTGAAATTCACTGCACGTCGCTCGCCGTTCTTCTTCCGTCACCGAGCGCTGACATCACTCTAGCGTTAGACTATAGGTTGCAGTCTGGGGCGCGGGAGACGGAACAAGACTGCTAGTTGCTCCGCTTGCTACGGAGAAACGTCCCCCCGGAAGCGAGTGCCATGACCTTGGTGAAATGGTCAGGAAGCCGCACATTTGCACTCAGAAGCAGTTCAATATTAATTTCTACTTTTCGTCGCAATGGGGTCAAATGAAATACATTTTTGAACTAGACATGAATAGTGCTACATTACATACATATAAAATTAGGGTGAGGACGGCCAGTGATCTCTTCATTGCAGAGCCGCACCAGGCTCGAACGCTTTTCGGAATTGGCGAAATGGCGCGGGTTACGAGAATAACAGGTAAGAGAGGGCCACTACATTAATAGTGTGTGGGTAAGTTCAGAATTTGGGTGGCGAGAGGCGTGCTAGGGTACTCGATGCAACCACAGTGAACACTGTGTCTGGATGGAGCAGTGGTCAGTGCATCTGCCTAGTAAGCAGAAAACCAAGGTTCGAACACTGGTCCGGCACAAATTTCCAACTTTCCGATCGATTTAAATCAGTGCCCACTCGCAGCCAACGTCTACAATTTCTTTGTGTCTCAATACACCCTCATTCAATGTCAAACAGTTGACCTCGTCCTCTTCACCACCTTCACCTACCTCTGCAGTTTCGTCGCAGCCATTTACATCCAGAGATAAATACAATTTGCTTACGTCCGTTAGAATGACTGCCTCTTGCGAACATGGGACAATTTCCCTACAGTGCCTTGTTTAAAAATGGGTTCGAACTTTCTAACCGTCTGCGTAGTACACCTCTGTTACAATCAAAAGGTTACGAGCAAAATTTATTCTGGACTGTCGCTTGCTGAGGTCACTTACTTCTTGTAATGTTTTAGGAGGTCGTCCCGCTTTTTTCCATTTTTTTCCCCTCATGTGCCACAGGTCTGTAAGACAACTGACCCAATGAGTTAAGGCATTGTTTATTTATCTCCAAGAGACGTTCATGTTTGTATCAAGCCGCTGTCCATTTTTTTCTGGATGTCATTTTTCAAATACCTCAAAGCACTACTTAAAACAGCTGTTTGATGAGCTGGACGTTTTAATATTGCTGCAAGTCTTACTTCCATGAATGAAAACTTCTTATCAATTTTCTTTCCTTTAAACTGCTCGAAAATTACCGTACCAAGATTTTCTGGAAAATTTCTTGACTGTTCGCAGAGAACATACAACAGAGTAAAAGGAAAACTGCCATTTTTCAATACTGTACGTAATTTAACATTTCATTTTGAATGAGTATGAAAACAAAATCGCGGATGAGGATGAACAACATTACCGTGTTAAAGAATTGCCTTCGGCTAAAACTTCATGCCTGTAAAAGAAATACAGCTCGTATCTTTCTTTTCCATATTCAGCTCCTCTCTTTACCAAAACTTAATTACAAAAGCGAGAGAAATGAATGTCATAAACAACAGCGCACGGATAAGTGAAAGTATTTCTCACTACGACAGGTTTTCAACTGACTTGACAACAGGTGGCGTGAGCGTAGGCGAAGTTTCTGGCTAGCGAAAGATTGGCAGGTTATCGACCTCGAAGATTAATACGTTTGAAAGGATTGTAAAGTAACTTGGCGACTTTGGTTTCTGTACGGTTTCAGAGTGCAAATACTCTGGCGTGCGGGATAGTTCCTTTGAAAGAGCATGGCCGACTTCCTTCCCCATCCTTCCGTAATCCGATGGGATTGATGACCTCGCTGTTTGGGCCCTTCTTCCAAATCAATAAACCAAACCCACTGCGATGAGCACCGGTCCGCCCCCACCACCACCGTCACTACTACCACCACCGCCATCGTGTATACGTCCCCTTCCGCCGCCTCCACCACAATCACTTGGTGTGCCCAGTCCCATCCCCCTCCTTCCATCCCTCCCCTCCTCTCTATCCCTTCGCCCTCGCTATTTGTCGCCCCCTCTCCCGCTTCCTCCTCTCGTTCTGATCCCTTCCCCCCACTCCCCCAGCCTGTCACTGCAGCTCCGGCTAGGGTGGTGGCCCGTCGGGCCACTGCCCACGCCCAGCTCTCCCCATCGCCATCGCCATCGCCATCGCCATCGCCATCGCCACCGCCGTCATCGTCATCGTCGCCATCGCCATCACTGCCACATTCGCCTGCACCGTCACAGTCACTTCCTCCGGCGCCGACTGCTGCGTCCGTGCCGGGACCTGTCCCTTCCCACCACCTCCCCATCGTTCCCGTCCCTCCTGTCACCACCCGCCCATCTGCCGCTGTCAAACGCCCTAGTGGCGCCTCCACTTCCTCTACTCCTAAAAAGGCTCCACCCCGCCCCCCATCCCCACCCCAAAATGCCATGGACGTCTCCCCACCAGGCCCCGTTCCCTCCTCCTCCTCCTCCTCCTCCTCCTCCTCCTCCTCCTCCCCACCCGGTCTCTACAAATATCTCCTGTCCCGTCCCGATCCTTCCTTCCTCGAGGCCCGGAATCTCTCCCTCCTCCTCCGCCAACATTTCCCAGGCGCCCCCATCTCTCTCCTTACTCCCAGACGGGATTCTGTTCTTATCTCCTCCCCCAGCCCAACCCTCCATACTGACATCCTCTCCCGCCTCCCCATCACCCGTTTTGGTCCTCACGCCTCCCTCACCCCTGCTCCCTCCCCATCTCCTACCCGCCAACCCCAACCCCCGCGTCGCCCGCCGACCCTCACCACCGTGATCACTCGGCTTAGCCCGTCGATCACGGAGGAGGAGGTGCTGGCGGAGCTGAAGGCCCATCCCACCCTGGAGGTGCGGGCAGTCCGCCGCATTTTCAACGCGACCGGCCCCACCCGCCTTATGCGGGTCTTCTCTGAGGACGCCCCCTCCATTGACCGTCTCCTGAAGGAGGGTGCCCTCCTCTTCAATCAACGGTACAAGGTCGACCCCTCCCGTTCCCCCCCTCAATCCCTGCGCTGCCAGAGGTGTCTGCGCTACAATGCACATCCAACCGCAGAGTGCCGCGAGGCCCCAACCTGCCCTCATTGTCGGCAAGCGCACTTCCTCCGGCAGTGCCCCAACCTCCAATCCCCTCCCTCCTGTAATACCTGCAGCCTCCCCCACCCCACCTACTCCCAAAAGTGTAAAGCCCGACCCCCTCCCGCCACTCCTGAACTCACTGTACCTGTCCGTCCCCTGGACGCCCCCACCCCTCCTGGCAATTCCCTTCGTCCCCCCCCCCCCACTGCTGAGGATATCATCAGGTTCCTCACCATTGTCCTCCAAAACGTCCATCCCTTTCAGCGCCCCCACACCTTACAACAGATCTCCCTCGCAGCCCGTTCCATATTCCACCTTAAAATGTACGCCACCTTTTCCAATAGCCAGGCCCATTTCACCTTCTCCCGCCTTGACACCCTCGTATAAGTCCTTATCATGGCGCGACAGCATCGTATCCTTTTCAACAATATCCGCTCCCTTCCCGCCAACAAGAACCTCTTCCTGCACACCCTTGCTACCCACCGTGTGGATGCCTTCCTCCTTAATGAAACCTTCCTCCAACCCCACCACTCAATCCACACCTCCCCCTATCTCCTCCACCGCTCCGATAATCCCCTCCCAGTTGCGCGTGGCGGAGTTGCCATTGGCCACCACCGCCAGATCCCCGTTCGGCTCCAACCTCTCCTTCCCGACCCCACCGAACACCTGATCCTTAGTCTCTTCTTCCCCGGCCTTACCATTACCTGTGCCACCATCTATGTCCGCCCCAACGCCCCTCTTCCTTTCGACTTCCTCTCCCACATCGACCGTACCTTCTCCTCCTATGTGATCGCCGCCGACCTCAACATCCATAGTCGCTCCGCTGCCCAGTTACGGCGGTGGCATCGGTTCCTCTCCTCCCTTCAAGGCGACATCATCCCCATCCCCCAGCACACCCGTCCCGATTCCAACTCCACTCCCGATGTTATTCTCTCCTCCCCCAACCTCCTTGGTCGCATTACGGTGGATGTCCTGGAGCCTATTGGTAGCGATCATCTCCCTGTCCTCCTCACCGTTTCAGACGGCCGTCACCCCCGCCCCGACCCTCGTCATGACCCTCCCCCTAAGTACATCCATGACTATTCCCGTGCCAACTGGAATGCCTACCGGGATACCCTCTCCACTCAGGTCGATAGCCACCCTCTCGCCTACCGCCATCCCGATGATGTCACCCATGCCGCCTCCTTTCTCCAGCAGACCTTGTCTGAGGCCGTGGAGGCCCACGTCCCTACTGTTGCCATCCACCCCCACCGTCCTACCTTACCGCCACAGGCCGTCCTCCTCCTCCGTGAATCCCGTCGTCTCTACCGTGCCTTCCTCCGCACGCGTGACCCGGACACACTACGACGCCACCGGCAACTACAGCGACACATTCGAAATTTGCTCGCGGCTAAGAAACGCCGGGACTGGCGACAGACATGCACCCGTTTAAATGCTACCCTCCCTATCAACTCGTCCAAGTTCTGGACCGCCTTCCGTCGCCTTACCGGAACCAAACCCTCCCCCTACTATCCTCTTCTCCACGATGATCACCCCTTCCCTGCCGCCCTTAGTAAGGCCAATCACTTTGCCTCCTACCTGTCCGATGTGTTTTCCATCCCTGATGATCCCCAGTTCGATTACTCCCTCTTCCCAGATATCCGCGATCGAACTGACACCTCTGTCCCTCCCCTCGCTCCTGGTTTCCAGTACTTGGACAACATTCCACACACAGACCTTAATGCCCCCATCACCACACAGGATCTCCTCACTACACTCCGCACCAAACGCAACACCGCTCCTGGTCACGATCGTGTCACCTACCGTCACCTTCGTGAAGCTCCTGTCTCTTTTCTCTCCACCCTGGCCAGGCTCTACAATGTAGTCCTGTCCACCGGTTACTACCCCGACCTGTGGAAAACCTCCCGTATCCTCATGTTCCTCAAACCTGGCAAACCGCCGTCCGCCGTTTCCTCCTACCGTCCCATCAGCCTTACCTCGGTCTTCAGCAAGGTCCTGGAATCTATCCTCACCCGCCGCATCCACCAGCATCTCCGCCAGCACCGCCTCCTCCCCGTTACCCAGTGTGGCTTTCGGCCGTCCTTCTCTTCCGACGATCTTCTCCTTCACCTCACTCATCTCCTTTCCGAACAGCTCAATTCCCGTCGCTCCGCAATCTTCCTCTCTCTTGACCTCGAACGCGCATATGACCGCGTATGGCATTCCGGTCTCCTCTTCAAGCTCCAAACCTTCGCCCTTCCCATTAACTACGTTCGTCTGATCGGTTCCTTTCTCTCCCGCCGTCCTTCCCATGTCACTATCCATAACACCGATTCCTACACCTTTTTCCCCTCCGCCGGTGTGCCCCAAGGCTCCGTCCTCTCCCCCCTTCTGTACTTGTTGTACACGGCGGACATGCCGCCGCCGTCACCCCCCGTCCACCTTCTCCAGTTTGCCGATGACACCGCCTTCCTTGCCCTTGCCCCCACCCTGCGACGCTCCCAACACCTTCTCCAATCCCATCTTGACCGGTTCACCGCTTGGTGCAACCAGTGGTTGCTCAAGGTCAATCCTTCCAAAACCCAGGCGATCATTGTAGGCAAAACCACTCCCTCCTTCCGCCTCCTTGATTTCTTTCTCACCGTTTATGGCCGTCCCATCGCTCTCACCCCCACCCTTAAGTACCTTGGCGTCACCCTCGACCGTCGCCTCTCCTGGACTCCCCATCTCCAGACAATCCAAGCCAAGGCACGTTCCCGACTCCGTCTCCTCAAGCTCCTTTCCGGCCGAACGTGGGGTCTGGACCCCTCCACCATCCTCCACACCTATAAGTCCCTCATCCGCCCTATCCTCTGTTACGCCCATCCCGCCTGGATCTCCGCCCCCCCTTCCTTTTATAAATCCCTCCAAATCCTTGAACGCCATGCTCTCCGCCTTGCCTATCGCATCCGTCTCCCTTCCCCCACGCGGATCCTGTATGACCTTATCCCCTTCCCCCACCTCCTCCTCTTCCTCGAAAGGATACGAATCCTATACACCTCCCGTAAACTCGATCCTCCTCACCCGCTCGTCTCCCCGATCCTCTCCCACCCCCGCCCGCTGCCGCGCCTGTATTCCCATGTCCCACCCGGTCTCCATCTCTCCACCCTCCATACCCTCTCCCAAGGTGGCTTCCGCCAGCTCCCTCTCCCTGATGATGTCCTCGCCCCCTCCATCTACCCCTCCTATCAACTTTGACCCTGCCCCGCCCCTCACTCCCCGTGTCCTTTCCTTTCGGCACCCTCCCTCCCTTCTCTTCTCTTCCCTTCTTTTTCCATCTCCCTGTCCCCTCCCTTCCCCCTCTTCCCCCGGGCTTCCTCTCCCCCTTCCTCCCTCCCCCCTATCTCCCCTGCCCGTGGCATCTCTGCTCTCCCCTCTCGCTCTCCCACTCCCCTTCCTCCTCCTCCTCTCTTGGCAGGTCCCCGGACTCGCACACGTCTAGTGAACTTTCGCGCGCCGGAGATCGTCGCCTTTTGTGTCTCGTGTGTGTGACGTCGTATAGTGTTTTTGGTGTCCGCCGTCCCACTCCTAAGTTCACTTGTGTCGTCGAACTCATCAGTGATTTCTGCGCCGTGCCCACGTCTTTTCAGTGTTGTTATCGTCACATGTGAACGACACCGTGTTTTTTATGTCTCTGTGACCTCTCTCTTTTGCCCGTCACTTTGTTCATTGTTATTCACCATGTTTTTATACTCTTGTAAATAGCTATGGCTGAAGAGCGGCGTTTGTGTGCCGCTGCCAGCCAACCTGAGTTGTACAGGTTTTAAAATAACAATAAAGTAAAAAAAAAAAAAAAAAAAAAAAAATGAGCACCGGTGGTCAACGCGGGGCGTGATTTATAAGCCTGTGTTCATTGATCCGAAGTCCTTATTCTCCCGCCTCACTAATTCCCATTATATCTAACTTCAACTTATCCATTTCCCTTTATAAATTCTTTTGCATATCTAACATTACATGCTTCGACCCGCAAATGCTAGTTTTGTTGTCCCTGATAATTTCTTTCTGAACAGTCGCCAAGAAGATGACATAATCATTAAGCAGCCCTGTAGAGAGCAAAGCCGTCAGGTAAAATTAATACCGTATGTGGTTTTTGTTTGTTTTCTGATACTCATTCCCACTACATAAAGCCTGTGTAAGACAGTATTACGAAGTCTGATCAGCACATCATCCAGAATGTAGTTGCTGTAACTACTTAAAAGGCTACAGCCCATCTTCAGAAATCACAGGTTAGTCTGGTCTTCGCACGGAGTCCCCGCTATTGTGGTTGGAGTTCTGATATGGATGGCATTCAGGCCATCGCTCCATAGCAAAGACTATTGTTCAAATATTTTAGAGAGGACAATCCTATAGTAGAGTTCCTGGCATCCTCACGTTTTTTTCTGTTCTGTTGATCGAATGCACACACTCTTATATTGGAAGAGTTCATTCATAGCGGGTTCGATTTGTAGTACCTTGATAATTTTGTTTTGGCATTTGTCAGCTCTCCCTGCACTGCAACAAAGTTTTTGCTACGAACAGCAAAGGCTGTATCATCGGCACAGAGATAATTTAATTTATTCGGAGTCAGCGGTTGATTCTTGAGCTACATGTCGAAGAGCGATGGAGGTAGTCCACTTCCTTAAGTAGGCTATTTTTCTGTGCTCTCCAGTCAGTACTATGTCTTTGGAACTCAACGAAAAACAATCACCGTCGCAGAAATAATGTGCTAAACTCGGTGAAATGTAGTACCTGGGAAGGTTGTAGAATTTATGTAGCAGCCAGTGACTGAAAATGTCATATGCTGTTGTCAGATCCGCGAAAGCCACACTAGTAACATGAAGAGTTTCAAACTCATACTATACTAAGATTCAAGAGCTGCCATGTGCAGCTACGCCCAGGTTGAAACGCTGCAAATAGAGGACCGATAATACACACAAATCTGTTCAGAAACACTCGTTCTAGCTGTTTGTAAAGGCGGCTGAAAAGGCTAACTTGTCTATAGCTAGATATGGTTTGTTCCCTCGCTTGGTTTAAGATGAACTATACTCTGCTCTTTCGTCATACCTGTGCTATCTGGCATCTGCTGCTGCAAGTGTTGAGGACATGTAGGATCCATTTTTTGTTGACAGGTCTTAATGTGTTCTAATGTGATGACGTCTAAGCCGGCAACTCTAGCGCTTTTCTTTTTCTTGACAGCCACTTTGAGTTCTAGTATCTGAAATAGGCTAGTGAGGGCGCCACACTCCTTTACACCTACATAGTGTTTTTCAGGCACTTCGGCTTCGTGTCTGACTTCTCCATTCATGAGTTACCTGGTCTACAGCGTTACTGTAATGTGCAGTAATCTTAATTGTATCGTTATTGAGATGTTTCCATAATTTCCAGACTTTGTTGCTATTTCTAGTTATATCCGGTTCTTCAACAGTTTCTATCCCAGCTTCCCTTTGAATGCTGTCAGTGACATGAAGAGTTTATGACCAGTACTGCTGTTTGCAAAAGACTGGAACGCTGGCCAATCTCTTCCTTTTCAGGACCACAGCTGATCATCAGGTTGGTGAAGGAATATTGGTATTTCATCAACTTAATTAAGGTATAAACACTGGGGTAATGGTTGTAAGATTTGTACTGGAATTGGTATTAAGGTACACATACTGTTGAGTAAAATTCAAGAAGTATGATATGTGCAGCCATTTATTGCTCTTTACATAGCTACAAAACACTACTGAAGCAAAGTCAGTGCTGAAAGAGAGAGCAGCCACTACGTGACGACGTTGCACATGGGGTCTGCGTTGTCGGCGATGCAGTCGACCCAGGGCACCCAGGTGTTGTTCCAGCGCTTGGGGTCGGCCAGGTCGGTCTGCGTGACGTTGGCCCCCGGCTGCGGCATCAGCGGCTGCGACAGCGTCTCCAGCCGCTCCAGCAGAGTGTCCACCAGGCCCTCCGGCATGTCGGCCGGCTGGCCGTCGCCCGCCTCGCACGGGTCCTGCCTGATGTTGAAGACGCACCAGCCGCTGCTGCTCGTGATGTTGCACAGCCCGTGCGCGGGCCGCTCCGGGCAGGACACGGTCGCCTCAGCGCGCAGCCGCAGCACGTCCTCCGCCTCCGGGGACGCCCCGACCACGCTGGAGAGCGCCTGCCCCACTGGACTGGCCAGCACCTCCTCCGGGTCGTAGGCCGGGGTGAACAGCGGGTCCTCAGCGCCGCTCGCCCCGGCGTAGTAGTCGTTGTTCTGCACACCTGCCGCACCAGCACGCCGTTTACGGTTTCGATTCAAACAACTTACAACATTAAATTCACAGTAAATGGCTCAACTTCATAAAAACTACTACTTCTTCATACTCTCTCATTCCTCTCACACCTGCTACTTTTTTTCTCGCCGCATGAGAAGGCGCAGTGTGCATTAAATAATTTAGATATGTGTAGCTACCCTTCTTTGATCACTTGTTAGGGTTTCCAGCTGGTTTGTACACACCTCACGGAAACAACTACACGATGTGCGAACACCATATGAGTAACCACTTTCTATATTGTACACTTTCCTTCTTTAGTACCGTCGACACTGGTTTCCATAGCACACAGCCAGTGGCAACAAAATAAGAAATGTTCCCCTCATCTTCAACAATCGAGTATCCATTATTAAATCTTACTGTGCCCTGTCGATTTTCCTCAGGTTTTTTTGGTTTATATGCTTCCTTACACTTCATGGCCAAAATCTGTTCACAAAATTTTATCATCGTATAAATATGTGACAGAATCCTTCCACCTAAATATCTCATGAACTTACCCATTTATCACTGAATAGCAAATATTTACAAAATTTTTTTCGATCTACGAAATACGATTTCACTGAATATTAATAAAGAATAATATTTATAATACACGCGTCAGACTTATACAGGCTATCGTGGGTGTAAGTGCAGATACTTCCGTTGGTGACTGAGGATTCTGTACTGAACAGCATTACATCAGTATGTACGTCATTTGCACACTAACAATTGTCCGCAGCTCGTGGTCGTGCGGTAGCGTTCCCACTTCCCACGCCCGGGTTCCCGGGTTCGATTCCCGGCGAGGCCAGCGATTTTCTCTGCCTCGTGATGACTGGGTGTTGTGTGATGACCTTAGGTTACTTAGGTTTAAGTAGTTCTAAGTTCTAGGGGACTCCCATAGTGCTCAGAGCCATTTGAACTATTTGAACCACACTAACAATTATAGATATCACAAGTCGTATCTCTCAGTGGGGGATTGCACCTGCCAGAACATGTGGCAAGAGTAATCCATTAATGCTAATTTACCCTGGACATCAAGTCAGGTATTGAAGCTTGAACGTGTGGACACAAAATGGTAAGTCTATAACGACAGCTGTAGTCCACTTAATGATGCAGTTACAACTGTGCAGAAAACATCAGGTAGTACATTATGTGAGGTGTTTGTGGGAAGCCTGTTAGATATAGAGAAAAAACAACCAATACACTGAAGTGTTTACACATTTAATGTTCAGATGTTTGTGAAATCTTATGGGACTTAACTGCTAAGGTCATCAGTCCCTGAGCTTACACACTACTTAACCTAAATTATCCTAAGGACAAACGCACACATCCATGCCTGATTGAGGACTTGAACCTCCGCCAGGATAAGCCGCACAGTCCAACACATTTAATGTACGACATATAAAGCTATCTGCAGCTATACTCGTTACACCCTCTATAGATGAACTCTATGCTCATCGCAGACACAAAGTCTGTCACATATCAATTAATTGTGCACTGTTCGCTGTGCCATTCCACAACTGCAACTGTTGTGGGATGTGGACTGACCCGGTAGCACAGCGTCTGATGTATTTGATAGGTTCCAGACAACGCCAGCTACTCACCTTTGACGAGCTTCCAGTCGCCGACGCGGACGGCGCCGTTCTCGGCCACCTCGTCGTAGTTGAGGAGTATCTCCGTGCGCTGGCTGGGCTCTCCAGAGACCAGCCGCGGCCACATGTTTACGCCGTCCAGGTCGTCCGGCAGGTCGGATGCATTACCTCCTGTGAAAACATTAAGAAAAATTGCGTTTAACGAATTACCACTTTTAATACACAATGGACTGTTTGCTATGATGCATCATGTTTTGACATGAAGGACTTTTGTTTATAATTGC
Source organism: Schistocerca cancellata (assembly GCF_023864275.1). Lineage (NCBI taxonomy): Eukaryota > Metazoa > Arthropoda > Insecta > Orthoptera > Acrididae > Schistocerca > Schistocerca cancellata. The sequence goes on from NC_064634.1 coordinate 406,060,297, forward strand.
AAAAATCATAATAGACATCCTTTGTACAAGAGAGTAATGAATGTGCTCGAAAATATCCATTTTATTGTCCCAGGACGATAATCAGGCGTTGGCCACAGGAAAGATGCAAGGAGTTAGTTTTTTTTTTTCAAAATGAACACGAAGTTGGTACTTGTGCTCTGCAGAATAACGCTGCAATATAAATATTGTAAAGATAAATGCAATCGTCACAGTGCTACGTTTCAGAAGTTAATTAAGCCTACTGCAAAACTGAACTGCTACACTCCTTGACGGAAATTTCAATAGGGACATCTTTTAAAATGACGTGAAATATGACCCACAATCTAATCGCGGTGCACAGCTGTGCCAACTAAATGGCGTGACGGTAAAGATGAAGCACGCCGAGACGGGGAGAAGGAAACAAACCAAAACTTCATGGGCTGAGAGGATATGTGATGTTATTTCAGCGATTACAAAATCCAATCAAATACACAAACAACTTGGTATCTCAGTCCACCTCTATGTGTGGTGATGCAACCTCCCCCCTCCACCACTGGTCGGTCTGTATGTAGTTGGGAAGCCTGTTATGAAGCTGTTGTATCCACTAATGAGGCAAGATATCCCACAACTGAACAGCTATTCCTGATATCCTGAATACTGGCACTTACGAGTTGACGTCTTCAGTGGTAGAGTACAAGTTCTGTTGGTGCCAGATCTGGGGATCTTGCTGGCCATTTGAGTACCTCAACACACGCAACAGGCAACTGCTGTGTGTGGACGAGCATTGTCCTGCTGAAAAGTGACACTACGATTCTGTCGCATAAGATGTAACATATAAGTATGCAGAATGTCCATGACATACTGTTGCGCCCTCTTGACTACCAGCTGCGACTGAAGTTATACTCAAAGGCCCCCACACCGTGACTCCATAAGTAAAACGGCTGGGCCCCTACAAAACATTGGAAGAATGTTCCTCTACCCAGGTCGCCACCATATTCACCAACGATGGTCATCGAGGGTAGTGCAGCACCGCGATTCGTTACTGAACATAATTCAACGCCATTCATTAGCAGTCCATGCTTCCTAGTCACCGCACCACTCCATATGCACCCATCTGTATTGTACTGTGAACAGCAGGCCATGTGTAGGATTGTAATTCCCTAGTATGGCTCAAATGAATGCCACAGTAAGACACGGTATGTTGTACAGTGTTAATTGCTTGTTACTGGATGGTAGTTACAGATGTTAAGTGGTTATGATGGTCTTCGTCAGCAATACAGCTATCCTCCCCCTACCCCTTGTGGTGGTTAGACATAGTCGACTGGTACTTTGTGACGAGTATACTGGCCCTCACATTCGAATGCAGTCCAACATTGGGCCATTGTTATACTCTGGTTACTGCAAAATTTGATCAGTCGGTCAAATAGGGACGCAAAATGAGGCGTGTCTCTAACTCTTGTCAGTGCTGATGAAGCTCTCTCGATTACACGGCATCTCCATGTGTTCCTCAGTGATCATTCAACGTCAGACTCTGTTCATGTCCCTCATATATCTTACTACACCTGATGACAACACAATGCTAATGCACTCTGCTGAATATTGTAACTGTTGCAGGGAATTGAAATTCTAATCAGTGATACTTGCTGATGGCGTGTGCTGTACGAACGTACATTCACATCAGACCATGTCTTCTTGGTACTTCACCTTTTTTTGTCAGACAGTGTTATTAGATGTGAATGCCACTGATGTGGGCACTGCCTGTGATTGTTTCCCTGGCTACCCTCCCAAATGAGCACCCTGCCCCCTCTTCCCACCACCTCCCTCCCCTGGACGTACCTGCTGCTGCGTACAGCGTGGGCAGCCAGTCCGATATATGCATCAGCTCGTGGTCCACCCTGGACATGTTCTGCAGCAGGGGGCTCCATACAGCAGCCACGCCGTGCACCGCACCCTCCCACAGGCTGTTCTTTATCTGCAAGCAAAACAACACGACACGTCACAGCACTTCAGACATCATATATCATATTACATATTGTGAATGATTTACATTGTTTAACGGATTAGCTTCAATTTTTCGAGGCCCAACACTTTGGTGAGGGAACTGATATGTAAATTATTTGGCCCTGTTGTGGCAAGTGTGGAGCTGTGCAGATATAACTGGAAGCTGTACACCTCCTGCAAAACCTCCTTGCTACACATCTACAGCTATATACAAATCTATATTAGTACTGTGAAAGCCATCGCATATATGAGGTACACCAGCACAAAGGATACCCGTCCCCTTCAAAAGTTCAAAAGTTTTGACGAAGATCGACTGACTGTACACCCTTGTATATGTCGGATTTCTGTAGTTCCCTTATCGTGAACATAGCGTGATCACCGCATTGTTGAAGGTGATACACGGTGCGTCTCAGAAGAAGTCTTCTAAAATATCTAACGCTGTGCTTTATGTGGTGCACGGCTTTAATCTAGCAACAGCCTTTGCAAACTTTAAAGTGTATTTGTGGAACTGTTGTAATGAAGTACGGGAAACAGATGCTTTCAGGTTTGTTAGTACACTATTGTCAGTGGTGGGAAGGAGACAGCACACATGTCACTCACTTCAGGACTGTCAGCCATTTCAGTAGCTAAGTAAAAGTGGCCGATAGATCACATGTGTTCACGTATGGTAAACGTTTTTTTCCTAGATGATGAGAATGGCATTGCAATGTGGTGGATGTTTATTTGGTATTTTAATCGCACAGCTACACCTAGCTATACAATACTATGAGGGGTAACAAAACCTCAGAGGAACAGGAAACATTCTTAGTGGAATTGAAAGCTGCCATTAAGAAGAGGTGTGCTTGATTTCCCTGTACCAGTTGGCCCGAGTTATGAGGAACTTCTGAGAAAGAGTTACAATTGTAACAAGAAGATGACCTCCACTTGCACGACATAAGTACCAATGTAAATCAAATAGAAGATGTTAATCTTTGATTTTGTATAAATTTGTATTTTCTAAAAACCCAATAACTATTATCCATTTGAAACCATCTTGCTAAGATGTGTCACCATGTGTAATCGTCTCAAGAAATTCTTAGATGTTCTTTCACTCTGCTGTGGCTAATTTCTTAATTATCTTGCTAAACAATCCAGGCGAAAGAATTAAAAAATGGACAGGCAAAAAATATAAAAAGTTCTGTTCACATTACGTAAAGTATCCACGTATTCTTCCAGTGAATATACAACTTGCAGGAACAACTGCTCTCCTGTGGAAGTGCCAAATCTAGGTTATTCTTACAACGGCTACTCAATGCAGCTTGTGACAAAGTACGGGGTGGTAAGAAAATCTGACACCTCACCCTGAAAGCACTTCTCTATTGATTGGCTGTTATATGAACCAGAGTTCATATAAGGGGTAGCTAAGCCAACTCGTAACCGACCGTTATGGACATTCCAAGTGGAACCATCAGCAAGAAACGGAAGCAAAGAGTCCGAGAAGAATGTTCTTGATCTCCTGGAGAACACGCAAGAATGACACAGAAGTGTCAAGATATACGAGGGATACATTTTTTCATGGTCCTATCGGTCGCAAAATTAAAACCACGGTGAAAATCCCACGAAGGTTTGCGCAGATGTGTCGTACAATGTTTCTAGTATGCTCGTCGATGGCGTCATGTCGTACTTTTCAGTTCTGAGTGCATAGTGAGCGCGTAAAAATACCTAGAACGATGGTGTCACCCGCCAAGTGTGAAACGTATACTGTCATTCGACTGCTAAATACTGAGGGGTTTCGCCTGATTGAATGCAGCCCAGATAACGTGACTGTCATCCGTGACAGCAAAGTGTGGCAATGGTGCCAACTTTGAAACGGGACGCACAAACTTCCATGATACATGCGGCCAAGGAAAGAAGCGAGTGTCAACCAATGGTCTTATCTAGCTATGTGTCAAATCGTGTATGAATTTCAATTCTGAACAAGCGAAGAGGAACGTTGTCGTGAGACGTTGTCCTTCATGACAATGCCCGGCCGCACATTTGATCTGGAACAAAGAAGCTCCTGCAGCATTTCCGATGCCAAGTGTTTTGACCACCTACCGTAAATCCCGGACTTCGCTTTCATCTTTTTTCTCACATGAACCGTTGGCTGTAGGGACGACATTTTGGTGCAGAAACTACAGGCAGAGAACTGGTGGGAAGCACGGGCGGCTGCCTTCTAAGACGAGGGTACTGACCAGTTGCTACAACGCTGTGACAAATATCTAAGTCGGAAATTTGTGGTAAGGACTAAGGGACCAAACTGCTGAGGTCATTGCCCGCATCTCGTGGTCGTGCGGTAGCGTTCTCGCTTCCCACGCCCGGGTTCCTGGGTTCGATTCCTGGCGGGGTCAGGGATTTTCTCTGCCTCGTGATGGCTGGGTGTTGTGTGCTGTCCTTAGGTTAGTTAGGTTTAAGTAGTTCTAAGTTCTAGGGGACTGATGACCGTAGCAGTTAAGTCCCATAGTGCTCGGAGCCATTTTTTTTGCTGAGGTCATCGGTACCTAGGCTTACTCACTATTTAATATTAAACCAACTTACGCTAAGGCCAACACACACACCCATGCCCGAGGGAGGACTCGAACCTCCGACGGGGGGAGCCACGCGAACCGTGACAAGAACCCTAGACCGTACGGCTACCACGCGCAGCTTATCTAAGTCGGAGCGGCAACTATGTAGAGAAGTAGTGGAAGGTGTAGCTAAATGTTGCAAATAAAGCATTTTTGATTTTTGTTGTGGTTTTTATTTCGCGACCAATCGGACCTTGAAAAAAAAAATAGCGTTTGTGTTTCCGGAAGAATCATCATCAGGAAGAAGAGAATAGCAGGAAGTTTATTCGCCCGTTGCAAGAGTTTTGTGTTCCTTGTCTGGACCATGAGAACAACTACTACGTATGTTTTACAACAGAAAGCGTGGCACTTGTAGCTACCAACTGCAGTTAAACTTCGTAGCGTTATCTTGCGTTAAAACTGCTGCAGTCAACAAGACTTGTCTTCCTACATTATTGGGAGTCCCATCTATTGTATTCGTACTGACAGGTAAGGCAAATGAAAATACTCCCTCTAGTAGATACCCCAATACAGAATCTCTCTACCAACTGGTGTGACCGAGCGATTCTAGGCGTTTCAGTCTGGAACCGCGCGACCGCTACGGTCGCAGGTTCGAATCCTGCCTCGGACATGGATGTCTGTGATGTCCTTAGGTTAGTTCGGTTTAAGTAGTTCTAAGTTCTAGGGGAGTGATGACCTCAGATGTTAAGTCCCATAGTGCTCAGAGCCATTTGAACCAGACTCTCTGTAGAGAATCGTCTGCTGACAGTTTTAAAGAGCAGTCGACGACCTCCACAAAACGATTCATTTACAACAGCAGCTGTAACATTAGTTTTAAGTTACTGTCGATGCTTTCACATTTTTGATGTGGTGTTTATTTTCCTCAAATAGTGCAAATGGCTCTGAGTACTATGGGACTTACCATCTCAGATCATCAGTGCCCTAGACTTAGAACTACTTAAACTTAACTAACCTAAGGACATCACACCCATCCATGCCCGAGGCAAGATTCGAACCAGCGACCGTAACAGCAGCGCGGTTCCGGACTAGAGCGCCTAGAACCACTCGGCCACAGCGGCCGACTTATTTATCCTCACAACATATTTTATTTACTAGTAGAAAATGTGCAACTGGCTAACAGCTTCTGAAAATGAAGCAAATCATTATCGACTCCAGACTGTACGATAGTGTAGGAGAACTCGACTCACGCCTCTGAACGGGAAGTTGGAGCCCCAGTTGACGTCGCTGCCCGCCCCGTTGTCTGCGACGAACACTATGATGGAGTTGTTGAGCATGTCGCGCTCGTGCAGGGCTGTCACCACACGCCCCACCGACTCGTCCATCTTCGCCATCACCGCTGTCAACATAACAACATTCCCACTTATTATACCATAATTTACAGACCTTGGTGTATAACAATATCTGAGTCATATTAATACCATAAGCTATAAACAACACGCTGAAGTGCCATTTTGGACACTAAATGTGCCATCCGAGCATCACCTCACTGGTGATGAAGGTGTTCATAGGACGGAAAGCAGAAACAGTTTGCGACACAGCTCACCTGCGAGTATGCGGCGGTCGGGATGCGAGATGTAGGAGAAGCTGTTGATGAGGTCCTGCGGGGCGTTGATGAGCTGCGAGTGGTCCCCAGGGTGACAGGCGAGGTGCGCGAAGTAAAGGAACAGCGGCTGCTCCGTGTCGTGTTCCCGGATCAGCCGCTCCGCCTCCTCGGTGAACACGTCCGTCGCGTACTTGCCGTTGTACTGCCACGCCGTCGTCAGGTTCTCGCGCAGGTCGTACCCGTGGGCACCCTGCCGGGGAAAACGTAATACTCAGCCGTTACATGATTTTCTATCGAAAAAGCTCTAGCTGTCATTACACCTCGTACAGTACGTAACAAGAATAGTCTCTCTTCAAAAGGACATATACTGAACAGCAACAACCTAATTTATTGTAATGCGAAATGCGACAATCTTATCCTCATTTTCATCATCTAAAGAAGCACTACATCAGTACGTGCCCATAAATGATAATCACCAAATCTTCTGAACACCTAGGTGAGTTACTACAAAATCCAAGGAACAGCCCATACAAATGTGTGAATTCTTAAGGGACTAAACTACTGAGGTCATTGGTCCCTAGACGTAAACACTACTTAACGTAACCTAAAAGATCTTATGCTAAGAACAACACACACATCCATGCCAGAGGGAGGACCCGAACCTCCGGCGAGAGGGGCCGCGCAATCCATGACATGGCACCCCCGACCGCACGGCCAATGTGCGCGGCTCAGTTCGTACAGTGGCGTCGTTGTGGTTCATTCATTTAAGATAGGTAAGGTGTGTCATTCCAAGACGATGTGTGGAGCGTGGAAATTGCAGTCTGAAACTTTGTGGAGATATTCGACCCTTTTCAGACAAATGTGGGACATTCATACTGGACATGTATGATTAGATGCATTGACGGTCGTTTTAGAGTAAAGAATGGTTCGTCAGGGCACTCAGGAAATCATCATTTTCCTCTGAAGTGAATATCCTGTTACAAGGCTTGTGGTGAGTTACTGCAGAGTGTCATATCTCCTACCTATCGAAAGTAGTATTACAAAGCCATGTGGTATGGTATCTACACGTCAAATGAGTAGTGGAGAGGTCCACTGAAAACATAGTCTTCTTTCGGGGAAAATGCAATGCATCTACAAAAATAAAAGCATACATAATACGTCAGTGCGACTAACTATAGAGCATTGTGGCATTTTTTAAAGGCCTTATACAACATTAGCGACATCAGAGACTAAAGCATTTCAAGAACAGACTGTGAAGATAATAAGAGTTTAATAAGATTTATAGATAGGGGATATGCAGAGAGAATTTAATGCGAATAATTGAAGGAAGGTGACGTAGCTTACCAAATGAGTAAATTTAGGGAACAGGTGTTGAGCAAAATTTGGCGCATTTCGTTGTCGTATAATCTGAATAAAGATCACGAGGGTAACATCAGAGTTACTACAATAATACTGTGGTATATGAACAGTTACTTTTCCCTCACCTCTTGTATAAATGGGAGAGAACACGAACTTGTCAATGTTGGTACGGCATTGTTTCCACTATGCTCCGTATAGTAGTTTCCGCGTTACTTAATGTTGCAGTGGGGTACAGGTTTTCTGGGAACGAACTGAATGCAGATACATGCTGTATCAGATAAGGTAGACTCCGCTCTACATGCTGTCTCATGACAGCGTTTGAAGCACAGACATTTCTACTCGGTGATTGATGTAATGCTCCATATTTTTGTGATATGCAGATTGGTCCACTTAAATGTTCCAGCGCAAAGACCTCTGGAACAACTACAGACACTGAAAACCGACTTTAACGATTATGAGTGTAAGGCAATGAGCTCATGAAAGCAAATACCGTGAGACATTCTAAAACGTAAGCAGCTATTATTTTCAAGGCAAACTTACGTTGTTTAAAGAGATTCCCTATGTCATTTCTTACGCAATCGATAATTTGAAAAATCATGAAAGGAATGGTGTTGGTTGCAACGCAATACGTCAGTTACATAACGACAAACTGCAAAATGAAGTTTACGTTTGAAGTAAACTAAACTGGAGGATATTGCACATCCCGAGATGCAAGCGTGAACCCCATGTTTCTCGTAATCATGATGTGGTTGACGTTCTACGATACAACATTCTAGTACTGTAGCAGTGATCAATAAAGCATGAATCAGTAATCCCTGTCTTTATTTTTCATCATTGGTGACGGGACCTCTGTATCGTTTCCAGCCCATTTAATAGCAGTGTAAATAGCAATATGTACAGCGTTTGTTGCTTCGTACTACGTCTATCACATCGCGATTACGACCAATGTGGGGTTCACGCTTGTATGTCGGAATGTGCAACAGCGACGAGTTTTGTTCATTTCAAGCATCAATTTCGCTTTGGAATTTCTCAGGATGTAAATCACGTATTGCGCTGCAACAAATGCCATCCTTTTTCTGATTTTTTACGTGATTGATTGTGTAAGAAACAATATGGAATGTCCATTAAAAAACATTAGTTTGCGTAGACAAAAAGTTTTGGTGACGTTTTAGAATAACTCGGTTTTCAGTACCTATAGTTGCTCCAGAGATATTTGTGCTGAAAAATTTAACTGGGCCACCCTATAGGTTAACCCCAATATACACTTGTTTTATTTTAAAAGATGACTACGTTTTCATAAGACATATATCGGGAACACCAAATGTACATATAGTGTTGACAACCACTCTGAAAATTTTGAGGCAGGCAACAGTTGTGCCTTTCTGTTCATCTCATATGAAGCCACTTGGGAAACTGTACAAGGGACTAACTAAAAAATTTACAAGGCATTCTTAATAAAGAAGTATAGAAAACTCCCTGAGACTTTATGAGATGATTAAGCCATAGAAATCAATCTCTTGGTCACATGTTAGTCTTTTGAAACTTATGACTTCTTTTGATCTTGCAGTCATCATTAAATTCAAGGAATATAGCAACGACGTACACACACGTAGTCAGTACTACATGTCATTGTTGTAATAGTTGAATCATGTGATGACTCCAAAACTGAATCTGGTTATAGTGTTTAATAAAGTAATTTGTCACCAAGACATTGATGACAATAATTTAATGCTTTTACAGTGACCACCGGCCTCCTCTGCAGGTCCGAGGGAATTTTTGAGGTGAACTGAAGCGCAGAAAAGAAGCCGACTGGTTACCTGGTCTGCAAATATGTAGTCGTAGTAGCCGACGCCGGCGTTCCAGTAGCCTAGATGGGAGTCGAACCCGCGGTATGTGGGCGTGTAGACCTTGGAGTAGTGGCCCAGGTGCCACTTGCCGATGGCCCTGGTGACGTAGCCCAGGTCCTTGAGGTACTGCGGCAGGATCTTGCCCTCGGGCAGCGCGTGCACCTCGTCTCCCAAGATCACGTGGCCTTGCATGCCTGCAACAACACGAGATGTCTAATGTTACAGTGCACACACGCAGATGGAAAACCTGTGGAGCAATATATCTGCTGGTAACGCAACAACATTTGCTCTCTGCAGTGAGCTGAGGAAACAAAAGGGGCTCAACACACAAACACCAAGACCGTAGTAAGGAAGTAGGTTGCAATTCTACTTCCCATTGAAGTAGAGGTATCAGAAATTGAGAACGAGATCGAAAACTTACACAGAGGTAACGTCAAAGGGACTATGCACAAAGTAAGTTTGAGAGACACTACAGGAGTTTCTTGTGTATAATCTTCTCACATGGCAGAATAACGAGAAAGTGCTGTTGCAGTGCTAAGCACGGACCGTCGCTGATGGCAGACTCACCCAGCCGGACGGGGTACTTCCCGGTCATGATGGCCGACCGGGACGGCGTACAGACTGGCTGCACGTAGTGGCTGTTGAGGATCACCCCGTGGTACGCCAGGGCGTCGATGTTGGGCGTGGGCACCTGGTCCGAGCCGTGGAAGCTCACGTCGTTCCAGCCCTGCAACACGTTTTGTTGTTACGTCACACGCATTCGTTTAGGGAATGAAAACAGTGTAGCGTTGAGCAAAAAACCAGGAAATAAAATGACAACTTCTCATCGATACTATTATTACCCATGATAAACGTGACACATTTGAATGAACTAATCTCCATTGACTACCTCCATTGCCAAAAATTTGAATGAATACTTACGCACATACGGAAAAAATTTCATGTACAATTTCACAAGATTTTGCTAGATTTCTTTCCCTACCATCTCTGATCTGGAATTCAACTTCATTTGTTACACTCATTTCAAAAGCCTTTTTAAGAACTATTTTTCGATTGGTGCAGGTCTTTTCTTAGCGTACTTGTTCAGCTCACATTAAGTTCTTCAGCATACATAGCATCCTTTTGATTTAAAGTTTTAAAATATGAGAAGAGTGTATTTAATTGTTAATTTATATACACGAACAGTTGTTTTAGCAGGATTTTACTTTCGTCTGTGTTGCTTATTACTTTTCTGTTTTCCTACTCTTTTCCCTATAAATCGAATATGCATTAGATGCCTGACTTACGTTGCCGTTCCATTTCAGCCATCAATTTTCTTCTAACCCTTGTCAAGAAAAGCAGACCTTAGGAAGTCATTCAGGCTTTTATATAAGTTCTGGTATTCTTTTGCACTTAATTGGGGCTGTTCTGTGTTCAGATCACTGGGTACATCGTTATGTTAGGTCTCTTCTCTGTACCCTTTCTAATTACTGCACAGTGTCTCCAGTTGTGTCCGTCGATTGCATCACGTCGCTGTTTTCACTTCTGAGCAGACAGTGAGCACGTAAATACGCCTAGAACAATAATGTCTCCAGCCAAGTATGAACGCCTGTAACAGTTTTCGCCTGATTTCGTGCAGTTCACACGTAATTGTCATGCATTTCCTTGCTCGTGACAATTCTTGCCCACACACTGCAGTGGCAATGAGGACGTTCCTACAGCGTTTTCGTTGGAAGGGGTTTGAGCGTCCACCACACAGCCTAGACTTTGCTCCCGCTGATTTTTATCTCTCTTCACATGAACCTCTGGCTAAGACGATAAAATTTTGGCACAGATAACGAGCTGTAGACTAGCTTAGAGAATTGGCGGGAGGCACAGGCGGCTGCCTTCTATGACGATAGTATTGAAAAGTTTGTACAATGCTACGACAAATGTGACGGAGCGGTGACGATGTAGAGAAGTAACTGGAAGGTGTAGGTGTTGCAAGTAAAAATTTATGGGTTTCCTTGTGGATTCCATTTCGCGGCCGAGCGGACCTCCCTTGACGAACAACCCTCGCAGGTACGGCTAGTGAGTATGCTACGAACACGTGCAATTATGATGAGGGTTGACCCCTGACACAGATCCCAGTACGGAGCCAACTCCGTTACTTGGACTGTAGAGAATGTACGACTGAGTAGTGGATATCAGTCACTTCGAAACACTAGTTTTAATTTCTTCTCTCCTTTGAAATATCATAGGCTTTGCCACTCATGCAGTGAAGATTGCTGGACGAGCCGATTAGACCAACCAGCAGCTGGAGAAGCTGTAATGAACTGTGAACTCTGAACATACTGATGGTGAAATCATGGCTCCCATGAAATGAAGTCATTGTGCCAAATAATATAAAGTTGCCTTGGAGTTACATGTCTCTCTTACAAACGTATAACACCTACTACAACGAGAAGCAATGAAGTTCGAGACTTTAGATCATCAAAAAGTCATAACATTCTCTCTGGTGTCTCGTAATTCTGCAACAAATTGACATCAGCAGTTCAATACCTGTATCTGTCCTATGTTCCCTCCTAAGAAACAAGGATGTATAATACTATTTGTCCAGTTGACATTTGGACAGAACGGCGACTCACCATGTCGTCGGCGACGATGAAGACGATGTTGGGCGGCTTGGCCCCTGCCTGCCCCATGGCGGCCACCAGCCACACACTCGCCACCACCAGCAGCAGTCGCATCCTCCCCAGATGTCTCTGCCAACAGTCAGACACAGAACAGCTGTCAGTACAATGCCTTGTTCTACTGGAAATGTACACATGGTTGTCATACTAACGAAATTCATTTGTAAGTCTTTCAGAGCTGTGCGACCAGCTTACAACATTCAGCTAGGAAGGTAATTTGCAGTGTGCAGCACTACAACTCCAGAGTAAGTAATTATTACTATTAGCTCTGACTGTTTGATGTCCTCCCTCATGGTGCAACAATCAACTCTCAAGTGTATTGTGCAAATGAACTTCTCCTTCTCCACAACAATGCAAGGCCTCACACAAGTCTGCACAGCCGAGAGGAACTCACAAACCTTCGTTGGAGTGTTCTTCCTCATCCATCCTACAGCCTGGATCTCGCACCTTCTGACTTCCATCTGTTTGGTCCAATGAAGGATGGACTCCATGGGAAGCGTTATGTGGGTGATGCAGAGGTTATTGTTGCAACAAGACATTGGCTCCAACGTCGACCAGAAGAGTGGTAGCATGTGGGTATACAGCCCCTCCCAATAAGGTGGAATAAGATCATCACATTGAAAAAGAATTTTGTTGAAAAACGTGGTTTTGTAACTAAAAGGATGGGGAATAATATGGTGTATTGGAATCCTGAATAAAACAAACCTGCTTTCAGAAAAAATAGTGTTGCGTTACTTATTGAACTCCGCTAAAAAGTGTTTTGTTAAATGCACACAAATGTGCTGCTCCTGAACACTCAATCACCATAATCTACCACTAAAGGTTTATGTGAATGATGAAATACTCACAGTCAATGAGCAGTTCACCAGGATATGCTCACAGTCAGTCTTCTATAATGTGTTAACAATTTTCCCTGTCTTGAAGTGGAAATTTGTGTTAGTTACCATCAGCTTCCACTTAAAACTTTTTAACCTGTAGTAGTTTTTGATAACACATCTTCTTAATGTGATTTCATTTACTGATTATTGGCATGTAGTAGAGTAGTTATTTAAAACATGGACTATTAAATAGAGTACCGATAAGATTTTATAAATTGCAGCACTGTTAAATAGGAATACAATATTTGTCCATATCTTCATGGCCATGTTGTATCTTAGAACAGTTTTTCATATTTTAAATACCTTGGTTTCAGGAGGAATTTTGGTAACTTCAGAAAAAAAACTGCAACACACATAAAGCGAATGCTGTCATTACAAAATGAAATAATAAAATAGGTCAAACTTAGATTACACGGCCGACAGTCTGAAAAGTGTTCTAATTATGAAACCGTGCTGAGAATTAAAGCCGAATTTTTTGTGTGAAAACTATCATACCTTTTTTAATGACATAATCTTTATTAACATTCTACATCCTTATTGTTCATACAGTATGTACACATTTATGCACCAAAATAGTCAACCTGAAGACGAACAAATTTCTCCTACCGAGAGACCACTTTGATGATCTTCACTATAGAACTTTTGGCTTTATTGACGAGGCCATAACCTCACCTCTGCTTACGTCGCTGCATCGCAATCAGTGTGAAGTCCTAGAAGATGTTCTTTAAACTTTGGTAACAGATTAAAATCGGATTGAGCCAAGTCGGGACTATATGGAGGATAAATGTTGACAATGAATCCATGGCATAGAACTGTTGCGGATAACGCAGCGTTCTTGTATGGTCTGGGATTGTCATGCTGAAGGAGAGTGTGCTCCATGAGTGAACGAACACTTCTAATTCGAAACTCAACTATAGCACGCTGTTTCCCATGCACCAACATAGATACGTTACACACCACCATTTTGCACACTACAATTCAGATTCCTCTAGCGTCTGAAAATGTGTAGACATGAAGAATAAATATGTGCAATGGGAATAAGTTTTGTTTTGTTTAAAATCCTTTTTCACATAAAAAGTTCGGAGGTATTACTTTAAGAATGATCTCATACATATATTGCGTAACCACTACCAAATCACATCGGTTGATATGGGTATCAGTAAAACTTCAGAATACCCATGTAAAAGACAAACAGAAATTGAAAATATCGTACTAAACCAAAAGTATTTTCATCGCACCATAACGCTGCGCTATTTCGAAAAACCACGTAAAGTACGAAAATCTATAACAGTTGTCAGTTTGGATAATTATTACTAAGGTTGTAACACGTATTACCTAAATGAATTAGGCGTACAACATACAATGCAAAAATCTACGTTATGAAAAGAGAAAAAAAGTTCAAAATAAAATGTTATGCATTGGCTAAATATTTAGGGGTAATAGTAATAAGCGATACGTAACGGACGAGACATGTGAAATCAGACTTAGGGAAGGTGAAGGGAAAACTTAGATTTCTGACAGAGTGCTGTGCATCTGTAAAACATACTCCTTACAAGACGCTAGATGGACCAATTGCAGAGGACTGCTTCAGCACAGGGAGTCATCATCGAATAACCACGGCAGTAGATATAGAGCTACTCCAAAAGCGTTGTGACATAATCGTAGCCATTGAGAAAGTAGCAGATCTGCTGAGGGAACGTAATTGTGAATCCTTGGAAGAAAGGCGACTGTATTCTCAAGGAAGCACATCTCTTACGTAGCGAGCTGTTTATTTCCCACATTTTTGGACGAGGTAGTACAAACCAAAACAAGAAAAAATGGTGTGGTGAACATGGGCTCTGAAATACCAACCTTAACAACCGTGATCACTTGTTCATCTTCGATTTTGTGGAATACATTTGTTTTACTGAACAAGTGCACATCGCTCGTAAGATATGCATTTTTGAACTCATGTTCACTAGACATTTTTTTCTCGTTTTGGTCCATTTTACCTGTCCATTCTACCTCCTCTGAAAATTACCTACCCTACAGTCTCAACAACAACAGTACTAGAGTACAAGTACATGTATTCCACTGTCTGACGTATCAGAACGATTTTCTCTTGTAACTTTTGACCTTGTCGTTTTCGGACCGGATCCTTATCTTATACTGAGACATTTACCCTTCTCCATCATCCCTGAAAGTTTGTAATGTCACCGTCGAACCACCCTGTGCACACCGCTATGTGCTGAGCAGTTGGTCGCTGTGTGTATATTTAGACCTGAATGTAGACAAGACGAATACATTCACGAGACGTGTAGGGGTAATGTGTCAGTAAATGATGGGAAGACATTTGAAGGCAGACAACGCAGAACAAGACACGAGCAACAAACAACTACAGAGCTATAGAGAGTGAACATCTGTCCCCAATAAACGGCCGTGGCAAAGAACGGTCGCCAGGGTCAGAAGACGGAATAGGCGAGTAGTGATGTTAGAACTCAGCGTCTTCCAAAACTGGTTTTCTGTGACTACCATGTGACGTGAAGCGATATTCTCAAAGGTAAAGACCGCGGCAGAATAGCCATCCATAAATCTCGGAATATCATTAAGTCGCCACACAGCACGAAGTGAATGGTACGAGGCCGCTTCCATGAACCAGTGACGACTGGCCGCTTCTAGAATGGTCTTAGGAACCACGTGTTGCCTTATCTCCGACAAGATTTCGGTTTTACACACGGATAGTCGCAAGCAAGTTCTCGCGTCTGACTGCCTGCTTTCAACCTTGAACGTGCAGGTGGCTGAGAGATGATTAGGGACATTACTTCTTGGCAGTATGTTCATCTTCTTACTACTCTCTAAACGCAAGCCACGGCCGAGATATATGTGGACATTTCAGTCCCTCTATTTGTACAAGACATTGTTCCCATATAAATAGACAATACATTGTTCTAATTATGTTCAGCCGTCCATTCACATTCACGAAAACGAAGTTTAGCTCCACACTCCCTTTCCTCGCATAGTTATGCGATGTCTGTATTGTTGAGAAAACATTTTAATGTGTGTAAACACAATTCTATGGAGATGCAAGCAATTACTGCTTGAACAGGACAGAATACGAAGACGCGATACTTTTCTATGGGTTTTCAGGGGGTGCTACAACACATTTATATCGCTTTAGTCGCTCCACGCACACAATATGACATTCCTTTGTATCACTCAAGGTAAATGGAGCTCAATTTTGACACTCATTGCTAACTCATGGCCAGTCTTCTCCATGAGAACCTATTATTCCAATTCAATTAGTTCATGAACTGCTTCGAACATTAATTAACTGAACATAGCTCAAATTATCTTGTGGACTTGAAGACCTCTTCTCTGCGTTGACAGTGCCAAGTTAACGCGTTAGTTCTCTCGCTGGCAATAACCTGCATTAGAATAATCTAACGCGCTTAAAGGTAGTACCCCAGAACACATATAAGCAACGCCCAAATTTACTTTTGCAACAGGTTTATTCATCGGTACCATCAATGAGTACCACGCTTGCGATGAAATGAAACACTTGGAACATTTTTTTTAAGTTATGAGAATTAGAACTAGAAACTCCCTACACATTGATATAATATACATTGACTGTAAACTACAGAACTGAGATGCAGCAGAAACACTTACAGATGTCGTCGGTGACCGTAAGATGTGTGCAGGCTACTACAAGCCTATAGTGCTCTGTCTATTTTGTGAAGAAACTTATATACGTCTTGTTTACGTAATTATCTTGATTTCAGTATGCAGTATCATGAAAGTAATCTTCCGTTATTTCAGATATGGGATTTATCGCAGGTGGAACAGAAGCTGTTATCACAGATTGCGTGACAAATCGAAGTAATGCCACTGTGCGGTAATGTGGTGTTGTCAGGATGACACACACCACGTGATTTGGGGACAGCTTTCTCAGGGTTCGGAATGACTTGCGATAGAAAAGCACTGGGCCGTACTATGAGTCAGCAGCTAAGAGAGGAATGAAAGTCAGAATGTGCACTAGAGGACAGCGAAGCAGTTTTCTGAAACCGTCTGTACAAGAGGCTAATACAAATTTGGAACAATTAGAAAGACAGCAAAGGCGATTAACAGCAGCACAACCTTCACGCTAGAGCTATAAACTCTCAGTAACGGAGTAAAAAGATTTGTTGGTATCCGTCTCCGCTATTTCCCGTGAGGACGTTGAGATCCATTTGCCTATTTACGAAGATATTGAATGGAAGAAATACAGTTGTTGGGAACATGTTACGATATGTGTCGTTACTGAATACTACAGTTGAAGGGATTATAAAAGGAAACAATTGGCATGGATTTCAGATAAAGATACCAAAGTATCAAAAACTTGTGCTGACTTCGTAGCATCCCCTTGAGACACCTTCATAATCAATGTATGACTCTGGACTTCTTATTTGAAAGTATGCAGTAGTGTGTATATGCAACTGGTCTGGAATTATGAACTCATCTCACTAATCGAGCTAAAACTGATGTTACTGCATTCCACCTAATTGTAAGTAATAAACAAGCCGAAGCTACATATTACTTTCAATGGAATATGAGTACCACATAACTTCAATCCAGTATATATGGAACTCATTCTGGATAGTCTCTTGACATTCAAACAACAGTGCATCAAGCTATCTGAGAAACAAGTCTCAAGAGTAAATCTACTTCGCAATATTGCCGAAAGCAGCTTGGATGTGGACGCATACTCTACGCATTGTTGCACTCGCAATAGTGTATTGATGGAGAATATTGCGTTTCTGTGTGGGAAAACAGTGGCCATCAGACAATGATTGATGTGCAGCTTAATGAAGGCATGAGAGTTACCACTGCTACTGTCAGACGTTCTCCCAGTCAGTGGCTGCCAGTCTTGGCTAACATTGCTCCGCAAGATCTAAGAAAGAAAGAAGCCAACATAAACTAGCTCAAAAAGATTACTTCTCATAAGAATTCTCCATTATGTGATACCCTACAACATCCATCAACAATTCGACTGAAATCACGCAAACCACCCTGGGCTAATTTAGAGGATATCAGTTCTTTTGACATGATCTCCAAATGGCGACACCGCTGGAACGAACATCCACCCAACAACGCTCACATGGTTCAAGACCCAACAAAGCTGGTCGAGGGGTTCGAAGTACCACGTCAAATCTGGTCAAGGCTGAACCCTATGAGGACTGGTCAAGGAAGGTAGGGTGACACCATGAAGAAGTGGGGTTTATGTCCATGCGCTGACTGCGACGACGGAGCGGAAGAGCAAACAATAGATCACATTGTTAATGAGTGGCCACTTCGAGCATTACTACTACTATGGCTCTGAGCACTATGGGACTTAACTTCTAAAGTCATCAGTCCCCTAGAACTAACCTAAGGACACCACACACATCATGCCCGAGGCAGGATTTGAACCTGCGACCGTAGCGGTCGCGCGGTTCCAGACTGTAGCGCCTTTAACCGCTTGGCCACCACGGCCGGCCTTCAAGCATTTACCGATGATCTAAGGACTTTACATAAAGTGACTCAAAGTGCTCTTGACATGTTGTCACATTTGGACATTTCCATTTGATTGTAAATACGTTGTGTACTTGTAAAACCATACGATAAAATAAATAATAATAACTCTTTTCCCTCCTTTACGTGTTCCCGATTTATTTTGAAAAGTTAGTCTACGCAGTAATACTGCCCCACGTTTCTGAGAATAACCTTTCAACAACAAGTCATTTTCGCTTCCATGAAGGGTTGTCTTCCGAGAAGGCTTTATATGACGTCATGAACTCAGTTTTTGGGCAACTTAATAAGAAAATCTCCCTGTTGGCATTTTCTGTAATCTTGCCAACGCCTTAGATTGTGCACATTAGAAAATTTTCTCAGAGAAACAAGAGCGGTGTGGAATTAAAGGCTTTCTCTCCATGAACGGAGCCTAACCTCAACAGCAAAAGACGGAAGGCCACAATAACAAGTGATACGACGGGAATAAGACTAAACTGGGAGCAAGAAACATTAAAAATGGAATCTCGCAAATTTATGTGCCTTTTTCGCTGCTGCTCTTGACTTATATAAGTGATTTACTCGGAAGTTGTTTAATTTTTAAAATTCTCTCATGTTTGGTGATGACACATATTTAGCGATAAAAGGTTCATCCATATTCGTAAGAGAAACACGTAGGAGGATAGTGTAAATGGCTTACAAAACCTTCACAGCAAACAGGTTAATCTTTAGTCGTATAAAACCTCACATACTGAAAATGAAAACAAATAACACTGTCTGACGGTCATCCTAAATATAACTCGCCAGGCATTCACTGGGTGACACTCCACGTCTGAAAATTCTAGGCGACTGTGTGGATAATAAACTTACGCAGTATCACTACATAGATAAGTTAACCACAAAGCTCAGATCTGCCTGCTTTGTACATCGAAATCTTTCTTGTTCTATTAATTTATATATGGAATTGGTCGCATGCTATGGGCACTTACACTTGATCTTGTCCTTTGATATGAACTTCTGGGGAAATCCAACTCAGCTCCCACTCAAAAAGAGAAAAAATCGTTTAATAAGGGTATTCTGTAAAGATCGTATGTGGACATCTCTCTGAGGCCACTTTAGGGACTTAATAGGGATTTAGAGATTCTCACATTTATTTGACAATACATTACTCCTAATGATGAATGTGGTTAGTAGCAGGCGTGAATTTACGATGAACTGTGCAATTTACAACCATAACATTTGAAGTAAAAATAATTTCTAAACATAATTTGCCTCCCTCTCTAGGTATCAGAAAGGAGCTTTTATCTAAGAGGGTTGGAACTTTAGTAGTGGCAACTATTTATTTACAGCTCGTAGAAAATAGGTACGTGTTCCAAAGTTTTACTGACCTTCAAAGTAGTCACCAGCACTGTGTATAACCCGTTGCCAGCGATGTGGAAGTCGTAGGAAAATCTTAACAGTGCCAGTTGTGTTGACAGTTCGAGCGGCGCGGTCTATTGCCCTACTAACTTGTAGCAGTTCTGAAGCGAATGCCGTGTAGTGTTTCCTTCAGTTTAGAAATCGAGTTGAACTTACGAGGGCTTAAGTCAAGGGAGTGCAGTAGGTGGTATAGCACTTAGCAGTCCCATAATTCAAACAAATCAGTAACAGCTTCCACTGTACGTGCTTCAGCATTGTCCTGCAAAATGATGGTCACGTCCTGAAGAAAGTGTCATCACTTCTGTCTCTAAGCTGGTCGTAGGTTGTGTTCCAAAAATGAGCAGCATAGAGACAGATAATAGGTAGGAAAGGCATAGGGTGAGGAGTATGTAGATAGGATAGTGGTTACAAGAGGAAAGAGATAGGGATGAATGTAGAGGAAAAAGGAGAAAGGAACCCGGATTTGGAATGGGATAATTGCAGAATAGTTAAAGTCGTGAGGAGGGATAGACATCGGGGAGGATCTCATTGTCTGGGAAAGGGAATTGATTAAAACTGCGTTATAATGGGATATGGAGCGTGTGTAGGTCTAGGAAAAGAGGAAGGTGTTTGTGAACGTGTTGCAGCTTACCAGGATTGATGACCATAGGGAAGACAATTGGGATATTGGAATCTAATTTCCAGATAGATGCAGAGGTGTTGGATGTGGGTGTGGAGGTTTGGGAACCTGATGAGGTGATACAGGATCCATGTAGCGAAAGGTAAGCAGATGCAGAAAGCAACATGGAGTGCATCAAGTTTGACGATTTGGATGGACTTAGAGAACTTTAGTGGGGGGAGATCCACACAACGTTTGTATCGCAGAGTATGAGTCAGATCAGGTTTTGTAGGTGTGGAGAAGAGGGGAATGGTGTAAACCCAAAGTTCGGACTGTTAGTACTCTGATAAGTTTTAGCCTATAGCGACCTTCTGTTGGATGGTTAGTAGGTGAAGTTTCCATGTTAGTCACTGGTCAAGGGTTAGTCCAAAATATTTTAGAGTGTCAGGTAACTGGATAGGACATTTCTAAATGGTGAGTTAGAAGCCATAGAGGCAGAGGGTGCTGGCGGTTCATCCTATAATTATTGCCTGGGGTTTGCTGTACTATAATGCAAGACCCACATTGCACTACATATGGGAATAATATTAGATGTGGATCCAGCTCACGTCACATCAATGATGTAGTATATGGGATGGATGAGTATATTAATGGGTTGAATCCATGGACATGATAATTCCTCGATTACGTTCGTAATGGACCCACCCCTGTGTATGGTCGTAGGTGGCGCCCGAAAGTTGGATCCGCCTGCAGTAACTCCAAGATTATTGTTTGGGATGGATCTGGCATGTTATAATTCCAGGAACACTATTCATGTTGGATCCAGAAAATGGTCTTTTTGTGGGGGGAGGGGGGTGGGGTGAATTCACTCATGCAAACCCGAGGGTAACGGTTAGGGCGGATCTGTCTTGATAATAATTCTCAGGCAATATCTAGTATGGATCTGCCCCACTATACGGGGTGAGTCACTAACTATTGCCACCAAGAATAACTCCAAAAGTATGACAGTTGCGGTGTCACCGCCATACACCACACTTGCTAGGTGGTAGCTTTAAATCGGCCGCGGTCCATTAGTACATGTCGGACCCGCGTGTCGCCACTGTCAGTAATTGCAGACCGAGCGCCACCACACGGCAGGTCTAGAGAGACGTACTAGCACTCGCACCAGTTGTACGACGACTTTGCTAGCGACTACACTGACGAAGCCTTTCTCTCATTTGCCGAGAGATAGTTAGAATAGCCTTCATCTAAGTCCATGGCTACGACCTAGCAAGGCGCCATTAACCATATCTGAGAGTCTCACTTGTATTATCAAGAGCGATGAATTAAAGTTAAGTATTAAAGAAGCTACGTACTTTTCTTTATAGCATTCATAACGTATCCTGTTTCAGACCTCACGCAAGCCGGCGTGAGTTAACGCGTGCATTTCGGCTACTTCCGAGTGGCGTGGCTGTCTTGCAACGCCACAACAATAGTAGCTGAAAAGTTTGTGGGACAAATGTTGCATGGGACAACGGGTGCCATATGACGTCAGAGATATGAAGGTAACATACACAGACACTAATTATTAGCGCAACGATCTGCGAGAGAGGTTTTCTTTTTTCGATAGTTGTGTGATGTCATTACAATGTTTCATCTTCCTGTAGAACCAAGGCCAGGATGCATTCGTGGCTTAATACAGTCGTTGCTGCTGTGTTATTTCCAATCGTTGATGGCTTATAAGAAGTTTAGCTCTCTCTCTGCCTAAGACACACTGGTACCACACACAAGAAAAACACGTCTATCCATCCTGGAATCAACTCTCATTACTGGATATCATGATGTTGTTCGCTCCTATCAACATTACGTTATTGGTAAAGTCCTCTACTCACCATAGTATGTGAAACTTCCTTGCTGAATCACTGTTGGACTGTTGGATGGTGTTAAGTGCAAGACTCAATTTTGTACTGTTTCCATCACAGTATTCGTTTTAAAAGAGTAACACTACACCCATTACACAATGTGAGGTGAGAACTGTCGGTACAATATTTATTGTAGCAAGCATAAAAATCAAACACCTGGAGAATAAACGATGATAGTACTTCATGGATCAAATGATAATTCGTTTTTATATATTTGTTTATTTATTTTTGTTTATTAAATGAGCCGATATTACAGCAATTGAGCTGCTAAGAACAGCAACACTTGACTCAGACATGCAGTGTGTTACTCCATGAGAACCAAGTGATGTGTGTAAAATTTCTTCACTGTCTGTTCATCCACCAATTGTACAGCAGGAATCTCATCCGTAAACTGCAAATGAGAACACACACATAAACACACACACATTCATACAGAAAGCTATTATTTGGTACTGTGGAGTATCTGAAAGCTCTGCCAGATAGCCTTCAGACACTTTACATGAAGAAGTACAATAAACGATAGTGACGACAGATTATAACCGCCTTCAGCTGTGAAAGATAGTGAGTGCGGGGCGCTGCTCCCCACCTCTCGAGGGTAGTTCGGCGCACAGTGAGACAACTAGTATAAAGGTCTGTGTGTATCTCATTTACGCGGGGCGTATTATTTCAATGTTTTTCCTACGTGGACCGATTTCCGAGGACCATTCTCACACAGTGCTGCCACATCCACAACGTTTGAAAGCGCTCTATTGTTGACCATTCAGTTTTTCATTCGTGAGGAATAGTCATGTATTCCGCTTTTCTTCCAGGGAGGTCAGTCTTTCTGAGAAATTTTTCCAGGGAGGCCAGTCTTTCCAATAAACACGTTTATTGTTTGTGGAAAGCGTTCTATTCTTGAGTCTTTTGTTCATCTGTAACTGATTTCTGCAGACAGAACATAGTATATCACTGCCAGTAGATGGATCTTTGTGTGCTGTCAGTAACAGGGTAGAACAGGGTAGGACCAGTATCCATACCTATATATATATATATATATATATATATATATATATATATATATATATATGTGTGTGTGTGTGTGTGTGTGTGTGTGTGTGTGTGTGTGTGTGTGTGTGTGTGTGTGTGTGTGGTGTCTGTGTGTGTCTGCGTGTGTGTGTGTGTGGGTGGGTGGGTGGGTGTGTGGGTGGGAGGGTGGGTATACACGTATTCCTCAGCAGCTATACACTTGTAGATCGGTAGGAGGAAATTCTTCAGGCACGTGCTGTAGGACAGTTCCTGCCAATTTCGAGTGTTACTGTGGACTACAATACACAGCAAGGCGAACATATACACACACGTGATCGGAAGGGGGGAAAAACCCCGTTTCAAGTGTTCTCAGTTGAGCCCCATACACAACAGACATCGCCTCTGGTTCATTCAGTCTGTGGGATATTGGAATAGCACCAGTGCATCCTCAGTCCATCCTGCTACATCGCCATTATTCGACACTGAAACGATAGAGTTAGTGTGGATAGAAGTTATACTTGACAAATGGAGTAAATTGATGATTGATATCTTTTGCCAACCAACCGACTGAGATGATACAGTTGCTAAACAGTTCAAATAAAACTTCAGTGTCATTTCAATTAAATATTCCCCCTCATAAATTGATATGTTAGCGAAACACATGTTTAAAGTCAGTGGTAGGCATGAAACGTCGTCCAGAATCGTACTGATGGCCTACACCTAGTTCAGGAGCCTACTCTGAGTGGTTGCGGACCTCTTAGCAACAAGTAATCCTAACAAAATAGGAAATAATAACCACAAGGTTGTAGCTAGACTGAATACCGTAAAATCCAAACCAACCAAAAATAAACGCAAAATACATCCATTTCAAAAATCAGATAAAAATTCTCTTGACACCTTTCCTAAACACAGCCTCAGCTCTTTTCGATCTGACTATGCAAGCGTAGACTATATGTAGTTCAAAGAAATAATGTCGATGGTAATTGAGAGATGTATACCAAATATTTTAATGACAGATGATACTCATACCCCGTGGTACACAAAACAGGTCAAAACATTATTTCGTAAGTGACGAAAATAGCACGCGAATTTTAAAAGAACGCAAAATGTCTAAGATAGGCGAAGGGTTATAGATGCTTAATATTTAACGCGAACGTTAATGCGAGATGCTTTTACTGGTTCCCATAACGAAACCCTGTCTCGAAATCTTGCAGAAAACCCAAAGAGATTCTGGTCGTACGTAAAGTGCACCAGTGGAAAAACACAATCAATACCTTCAATGTGCGATAACAATGGTGGTGGTATTGGTTACCGTGTCACTAAAGCAGAATTACTAAGCACGTTTATACGAAATTTTTTCACAAAAGGAGACGAAGTAAATATTCCATAAGTCGAATGGAGAACAACTGCCAACATGAGTAATTTAGAAATAGATATCCTCGGTGTAGCGAAGCAGCTTAAAACACTTAATAAAGGCAAGGCTTCTGGTCCAGATTGTATAGGAGTGAGGTTCCTTTAAGAATATGTTGATACAATAACTGCACACTAAGGAATCATACACAACCTCTCCGTGGAAAGTTGGACAAGTCACACCACTACCCGAGACAGGAAATAGGAGTAATCTGCTGAATTACAGACCCACATCACTAACGTAGATTTGCTGTAGGGGTTCGGAACATGCAGATTGAACGAAAACTATGAATGACTTCGAAGGGAATGATTTATTGACAGATAGCCAACAAGAATACAGAAAATATCGTTTTTATGAAATGTAACTATCTCTTTATTCTCACAAAGTAATGAATGCTATCGTCAAGCGTTGTCAAATTCATTCCTAATTGTTACATTTCCAGAAGGCTTTTGGTACAGCTTCTTCTAATTAAATTCCGCGACTGATGAGCATCGTCTCAGTTGTGTGACTAGATTTGTGATTTCCGGTCAGAAAGGTCACAACGAGTAGTAATTGACGGAAAGTCGCCGAGGATAACAAAAGTAGTATCTGACATCTCCCAAGGATGTTTTATAGGCCCTCTTTTGCTCTTGATGTTCATAAACGATTGCCGGCCGGTGTGGCCGTGCGGTTCTAGGCGCTTCAGTCTGGAAACGCGTGACCGCTCCGGTCGCAGGTTCGAATCCTGCCTCGGTCATGGCTGTGTGTGATGTCTTTAGTTCAGTTAGGTTTAAGTAGTTCTAAGTTCTGGGGGACTGATGACCACAGATGTTAAGTCCCATAGTGCTCAGAGGCATTTGAACCATTTTGAGCCATAAACGAATTAGGACACAATCTGAGCAGCCTCTTACATTGTCTGCAGATCATGCTATCATTTACCGCCATGTAAAGTCATCAGTAGACCAAAATCAATTGCAAAATGATTTTGTCAAAATACCTGTATGGCGCAAAAAGTTGCAAGTGACTCTTAATTATGAAAAGTGTGAAGTCATACACATGAGCGATAAAAAGAATCCGTTAAATTTCCGTTACACTGTAAATTACACAAATCTAAAGGCTGTAAATTCAACTAAACACTTTGGTATTAGAGTTAAAAACAAATGGATCCATCACATAGATAATGCTGTGAGGAAAGCAAACTAAAGTGGGCGATTTATTGGCAGACCACTTAGAAAATGCTACATGTCTGCTAAAGAGACTGCCTACACTACGTTCCCCCCCCCCTCCTCGCCCCACGCCACCCCCCCCTTTCCCCCTTCTCTGGAGTATTCCAGTGCAGTGTGGGAACCACATCAGATAGAACCGACGAGTGATATCGAAAAAGTTCAACGACGTGCAGGTCGTTTTTTACTGTCGTGAAATAGGGAGGAGACTGCCACAGAAATGATACACGAGTTAGGGTGGCAATCATTAAAACAAAGGCGTGTTTCGTTGAGGCAGGACCTTTTCTTGACATTTCAATCACCAACTTTCTCCTCACAGTGTGAAAATAATTTGTTGGCACCCACTACATAAGGAAAAATGATAATCATTCTAAAATAAGAGATGTCAGAGCCCTTTCGGAAGGTTAGTTGTTCGTTTTTCCTGCGCAATGTTCGAGATTGGAACGATAGAGAAGTAGCTTGAAGGCAGTTCGTTGAACCCTCTACTAGGCACTTAATTTTTAATTGTATAGTAGTGATGTAGATGTAGATAAAGATCAAACAAATAGCATTTTTTCACTAATCAAGTACGATGGAATTTGGAATTACTTGCGATGTAATATTTCCAAAGGTGTCGTTGTTTCAATAATTTTCATCTTCTTCTCTTGAAAGACTAATTAGAGTACACTAAGAGCTCCATTTTTCGATAGTCTTGACTACACAAGCAGTTCCTTTTGTTTTCTTGAGGGAGCACTGAATCAATTTTTTTCGTATGATATCCCCTTTTGCCTTCATGATTTTTTTTACCGCGTAAGAGTGTTCAAACTGCATATCTTTATATTTTCGAGAACACTCAAGATTTTAACGTGACTAACCACCACAGCTGCTCTGGAAAGTAATCGGACCTACTTGAACCTCATTGACCACTTGTGTTAGAGTCGAAAGACAGGAATGTAATGAGAATTTTATCAGGTGGCACATCAGTTTTTTTGCTGACACTGCATTTAAGCGCACGCGTACTAGCTGAGAAACTACATAGAAACGCAAACTCACTGAAGACGTTGTTTTCAGCTCGTTGTGAATGACTATTCACGTTAAATATCGCCGGAAAGCAAGGTAATGCACATAATTAAATGAAAAAAAAAACACATCATATTTGATTCCTGCTTTAGCGATAACCACCTGCACCCAAGCACGTGAATCAGTTTATGCGTGTCATGTTTCCAAGCGGTTACAACACAATGAAGATATAAAATCTCTTATAGTGAATGCGAGTCCAAATTTCGTCCTGTGAGTGCGTTCAATCAAAAAGTAACACCTCCACAAAGGAGACTGTGTACAGACGTGCGTCTGGCCTGATAATAACAATAACAATAACAACCGCGGTTCGTGGTCT
Source organism: Schistocerca cancellata (assembly GCF_023864275.1). Classification (NCBI taxonomy): domain Eukaryota; kingdom Metazoa; phylum Arthropoda; class Insecta; order Orthoptera; family Acrididae; genus Schistocerca; species Schistocerca cancellata. Next base: position 406,087,556 of record NC_064634.1, read on the forward strand.
CGCGGTCACGTTCTCGCTTCCCGAGCACGGCGTCCCGGGTTCGCTTTCCAGAGGGGTCAGGGATTTTCACCTGCGTCGAGATGACTGGCTGTTGGTGTTATCATCATTCCTGAAAGTGGCGAGATTGGACTGAGCAAAGATTGCGAATTTCTGCGGTGGCTGATTACCGCGCAGTTGAGCGCCCCACAAACCAAACATTATCATCACCATCAATAATAATGACAATAGCATGCTGGGGGAAACCAGTGAAAGTGGTCCCAGTCTTTCTAAGCACACTCGGAGCAGTGCCAAAAGATCTTAGTGGGCTGTTTAAAACCATTGACATTGATGTAATATCCAACTTCCAACTACAGGAAGATACTCTACTGGGATCTGCTTGAATTAACCGCGGATACGTCACGCAGACTTACAAGCATAGAAAGTGCCCGACTAGTGACAAAACACGAAATCCAGCACAGTGAACGTATTTACTGTGTTTACTGTTGTAACGCATAGATATTGTACAGAATCTTTTTGACTATGGTATATTTTATAAATATGGGTAAATATTATTATGGAATTGTGCAAATTTGTGCTTCGGCTAGCGTAAATTACGATGGATGTAACCTAAGCTTATAGTGTATTCATATATTACCAATAGTTCAGTAACTGAATGACTGTTAAGCAAAATTTCTTCAAACTTAAGGTATCCCAATTAAATTTTCTGTTCTACTATTATTTAAATATACGCATGAGACTAGTTAATTTTAATACTTAAATATTCACACATAACTATTAGGACGTGGTGTAATTAGACGAATCATTTCTTATTCTTAATTAAAAGTAAATGCATTACATATTTCACACACACGCCACTTATTTTTGACTTTATAATAAAAATTATTTTTATCAGAAAATGCACACAATACTATTGAACGCACAATATTATCACTTCACTTCTTAATTTATTTTACTCTTTTTACATTTTTTGCTTGAAGTGACTATCAGTAGGCAAGAAGCGTGCTGAAAAACCGTTAATTTGTTTTTTGTAATCTCAGGGAAATTTCTAACTATCTTCTCGCCTCACGAGAGATTCAGAATAATTTAATTTAATCTGGTGAGTATCACGTTGGCACCGTAAGAAAAAATGCAGTAAAGAAATGTGTGTAACATTTATCAATTGGAAATTTGGGACTGCTATTACGAAATGAAAGCAGAAATGTTATATTAAACAATTATTATTTAACGAAGTAAATCATTTGTACAGAAATCTAACATTTTGTGAATAATCTTCACAGGTTTGAACATAACAAAGAGTTGTGCCGTATTTCGGCGAAATACTTGGAAATTACAATAATCTTAGCTCAAATCTGGAACGAAAGAATAAAGCATTCACAATAAGGTCATACTATTATTCGCAATTGGCGATAATAATAGAATGATTAAATAAATTCCCAGAGGGAATAGAAGTTTAGTTTATTCGAACAAAATGGAAGAAAATAGTGTCTTATAGTGTAAGATTCTGTCGGAAGGGCGTGCGATTTCAGAAGAGAAAGAAAAGACGAGCGCGCATTCTTATACAGTACAAAATACAGATGATAATGATAAGCCGCCCTCATTATTCTGGGCGTACATATTCGCTGACTTGCAGCGCAGTTTATTGACTCATTGGTTAAATTATATCTTTAAGCCTTAATATTCCGATAGAAAAAGAAAATAGAATGTTATTACGTCTCGGGTAGGGCACAATGTTATAATATTATATGTAAATATGTTCTGAATTTCCTCCTAAATTACTGCATAGATTTCTACCATACTTTGTATACATACCACTGGAAAGAAACAGTGTAATGGCAAGAACGGCGGTCTGCCTCTAGAAAGTGGCGGGCGGGGATGGGGGATGGGGGAGAGGTGTGAAAATAGAGCGTAGTTTACGACGCGCCAAAAGCCAGACTACATTCCTCCAGTGTTTGAGAATGACCATGTGCGCTCGTCATCTAGGAGTAACTTCTTTGATTCGTAGCCAAAATATCGTCGATCCTGTGTTCGAACCCCTCCACCACATAAATTCTGAATAAAAATCATCAACAATGGCGGCCGAAGACTTCCGTCATAAGAAGTCACTCTCATTCAGCCAACGGCTTTGTCAAAGAGGATGGAGCAGCGGGCTCTCTCTTACCCTTGGAGAGCAAAGTTGCCCCTAAAGCCGGAAGAATCAGCAATGATCAACGGCATGAGGATGCAGAAGGCACTGAAGAGACATAATGTGTCTCCACAGGACATGTGGGCTGTAACTGAAAAAGTATCATGATGATCTCTTCATTCAGGTCTCCGGGAGCACTGCCAAGGGACTGGTGATCGCGAGAAAAAGATTAAGCAACCAAATGAAGGATAACACTCTACAAGTCGGGGCCTGGAATGTCAGAAGTTTGCACCCAGTAGGGAAGCTAGGAAATGTGATACGGGAAATGCTAATGCTCACTCTATACATTGTGGGAGTCAGTGAAGTGAAATGGAAAGAAGACAAGCACTTCTGATCGGACGACTATAGCGTAACATCAACAGCAGCAGAAAATGTATAACGGGAGTAGGACTCGTTGTGAATAGGAAGGTAGGACAGACAGTGACTTAACTGTGAACAGCTGATAGCTTTGCTATCACCAGAACTGACAGCAAACCGACAACGATATTTCAGGTGTACGTGTCAACGTCGCGGTCTGAAGATGAAGAGATAGAGAAAGTATACGAGGATACTGAATGGATAATTCAGTACATAAAGGGAGATGAAAATCTAATAGTCAAGGGAAATTGGAATGTGGTTATAGAGAAAGTAGTACAAGAAAGAGTTACTCGAGAATATTGGTTGGTACTATGAATGAGATAGGAGAAAGACTAATTGAGTTCTGCAACAAATGAAGTACATCATGGTCAGGCAGAGATTCTGAAATTAATTACTGGACGATAAAGCGTACCGAGGAGCAGATATAGACCCAGGCCACAATTCAGAAGTGATGAAGAGTAGGCTGAAGTGTAAGAGACTAATCAGAAAGAATCAATGGGCAAAGAATTGGGATACAGAAATACTAAAAAATGAAGAAGTATGGTTGAAGTTCTCAGAGATACCGCGATAAGAAATAACTCAGTAGGAGTTTAAGTTGAAGAGAAATGGACATAACTAAAAAAATAGGCAACCACAGAAGTTGGAAAGAAAAGTATACCTACAATGAAGGTAACTGCGAAGAAACCATGGCTAACAGAAGAAATACTTCAGTTGATCGATGAAACAAGGCAGCACAAAAACGTTCAGGGAAATTCAGGAATATAGAACTACAAGTCACTTAGGAATGAAATAAACAGGAAGTACAGGGAAGCCAAGGTGAAACGGCTGCGTGAAACATATCAAGAAATCGAAATGACTGTAGGAAGGACTGTCTCAGCATACAGAAAAGTCAAAACGGCCGTAGGTGAAATTAAAATCTAGGGTCTTATAATAAGAAGGGAATGGGGATTCCACTATTAAATGCAGAGGAGAGAGCGGATAGGTGGAAAGAATACACTGCACTCCTTTAAGAGGAGAAAGATTTTCTGATGATATGATAGAAGAAGAAACAGGAGTTAATATAGAAGAGATAGGGGATCCAGTATTAGAAACAGAATTTAAAAGAGCTTTGAAAGGTTTAAGAACGAATAAGGCAGAATGGATATAAAGAATTCCATCAGAATTTCTAAAATCATTGGGGGAAGTGGCAACAAAACGGTTATTCACGCTAGTGTCTAAAATGTATGAGACTGGCGATATACCATCATCTTTCGGAAAAACATCATCCACACAATTTCCAAAATTGCAAGAGTCGACCATTGTGAGAATTATCGCACAATCACCTTAACAGCTTATGCATCCAAGGTGCTGATAAGAATAATATACAAAATGATGGAAAAGGAAATTGAGATTGTGTTAGATGACCATCAATTTGGCTTTAGGAAAGGTAAAGGTAACAGAAAGGCAGTACTGACGTTGTGGTTAATAATGGAAGCAAGAGTAAAGAAAAACCAAGACACGTTCAGAGGACTTGTCGGCCTGAAAAAAGCGTTCGACAGTGTCAAATGTTACAAAATGTTTCAAAATCTGAGAAAAATAAGAGTAAGTTAGAGGGAAAGAATATACATTACGTACAAGGGTAAAGAGAGAACAATAAGAGTGGAAGATGAGAACGAAGTGTTCGGATTAAAAAGGGTGTAAGACAGGGATGTAGTCTTTCGCCGCTATTGTTCAATCTATACAGGGGAGAAACGATGTCGGAAATAAAAGAAAGGTCCAAGAGTGGGATTAAAATTCAAGGTGAAAGAATGTCAATGAAAGATTCCTGATGATATTGCTATCGTTTGTGGAAGTGAAGAAGAATTATTATGGGACCAGTTGAATAGAGGCGACAGTCTAATGAGTACGGAATATGGATTGAGAGTAAATCGAAGAAAGACAAAACTAATAAGAAATAGCAGAAATGAGAGCAAGCGAAAAAATTTAACATCAGCATTAGCGATCACGGATTACATGAAGTTAAGGAGTTCTACTAACTAGGCAGCAAAATAACCCATGACGGGCGGAGCAAGGTGGACATAAAAAGCAGATAAGCACTGGATGAAAATGCATTTCTGGCCAAGAGAAGTCTACTAGTATCAAACATAGGCCTTAATTTGAGACAGAAATATCTGAGAATGTACGTCTGGATCACTTTGTTGTACGGCAGTGAAACGTGTACTAAGGGAAAACCGGAGAAAAGGATAATTGAAGCATTTGCTACATAGAAGAATTATGAATATTAGACGGACTGATAAGAAGAGGAACTAACGGGTTATCTGCAGAATCGGCGAGGAAAGGGACTTATGAAAAACACTAATCAGAAGAAGTGACAGGATCGTAGGACATTGTGAAAACGTCACGGAATAACTTCCACGATAACAGCTGGAGCTGTAGAAGGTAAAAACTGTAGAGGAAAGTAGAGGTTGGAATACATCCAGCAAATAATTGAGAACGTGGGTTGCAAGTGTTGCTCTGAGATGAAGACGTTGCCACAGGAGAAAATTCGTGGCAGTCCGCAACAACCCTGTTACAAGACTGACGACTCAAAAAAAATCTCGTTGACACACCCCTCAAAAGATGAAAGGAAAAAAGTTTATTGTGTACTACATTTTCGCTGTTCGTGCAGTAAAACTGCTGCATCTGGTGTGACCTTTTAAATTGTTACTTCATTACCGCTAATTCTGTTTGCAGCAAATTTTGCAGACAATATTCACATATGCCTTTACACTAGCAAAGATATATCATTTTACGACACATAGTTCAGAATATATGGTGCCATAAAGAGTGAGCTGCGTGAAAACGTAACTGCAGGATGAAATTCGCTAGAGATATAAGTGAACTATGTGCCAAAAATATTTGTGATATATGTTAAATGTACATGCGTATACGAGTAAAGCCAAGAGTAGAAAGCTCATCCTAATCCCCTGGACTGATTTCATATAAAATTGGTACTTACTATCTTGAAAGAACTATTATGGTGGTATAAACCAGCAACCACCTATTGAGGTGAGGGTGATAACGTGTGTAATATCTCTTTATATTCTACTAATTATCCCTGCACAATTCTATGGGTGAATTACGTTTCCTACTTGACCGTCTATATACTCGCAGAATCGATGCGCAAAGTAGTACAGTACTATTACTATTCCATGAGCGCATAATTACTCTTTGTAATATTCTCCCTGGTGTGTGTTGAGAGGATTTCTAGAATTTTCTCCGTGCCGAATAGTCGCATTGAATAATTGTAATTTTGCTATCGAGGTTACTGGAAGAAAGAGATTGGAAATATATTGTATGCTAATCAAGAGAATATATACTGAGCATTTACAAAAAAGGTCTGTAAAGGAATTAATTATATATGTATTCTCTAATTGGAAATTTGCACGAATGTGTCATTTGGTTGGTAATCAGAAGGGAATTTCAGATGAATCGGAAACGAACCTATAATTATTAGATCCAAGAGCTCCATTATTTCATCGGACAATTAAACTCTATCAAAGCAAACTTTCCGCTTGATCTGAGGTTTCCCGACTGACTCTTCAACGCAAGAAAACCAAGATATTTTATTTACACAGGATTACAGATCGCTTCGAATCATCGAGACTGCGGACAAGGAGAGTCATCGTCCGATTCTGATTAAACAAGTAAAGCTTAATTACAACTTTCTTGAGCGACTATGATGACTGTGATATGGGTGCTTATGAATGAGATCATTAGTGAAATACTAATAACTAAATTTCCTCCTCACCAGCAACCTGTATAAACACATCAATTAAAATTACACGTGTGTATAGAAGGGGTAGGAGCTGGTGGACGAAGAGAGGGGGAAGGAGGATATGGACTAACAGAGGACTGAAATAAATACGTATCTCGGCATCGCATGTTGTTCACTAGTTAATAATAATAATAATAATAGTCTTGTCTATTATGTATGTTCTACAGCATTTCCATTTACTGACGCGTTGTTCCACCAAGAAACGACGGAAGAATAAGTTAACATACACTCCTGGAAATGGAAAAAGAACACATTGACACCGGTGTGTCAGACCCACCATACTTGCTCCGGACACTGCGAGAGGGCTGTACAAGCAATGATCACACGCACGGCACAGCGGACACACCAGGAACCGCGGTGTTGGCCGTCGAATGGCGCTAGCTGCGCAGCATTTGTGCACCGCCGCCGTCAGTGTCAGCCAGTTTGCCGTGGCATACGGAGCTCCATCGCAGCCTTTAACACTGGTAGCATGCCGCGACAGCGTGGACGTGAACCGTATGTGCAGTTGACGGACTTTGACCGAGGGCGTATAGTGGGCATGCGGGAGGCCGGGTGGACGTACCGCCGAATTGCTCAACACGTGGGGCGTGAGGTCTCCACAGTACATCGATGTTGTCGCCAGTGGTCGGCGGAAGGTGCACGTGCCCGTCGACCTGGGACCGGACCGCAGCGACGCACGGATGCACGCCAAGACCGTAGGATCCTACGCAGTGCCGTAGGGGACCGCACCGCCACTTCCCAGCAAATTAGGGACACTGTTGCTCCTGGGGTATCGGCGAGGACCATTCGCAACCGTCTCCATGAAGCTGGGCTACGGTCCCGAACACCGTTAGGCCGTCTTCCGCTCACGCCCCAACATCGTGCAGCCCGCCTCCAGTGGTGTCGCGACAGGCGTGAATGGAGGGACGAATGGAGACGTGTCGTCTTCAGCGATGAGAGTCGCTTCTGCCTTGGTGCCAATGATGGTCGTATGCGTGTTTGGCGCCGTGCAGGTGAGCGCCACAATCAGGACTGCATACGACCGAGGCACACAGGGCCAACACCCGGCATCATGGTGTGGGGAGCGATCTCCTACACTGGCCGTACACCACTGGTGATTGTCGAGGGGACACTGAATAGTGCACGGTACATCCAAACCGTCATCGAACCCATCGTTCTACCATTCCTAGACCGGCAAGGGAACTTGCTGTTCCAACAGGACAATGCACGTCCGCATGTATCCCGTGCCACCCAACGTGCTCTAGAAGGTGTAAGTCAACTACCCTGGCCAGCAAGATCTCCGGATCTGTCCCCCATTGAGCATGTTTGGGACTGGATGAAGCGTCGTCTCACGCGGTCTGCACGTCCAGCACGAACGCTCGTCCAACTGAGGCGCCAGGTGGAAATGGCATGGCAAGCCGTTCCACAGGACTACATCCAGCATCTCTACGATCGTCTCCATGGGAGAATAGCAGCCTGCATTGCTGCGAAAGGTGGATATACACTGTACTAGTGCCGACATTGTGCATGCTCTGTTGCCTGTGTCTATGTGCCTGTGGTTCTGTCAGTGTGATCATGTGATGTATCTGACCCCAGGAATGTGTCAATAAAGTTTCACCTTCCTGGGACAATGAATTCACGGAGTTCTTATTTCAATTTCCAGGAGTGTAGTAACAGTCCTCTTCTGCTTTTCACGAAATGGGCCTCTCGACCTGTTGTGGCATGAATTCCATCTTTTAAATGACGGTCCTATGTGTACGTCCCTGTTTCCTTTAGATCTGTATTGTAAGGTCATCTCCGTAATAATACTAATAATAAATAGAATAAGAAAATTACATAAACACACCAGTATTTAGCATTCTCTCATCACTGAGGAAACACTGGAAGACATATATACATCTGAAAAAATAACATAAAAATGGTTATAGAGGAAATTAGGATCAAGAGTGGTAGGTTTCAAGAGTAAAACTTGAGACCTTTATGGTCTTTTTTAGCACTCAATCAGTTTTTATATGTACAAAGTTCCAACTGATACAGGTTTACCATTAGAACAGGAAACAGCTGAATCTAGATGTTAGTCTGATGAACGTAAGATGACATTAAAAAATATATCGCAACCGAAACACAAATGACCGATCTCAAGTAGCTGTACAAATGTTTCCTAGAAGCATAATCATGTATCTGTCCAGACAGTTGAGGAGTGAACATAAGGAAGGGCAAGATTCGTCTACTGCTTTGGAGAAGAGCGATAGGAAAATAATTGAACCTGTGGAAAAACGCGACATCTAGAGGTATTTAGGTCTGCGAGGAGGACCGTTGGTGCATCAAAGCATAAAACGGAACATAACGAGCGCGTTCATGATCAGTTTTTCCTCTGGTTTGGAAGTGAAACGAAATATGCCATGGTTTTACAACCCGAAAGATCTACGGCAGCTACATGGAAAAACACGTTCAGTGACATTAACATGTAAACATCTCAAATGCTGATTTAGACTTTCGACTTTATTTACTGGACGGAAACAGACCTTTAAGAAATCCAGACTAAACTATAATGTATTTTCACTTAGTGTGGCATTCAACATGTTAAATCAGCCCATTTTACTAAGGTTTGAAGCTCCTCTTGATGTTCTTCCATGTTTGCGATTTAAAATTGAGTTGTTTTGAAAATAAGCGTTATGCAAACACAATTTGTTTATTTTTGTTGAGCAAAAATTGTGTGAAAAACTGTATGGAAACAGTACACTGAATAGCTGTTAATCGAAACTAGAGACGCAACGGGGCGAAAAAAATGTGAGTACAGGAACGCACATAACCCACGAAACAGTTCTTGATAAATATGCATTAATTTTCCTCGTGGCTAGTTTGCAGATGACATACTGTTCAAAAAACGACAAAAAAGAGCACATAAAAGGGTGTATAATAATGCAGTTCATTTAGCGATGTAATTTTAAGGTGCGCGTCTAAACAAAACAAAGCAAATTACACATACTGCAATTCTTTGGCCTACAGCAGTTAAATTATTATAAATTTAGTATTGTACCTTAAAGAAATAAAAATTTGACCCGTAGAAGATGACACTTAGGTGTCAAAACATGTCTAGGAATTGTTTTTGCATAAGGTTGACTTTCAAAACAATCCAATGTTAAACCAGCTACTGAAAGGCTGACTATGAAACGTGGGAAAGGTAGCACCGGTAGGGTATTACGAGAAACTGATCAGCAGCAAGAAAATCAACTTTGGAAACTTCGGCAATATTTTTACAATATTATCTTGCCGTTTCGTACACTAATAGTAACCGCATTGCTTCCACGCTACTCAATCTGACAGAAATATCCAGAACATACTGAAGACTAAAACAATTAACGCCAAAATAATTGTTCTCGAAATTCAGATGTACTGTTTTAGTGCAGAAAATCATTCTTGCAGAGTCAGCGAATAGGGCTCGACTGACGCTACAATGGCAAAGCAACGGATTCACTATGTACATCGCACGTCGCTTTGCAGGGTGACAAAGGAGGGAGGGGTGAGAGAGGGGGAGGTATTGGTATTGGGTGGTAAGAAAATTTAAGAAAGCATACTGAACATTCCATTTAAAAAGAACAGCAAACACTTTCCAGAGTTCATCATTATGATTGTCCATGTTCAGAATTAGTATCACTATAAATAATATAGGCCCTGTCGGCCCAGAATGAGGGAAACGTAGGTCATATGTACAGACAAATGAATATACTCATGTGTCTCATGTAGAAAGGACAAGATAGGTTGTCGGCCGTGGATATATTGAAGTAAACTTCCCCGATACCAATTTTTTTAACCATTTGCTCACAATAAGTCCAACTACTATCTTTCTTTCTTATCATTAAAGCCCTTTCGTACAGTTTGAGAGTTTTTGATGGCTATCACTGCTTAGGTACCTCTGTCTTTTCCCTTTTTTGACTATATCTTCCTCTAAATCGCACTACAATTCTTCGCCTCTCTGCTTGGTACACGAGAAATAACTTTCGTAATCAATAACCTTCCATTCGCAAAGTGTATTTATGTCATCATTGTCCATCCTATTTAGTTTCACCATATACAGCAAATATTTTCAATAATTTTTTCTCAGTGTCGCTTTTATGTAGCTTCGGTTAACAGTACCTTACCTCTTGTGAAAAATTTATTTTTTGCCCTGTTTGATTCAGCTTTTTTCAGTGCTTCTTTTGCTTCTATACATTCTGGAATCAGTCGTAAGTACGTGTGTTTGAACATAGTTCCATTAAAAGAAATTTATGACGTTGGTACTGAAGATGTGCTGTATACGTGGGAAGTTGCTGCTAGTGTGCAAATCTTCGGTAGTTACCGCAAACGACTGTCTACTAGCCCGGAGTGCATAGCGAGAGATCCTAGTGGTGGACTGACCTCACAGCAGCACTGAAGTCAATGCTTTGTGACAGGAGTACTGGATAATTTACAGCTGTCATTGACTATTAAAGTGTCACTTGATGCACAGATTAACATACAGTTCTCCCAATGTACAATAATCCACATTTACGAGGTACATTCATTACGAACTTTAACTATCACATTGGTTCCTTGCTATGAGATTGACTCCTTCAGATGAGGTCATGAACCTGGGCTGAGTTCTTGCGAGCTGGGCACTATATTGGTCTCTGCGTGAGTGCGCTGGTGTGTCAGAAGGGAGGCGTGGTCTTAAGGAGCGCCTCGCATAAGTGGTTGGGGACTCCAGCGAGCCTTCAGCAATGTCTGTGGTATAGATCCGTGATGCCAACTTTGGTGTCGAAACGCGAACTTTGTACGATATGACAGTGAGACTTCTGTTTTACAGTCCCGCAGTTTTAGTGATTAAAAGTGATTAGCGAGCTGTAAAGCGACTACGAAATTCTGACTGATAGTTACCAACTGTAGTGGCTGCTTTTATTGATAATTACCAACTGCAGTGGCTGATTTTCCACTGTATTTTTTGTATAAAAATCAAACAGAATACATTGTGAGCACAGATCTATGATTTTATTCACTTTAATTTTCACATTTCAGTGTAACGCCAATGCGGCGCTACAGGCGAAAACCGTAGTGGGATGCTGTGAAAGCATTAATGAAAGAACAAGTACAAAATTTCTGACACAGGAAAAAATGAAAGAAACTTAGGATGGGAAGATGGAGATTTGTAGCAGACTCCTGCTTGTTACAAGCTGAATGTTCCATCGCAGTCTGTTTCTGTCCAAAATGCAGGACACATATCATGTCTCGTTAGGCTGGCATATTACCCATTGTTGAACACATTGTATCTCATAATCTTTTACAATGACTGCCTGTAACGTGCTATTGGTTCAAATGGCTCTGAGCACTATGGGACTTAACATCTATGGTCATCAGTCCCCTAGAACTTAGAACTACTTAAACCTAACTAACCTAAGGACATCACACAACACCCAGCCATCACGAGGCAGAGAAAATCCCTGACCCCGCCGGGAATCGAACCCGGGAACGTGCTATTACTTTGGATTTTTTTATTGTCTTCAATGAAAACACTGGCAGTGTCCTAAGACTGACGAGCAGTATGAATTAATCTCCCATCTTTCTTTGACTACATGTTACATTGATACATATGCAAATTCTTTGGATACCACAACAAATTTTGGTGTAATAGAATACTTTTATAAGAGACTCGTCAGGTCCAAGTTTCAATTGGAATGGATATAGTGTCATATTTTTCATCTACTGACTATGTACCTTGCTGCTATTCCAACCAACTTCTCACATAGGCTTGGTCTATACGATCCAACAACATTCTCATGATCAATTTTTTATACTAAATCGAAATTCTGTAGGCGTGAATCAATCATTTAGCTTTGAAGCACTTGCAATAGATTGGATATAACGACATACAGCCACGGACCCTGTGACTGGAACATTCTCTTTTCCAATGTCGTACTTCACCTGGAATACCACACTTAATACAGTTTGAAACTAAAACTTATGTGTCTGGATTGTGAATTATATTGAATGGCCGAAACAGCCCCTGCTTTTTCTGCGCGCTAAAGAAGGTAAGAAAGTCGGCTTTGTTCATGCGCCACATTTTTGGAAGAAATAATAAAAAAGAGAGCGTCACTAATTTTTCAGTTGTAGCATGCCACTGTTTACAGTACAAAATCCAATCTCAGAATTGTAGGTATAGTCTGCGAATTTTTATATTGCATACAGATTCAAATGTCATATGTATATTGTTCCACATACAGTTCGAAACGCCATATTTACGTGTAGTAACCGCTCCTGGATTTCTTCCGAAACGCGTCATATGAGAAATAAAATCATTCCTTGCTGAATTTTTTTTTTACTCGTACCACCGCGATCCACTTGCCATGATTGAAGAACTACTCATTATTAAAATAATAATGGTCGCCTTCCTCCTGGAAGACTTGCTGTAACATTTAGATTATTGGGATTAAAACGTTCTAGAAAATCTTGAAATCCTTGGGGCCACATCTTGCCAGTGTTAATGGCGATAATTAGCAAAAATGGTCGAGATACTCGATTCTCGGGATGAATGAACTGTTTATATACATAATGAAGTTTGTACAGAATCCTCAGTATGCGAGTCATAATCGCACCTGGCCACTTTTTCTTTCTTTAACAAAGATGATTCCTGCTGCCACAAGTCTGTGTAGTTTTAAGTATAGCTCTGTACTCACGTTAATATTTACATTTCTAGCTACAATGTGGGTATGCAAATTGCAACACTACGTGTAAATTAACGTCATTTACAGCCATCACTAAATTTTTATGTTGGTGTAGTCCCAACTCTAACTTTTGACTCTTCACTCTGTCCGAACAGGCCTTGAAGGCACAATGGTACCGACCGACCGCCGAGTCATCATCAGCCCACAGGTGTCATGTGATGCTGGTATGGAGGAGCATGTACTCAGTACATTGCCCTCCCAGACGTTGTCAGTTTTTGTGACTGGAACCGATACTGCCCAGTCCTCTATTGGCCTCACAACAGCTCAGTGTAGCCCGCTTGCCAACAGCTCTCAGCAGATCAGACGGCCACCCATCTAAGTGATAGCCAAGCCTGACCTGACTGGGACAGGTGTTAACACTGCGGCAAGGCCGCTGGGCCGCTATCTTTTGACACGATTGAACAATAACAACACTATCAAAGCTAACGCAAGAGGCCATGGAATCAGGTCAGGCCGTATCCGACAAAACTCGGCTACATCAGGAACTACTTGTTAATGTGACATAAACTTCCACCACAATGTCGGCTGATTACCGTACGTCCGGTATAGCCGAGAACAAGCATCGCAATTAAAGAGACTCAACGAAAAGAAAGAGCCACTGCGGTTCACGAGCGGGCCATAGACTCTGCTGGGACCACGTGATGGGAACAGATGCCTTGTCAAAGCAAACACACACCAAGCCCATACAACCCATTTGTAGGTTTGTAGGCGAATGCGTGCATCTGGCTGCGGCAAGCTTCGAGGAGAGGTTCAGGCTGGTCCAAAAGTTGACATGAATCTGCAAGCTGTCTAACTACAAGCCTACTGCTGATTCTGCGTCCGATGTCGTGGACTTAGCTGCTTCCATCCAGTGAGGCACCTCCAGGGCTACTTCCAGTCACTGCCAGCCTTCCACCCTGGAGGGCTACTGTTTGAGACTGGGGCTGGGCAGTCACTCAGCCACCTTCGCCTGTGTGGGCATATTGTCGTATATGTCTCCATATTTAAACTCTGGTACTACTGAGAGAAAAAAAGAAAAAAAAGAGAGAAGAAAAGGCAAACCTACGTTTCTAGCATTTTTAGACTTAGAGAAAGCTTTTGACAATGTTAACTGGAATACTCTCTTTCAAATTCTGAAGGTGGCAGGGGTAAAATACAGGGAGCGAAAGGCTATTTACAGTTTGTACAGAAACCAGATGGCAGTTATAAGAGTCGAGGGGCATGAAAGGGAAGCAGTGGTTGGGAAAGGAGTAAGACAGGGTTGTAGCCTCTCCCCGATGTTATTCAATCTGTATATTGAACAAGCAGTAAAGGAAACAAAAGAAAAATTCGGAGTAGGCATTAAAATTCATGGAGAAGAAGTAAAAACTTTGAGGTTCGCCGATGACATTGTAATTCTGTCAGAGACAGCAAAGGACTTGGAAGAGCAGTTGAACGGAATGGGCAGTGTCTGGAAAGGAGGATATAAGATGAACATCAACAAAAGCAAAACGAGGATAATGGAATGTAGTCAAATTAAGTCGGGTGATGCTGAGGGAATTAGATTAGGAAATGAGACACTTAAAGTAGTAAAGGAGTTTTGCTATTTAGGGAGTAAAATAACCGATGATGGTCGAAGTAGAGAGGATATAAAATGTAGACTGGCAACGGCAAGGAAAGCGTTTCTCAAGAAGAGGAATTTGTTAACATCGAGTATAGATTTAAGTGTCAGGAAGTCGTTTCTGAAAGTATTTGTATGGAGTGTAGCCATGTATGGAAGTGAAACATGGACGATAACTAGTTTGGACAAGAAGAGAATAGAAGCTTTCGAAATGTGGTGCTACAGAAGAATGCTGAAGATAAGGTGGGTAGATCACGTAACTAATGAGGAGGTATTGAATAGGATTGGGGAGAAGAGAAGTTTGTGGCACAACTTGACTAGAAGAAGGGATCGGTTGGTAGGACATGTTTTGAGGCATCAAGGGATCACAAATTTAGCATTGGAGGGCAGTGTGGAGGGTAAAAATCGTAGAGGGAGACCAAGAGATGAATACACTAAGCAGATTCAGAAGGATGTAGGTTGCAGTAGGTACTGGGAGATGAAGAAGCTTGCACAGGATAGAGTAGCATGGAGAGCTGCATCAAACCAGTCTCAGGACTGAAGACCACAACAACAACAAACTACTGAGAGCTGTTTTCCTCTACGGAGTCCACGGAGAGATTCTGCACCTTCCGACGCGACCTGCCCTGAGCTGCAAAGTTACTTCCAGCTGGTGTACATGCAGCCACACGACCATGCGTCAGCATTCTCGCTGAGTCACTGGCGTTACCGTGGGCTATTATAGGTCGCAGTCTGCCTGCTTAACTCAACGGTACCACATTTGCTGTCTCCATTAAACGGCCTGGCGGTCGTTGCCAGCACCGAGCTTCGTTACGAATGTTGTAGTGAGTTCACCAATAAAATGTATGTTTAATCAATAATGTTTTCCTCATGAACTTCAGCCTGCAGCCAGATAACCACTCGTTGCTCCACTATTTCCCCGCCCAGGGTGGTGAATACCAGCTCCTGACGCTACAATCCCAATTCCACCATCCATCGTAGTGGCCACACACCCTCGGCCTATAGAATGGCATAATTTCTCTTCATCTGTACCGTAATCAATTATGGAAGTTCAGGGTTTATTCTGGTATGAATTTCTTTTTATACAAGGGGCCACAGCGATTGTAATGTAGGTTTTGCCAATGTTAGATGAGCACAGCCTATTGCAAATTTTATGCTGCTAACAGCCATGATACAGGGATACTCTGTTGCGGTAAAGAGCACACCAAAATTGAGAATAAATTTATTTTTGCATGAAAAGTGTACTGACTACTTCACGTAATGACAATCGGTATAACATCTACAACTTGGGATGGATGGACAAACTGCAGGGAACTTATGTCTGAGCACGGGGATTACATATTCAAATTCTGACCATGCTGAAATAATGAACACTACTTGGAGTTTCACTTTTTGAAGGAAGCCGAAATACGGTTCCCATCTCTGGCGACAAGTTGTGTCTAGGCTGCCGCAGACCTGTAGTGGTCGGTGTGGTTCTGAGACGAGACTTATATACGACTTGTTTACTCGCTTATCTTATATGTTATATAAGACAAGTGGGTCATCAAATGTGAACTGTTTTCACAGATTACGCGACAAATCAGAGTAGTTAAGACTGCGTGACAACTTGTGTTGACAGGCTGGCAAGGTATATCATCTTGCGACAGCACTTACTGCTTCACTGAGGCTAGCCATTGTCTCCCGTCATCCACAGTTTGCGCAATACGGTAGGACCTACTGACGAAGGTCTGATCAGTATTTAGAGCAAGAACAGACAAGTCATTATGCACGTCACATACCTACAACTGAGTTAACGGCGGGTTGCTCAAAAACACAATGAATCCGAATAAAATTATCTAGAGAGAATCTGTTGTACGTTGTACGGTTTATATTTCCAAAAATATTTATCCAAAATAGAGAAAATGTTAGCAAATGAGATAACGCCAAACAGCAGTAGAAATACCTTTTCTAAGCTGTGTACTGTTGTTAATGAAGTCACTCTATATGATTCTTTCGAGAGTTCTCGGAAATGTGGGTTGGGAACGAAGTCAGTCAGTAAACTGGGTGCTCATTGGACCAACAAATTTTGGAACAACTTGTCAAGGCATATGGGAGACGCAATGGAGACTTACAGGCTAGGGAAACCACTTGTGCTCCTCATTCTTTAGTGAACGGTTAACATCGTGGTCCTGAAAGTCATCGTCATGTATCAGGACATTCCAGCGATTATGCTGCGAGTACTAGTTCCACAATATATGTTGTGTGTTGCTGAGTATGTCTACGTATTTTAGAGTAATAGTTTGTTTCGCATGTGACAGAGATGTACTAGCCAACGGTCTTAGAATAACTGCCATCTGGAGGGAAGAACGTGCTTACTACTACGGACAGTAGGCAACAGAGGTCGACTGCAACCTAGTCAAAGAGACAATCCGACATTCGAGGGAAGTGATATGAAGTGATATATTCCTTTACTGCTTGCTCATTGTACGGACTGAATAACTTCGGGGATAGGCTACAAATCTGTCTCATTCCCTTCTCAACCACTGTTTCCCTTTCATGTCCTTCGACTCTTGTATTATGATTTCTGGAAAAGTTGTAAATAACCTTTTACTCCCTGTATTTCACCTCTACTACTTCCAGAATTTCAAAGAGTGTATCCCAGTCAGCAGTCTCAAAATGTTTCTCTAAATCTACAAAAACCGAAAACGTATATCTGGATTCCTTTAGTCTATCCTGTAAGAAAGAGTTAGTATCAGCATTGTCTCACGTGGAATTCAAACTAAGCTTCTCCTGGGTAGGTTTCGATCGTTCTCGATGAATAGTTTGTGTTAGTATTTTCGAAGCATGCATTTTTAAACTGAGAGGTCAGTAATAATTACACTTATCAGCAGCTAACGTTTCTCTAGTTGAGATTGTCAAAGTCTTCTTGAAGTCTGAAATATTTCGCACTTCTCGTATAAATCTTGGATTTCAGGTGCAACAGGTTTGCCACAATTATCCTCAAGACAATAATAATGCGGAGAAAATATTGTGTTTACTAGATACTTTCTTTAGACTTAGGTCTTGCAGTACTTTGTCAAATTCTTCTCACACCAATCATATTTTTCATCTACTCCTCTTCTAAATTGACCTCTCTCTCCACAGTACTCTCTTCAAGATTCTTTCCGCTATATAGTCCTCTATACATACCTTTGTTTAGTGGTGTCTATACCTCTGAGCCCGCCGCGCTGGCCGAGCTGCTCTACACGCTACTGTCTGGAACCGCGAGACCGCTACGGTCGCAGGTTCGAATCCTGCCTCGGGCATGGACGTGTGTGATGTCCTTAGGTTAGCTAGGCTTAAGTAGTTCTAAGTTCTAGGGGACTGATGACCTCAGAAGTTAAGTCCCATAGTGCTCAGAGCCATCTGAACCATTTTTTCCTCTGACCTTTTAATATTCATATAGATGTTACTTATTTCTCCTAAGTTACACTTAATTTTCTACATGATACATTTTTCTTATGTTTGCCTTTACAACTTTGAAAATCTTCTCTAGACATTACTGCTTTATAAATTTGCAGTTTCTGTCAGTATTTAGATGCCTGTATTCCCTTTTGTCTGCTTCATTTTTTCGCACTTACATTTTCTCCTTTCTTCAGTTGAGTTGAGTATTTACACTTTTGCCCTAGGACACGTATCGTATTCGGTCTTTTTGCCTACTTGTTCCTAATCTACCTTCGCTGTGTCATCTCCCAAGGCTATCCATTCGTTTTATATTATTTTCTTTAACCCTGATTGAGGCACTCGTTGCCTAATGTTTCTTTTTAAATT
Source organism: Schistocerca cancellata (assembly GCF_023864275.1). Taxonomy (NCBI): domain Eukaryota; kingdom Metazoa; phylum Arthropoda; class Insecta; order Orthoptera; family Acrididae; genus Schistocerca; species Schistocerca cancellata. The sequence continues at coordinate 406,105,975 of NC_064634.1, forward strand.
CTCCTCAAGGTCAAGTTCTTCCATTCTTTCAGCCCTGTCTTCTCAATTTCCTTCATTTCTGCTATTTTTTCAGTTTTAATCTTAAGCTCATGACAAACAAATTATACTTAAGAATTCACATCTGCTGGATCAAATATTTTGCAGTTTACATTCCACTTGCGAATTTCTGTCTTGCGATTATGTAATGTATGTTCAAACTGCCGATGATTCCAAACTACCTACAACGTATATAGCTTCCTTTCATGATCCTTCAATCAGATTTTTCGAATGAGTAAACAATACTGCGTGGAAAATGCCATCAGACTACTCTGCCTTACATTCCTTTTCTCCAGTTTATGTTCAGCTACTATTTTTTCTTCTTTCCGTTTTCTTGCTGTCGAATTAAATTTTCATCTCTGTTAATACAATGAATAATTTCTTTTACCTTATCATACATTTTTCCAGTTTCTTGATCGTCAACGGAGCTAGTGGACGTATGTAGATGTACTTGAACTACTGTGGTGGATAATGATTTCTGTATACCTCCGGTACAATGAAGCACATAATAGTTCACTCCTATTTCTTACTCATTACTGAACTTATTTTTGCATTAACCCTATTTGATTTTGCATTAATAGTCTTGCACTCACCTGACTAGATAACCTTTTTTACCCGTCACCCTACTTCACTAATTTCCACTATACCTATCCATTTCTCTTTTCAAATTGTCTAACTTCCCTACGTGATTAAAGAATGTAATATGCCTTGCTCCGACTCGTAGAACGTCAGAATTGTTTCTCATAATATGAACCTTCTGAGTGGCCCCCATCTTGGCATCGGAATTGGAGATTATTACACATCTGGAATGTTTTCCTAAAATGAAAGCCATGCGGTAGAGCTGCAGCTCCTCGGGAAATACTATCTTCCCTTTAGCCGTGTTGCAGTATCCACGTATAAAAGTTGTACTGGGCATTGTTAAAGGGCCACATTACCCATCCACCCAAATTGTTGCCCTGTCAGCTTCTGAAAAGACCGCTACCGCTCTTCAGGAGACATACGTTACTCTTGCAGCTCCATAGGTACCCCTCGATGTGGTTGCAGCTACGGTATGCGGAGAAATCCACGGTTCGCCAAGTGCACGGTAACTCCCGGTACTTCACATACACTGCCTGACACAAAATGTGAAGGATGTGGAAGGGGAGGAGTAAACGAAATGAAACTTGACAGGTTGAGAAGGCGTGTGATGATGTTTCACTGGTGATTATGTCGAGTCAAAATTACAAAAGACTGAGCAGTATCAGTTCATCTATCAGTATGACGATGCACACACTCTTGTCTGGATACGTGTACTGTCTGGGTTGAGAATGGAAGTATACAGCCGTTGTATCCTGCCCTGAGACAAGCTGGACAATAACTGTTGTACCTGGGCCTGGAATCCTGGGTGGTGGCAATGGGACTGGTTCGATTCAAGTTGGTCACAAACACGTTGTCTGTAAGGGGCAGATTCTTCCTGATCACGGGATGCCTTAGAGTCTCGCAGACTGTTCGCAGAGATATGTGCCAGGCGTAGATGAGGACTGTTCTATTAAAAAATGGTTCCAAGATACTGCTGCATGAAAGGTGCCGCATGAGGACGTAGGATGTCCATCACCTACCGTTGTGACTTCAGTGCCCTCTGTCCCTACCAGCCGTGGCCTGCAGTCGTACACAATGGCTCCCCACACCGTGACGTCAGGAAAAACATTCTGTGCCTCTCTTACACCACTGGAAGAACAGGAATGGGACCTCTTGCTCGGTCGGTACAATACTCGCCAATGATGGTCATCCGAGTAATGCAGAACCGCCATTCGTCAGAGAAAACAGTGCGAGGCCACCTCTCAGCAATCCATGCTTCCTGGTCACTCCACCATCAAAATATAGCAGTTGTGATTTGGTGCTGATGACGGCCAACGCATGGGGCGCTAATTCCCTAGAAGATCGAGATTATAAGAGACGGAGGACATGTCATAATATTTCAACAATGGGAAAGATAATCAGCCTTGTACATTGAAAGGAAACATGCCGCCATTTGTAGGTAGCAAGGCCGCTGTGGCCGAGCAGTTCTAGGTGCTTCAGTCCGGAACCGCGCTGCTGCTACGGTCGCAGGTTCGAATCCTGCCTCGGGCATGGATGTGTGTGCTGTCCTTAGGTTAGTTAGGTTTAAGTACTTCTAAGTCTAGGGGACTGATGACCTCAGATGTTAAGTCGCATAGTGCTCAGAGCAATTTGAACCATTTTTTTTCTTGTGTACTTTGTACTTTGAAAGGAAACATGTCGGCATTTGCAGAGCGCAATTTAGAAAAATCACGGAAATACAAAATCCTCATTGCCTGTTGCGGATTTGATCCCTAGTCCAGATAGTGCTGGTCTACGACTAATGTTGTGGGATGACTCCGCATGTTGCAGGGAGTCCATTTCTAGTTCTCGGACGACAGACTCAGATGCGAAGGAGTTCCGGTGTGCCTGGTGCACAATATGGCGGTCGTCTCTTGTGGTGGTCAGACGGGACCGACCGGAACCCTCACGACGTCCCGCAGATTTACATCAGCCGGTCAAATGGGGTCTCACCACGAGGGCCCATTCTCTTGTCAGGTGCCGATAATGCTGTCTCACACGACTACGTGGCATATCCGTGTTCTTCACTCTGATCATTCAACATCCGCTGCTGTTCACGATTCTTATACACCACATACTGTAACAACATCAAATATGAACAATACAAATGCAGTATTTTCGCCAATCTACCAGTCACATGTACAAAGTTACATTGATATCCTCTCGTATCTTCTTGGTCTTTCTCCTTTCTTCTCAGGCAGTGTGTGTGCCTGTATATGTACACTGAAGTGACGAAAGTCGGGGGATAACTCCTAATATCGTGTCGGACCTCCTTTTGCCTGACGTAGTGCTGCAGCTTGATGTGACATGGCCTCAACAAGACGTTTGGAGTTCCCTGAAGAAATATGGAGCTATGCTGCAGAATTTTGCTATACGAACTAACCTCTCGATTACGTCCTATAAATGTTCAATGCAATACATGTGGGCGCTCGAACTGTCACTGAATGTTCTTCAAACCACTCGCCCAGTGACAAAGCACATTCTCAGCCATAAAAATTCCATCGTTGTCTGGGAATATGAAGTTCATGAAGGGCTGCAAATGGTCTACAAGTAGCCGAACATAACTATTTCCAGTGAACGATCGGTTCAGTTGGACCAGAGGGCCCAGTCCATTACACGTAAACACAGCCACACCAGTATGGATCCACCACCAGCTTGCACAGTGCCTTGTTGACTTCGTGGGTCCATGGTTTCGTGGGCTCCGCACCACACTCGAACCCTGCCATCTGCTCTTACCAACTAAAACGGGACCAAACTACCCAGGCCACTGTATTCCAATCGCCTAGGGTCCAACCGACATTGTCATGAGCCCAGGAGAGGCGCTGCACGTGATGTGCTGTTAGCAAAGGCGCTCGCCTCGGTCGTCTGTTGCCATAGCCCATTAACGCCAAATTTCGCCGCAATGTTCTAACAGATACGTTTGTCGTACGTCCCACACTGATTTTCACGGGTATTTCACGCAGTGTTGCTTCTCTGTTCGCAAAGACATCTCAACAAAAATGAAACTGCACTCGGTCGTTAAGTGAAGGCCATCGACCACTGCGTTGTCCATGGTGAGACGTAATGCCCGAAATACTGAATTTCCTAACGATTTCCTAAATGTAATGTCCCACGTGTCTAGCTCCAACTACCATTCCGCGTACAGTGTCTGTTAATTCCCCTCGTGCAGCCATAATCACGTCGGAGAACCTTTCCACGCGAATCACCTGAGTAGAAATGATAGCTTCGTCGCTGCTATGCCCTAATATATTTTGTGCACGGGATACTACCGTCATCTGTATATGTACAAATCGCTATCGCAAGACATTCGTCACCTCATTATGCAAAGGCTTCTTCTTTTTTGCCGCTCGCGGTTCTGTCAGAAATCATGCCTTGCAATAACATGCTTTTATACACAGAATCTGTGTTTACTTGTATTCTTTTACTTCAGGAATTTTTTTCATAGTTCAAGTTTTTGCTATCTTGGAGCTACTATGGCTACCAGAAGTTCCTCAGATTTTGGTTTTGGAAGACGTTTTACTGCAATTTAATAAGGATCGGACAATAACAACACTCTAAAGAGAGCATGTCCACTAACAAACAGAAACATTCCTATATGGAATTGTGCAGGTGCTTCAAAATACACTCCTGGAAATGGAAAAAAGAACACATTGACACCGGTGTGTCAGACCCACCATACTTGCTCCGGACACTGCGAGAGGGCTGTACAAGCAATGATCACACGCACGGCACAGCGGACACACCAGGAACCGCGGTGTTGGCCGTCGAATGGCGCTAGCTGCGCAGCATTTGTGCGCCGCCGCCGTCAGTGTCAGCCAGTTTGCCGTGGCATACGGAGCTCCATCGCAGTCTTTAACACTGGTAGCATGCCGCGACAGCGTGTACGTGAACCGTATGTGCAGTTGACGGATTTTGAGCGAGGGCGTATAGTGGGTCGTCTTCCGCTCACGCCCCAACATCGTGCAGCCCGCCTCCAGTGGTGTCGCGACAGGCGTGAATGGAGGGACGAATGGAGACGTGTCGTCTTCAGCGATGAGAGTTGCTTCTGCCTTGGTGCCAATGATGGTCGTATGCGTGTTTGGCGCCGTGCAGGTGAGCGCCACAATCAGGACTGCATACGACCGAGGCACACAGGGCCAACACCCGGCATCATGGTGTGGGGAGCGACCTCCTACACTGGCCGTACACCACTGGTGATCGTCGAGGGGACACTGAACAGTGCACGGTACATCCAAACCGTCATCGAACCCATCTTTCTACCATTCCTAGACCGGCAAGGGAACTTGCTGTTCCAACAGGACAATGCACATCCGCATGTATCCCGTGCCACCCAACGTGCTCTAGAAGGTGTAAGTCAACTACCCTGGCCAGCAAGATCTCCGGATCTGTCCCCCATTGAGCATGTTTGGGACTGGATGAAGCGTCGTCTCACGCGGTCTGCACGTCCAGCACGAACGCTGGTCCAACTGAGGCGCCAGGTGGAAATGGCATGGCAAGCCGTTCCACAGGACTACATCCAGCATCTCTACGATCGTCTCCATGGGAGAATAGCAGCCTGCATTGCTGCGAAAGGTGGATATACACTGTACTAGTGCCGACATTGTGCATGCTCTGTTGCCTGTGTCTATGTGCCTGTGGTTCTGTCAGTGTGATCATGTGATGTATCTGACCCCAGGTATGTGTCAATAAAGTTTCCCCTTCCTGGGACAATGAATTCACGGTGTTCTTATTTCAATTTCCAGGAGTGTAGATGATCAGAGACTGGTGCGAGACTATTAACTCAGAGAATCTAGTGTAATATCCTTAAAATGATATGGCCAAACTGAGTATATTATGTATAATAATGATTTGTGTGCTTCTAGAGAAAAGCAGAAAAGTGAATAATTGTTTCAATTACATAATATGATAGTGTCTATGAAAATCTTCTGGTGTAAATAACAAAAAACTGGGTACATTAAATGATGTAATTCATTTCAATAGTGGGAAAATGAACATAAGTACAGTCACAGAGATGATGGAAACACCTGCTAGGTACAACATAAAGAAATAACTGGTGGCAGTCAGCCATATGAGATCGGTCTAAACTAGAAAATTGGTGGCTCAATATAAATCAGAGACAGAGACACTGTACCACACAAGCGTCTTGTAGTGAAATTGTGTCCTTATGGAGTATGGTCTCAGTTATGTGGCTGGATTCGTGATTTCCCGACATAGAGGTCACAGTCTGTAGTAATTGACGGAAAGTCATCGAGTAAAACAGAAGTGGTTTCTGGTATTCCTCAAGGTAGTGTTACAGGTCCTTTACTGTTCCTTATCTATATAAACGATTTGGAAAACAGTCTGAGCAGACGTCTTTGGGTGTTTACAGATGACTAGTAAACTCATCAGAAATTCAAAACAAATTGCAAAACGATTTGGAAAAGATATCTGTATGGTGAGAAAATTGGCAATTGACTTTAAATAACGAAAACTGTGAAGTCATCCACAAGAGAGCTAAACGGAATCCGTTCGACTTAGATTGCACGATAAATCAGTCAGATCTGAAAGCCGTAAATTAAACTAAATACCTACGTATTACAATAACGAACAACTTAAATTGGAAGGAACACATAGAAAATGTTGTGAAGAAGGCTAACCGAAGACTGCGTTTTATTGGCAGGACACTTAGAAAATGTAACACATCTACTAAAGAGACTGCCTACAATACGCTTGTTCGTCCTCTTTTAGAATACTGCTGGAAGATGTGGGATTCTTACCAGATAGGACTGACGGAATACATCGAAAAAGTTAAGAAAGGGCAGTACGTTTTGTATTATGGCGAAATACGGAGGAGAGTGTCACTGAAACGATGCAGGATTCGGGCTGGACATCACTAAAACAAAGGCGTTTTTCGTTGCGACGGAATCTTCTCAAGAAATTACAATTACCAACTTTGTCCTCCGAATGCGAAAATATTTTGTTGAAGCCGACCTACTTAATTAGAAACGATCATCATAATACAATCAGGAAAATCAGAGCTCTTACGGAAAGATATAGGTGTTCGTTTTTTCCGCGCGCCGTACAAGATTGGATTAAAAGAGAATTATGAAGGTGGTTCGATGAACACTGTGCCAGACCCTAAAATGTGATTTACAGGGTATCCATGTAGATGTAGATGCAGATGTAGACTAGACAGAATCAGAGTCTGCCTGCGTATCTCATTTGTTAGCGCATCTCTGTGCCAGTCATGTGTCCGACGGCCGGTACTGAAAGCGTTTTTACTTAGTGAGACGCCTGGAGCAGGATCCATTCAGCCTCTTGATGTCGACTGAGGAACTTCTTGGCCGATTAGTAGCGACTCCAAGGTCAAAAAAGCCGACAACGGGCTGTAGGGTGGTGTAGCACACCACCCCACGCCGCTCCATGCCACATCCAAATGATACCATTCGAATATGATGGCACGGAGGCTGGTCGGATGCGATTGGTCCATCTGGGTCTGAACGCGAAGCGTTGCTTTATTTCGCTAGAACAACAAGGTGAAACAGGTCGATCAGCAATCCCAAGATTAACATATAGTGGTAATACTTTAATAGGCCCAGGAGCGTGTTGTACGTCGAATATAAGTTTTAAATTCAAAATCGAGAGGCTTACGTAGCCTGACATACTTCCTTTATTCATTACAGTACTATCCTGAAATTTTTTGGTATGCAGAAAGATATCTTTCAGACAAAACAGACTATGAACATTTATTTTCTTTCAAGGTGACAAAAAATAACAACTTAGAAATTGCATAAAGGGAACCTAAAACTAAGCTCCCCCCGATCAAGTCATGAAGGTCCAACGGTACCGACCGGCCACCATGTTACCCTCAGCCCACACACGTCACTGGATGCGGATGTGGAGGGGTACGTTGTCAGCACACATGCCACCTAACAGTGAGTACAAAGGATACTTTGTGGCACTCGAATAGTTCAAGGGAAGAACAATTACCTATAAGTGTCCGTGTGAGTTTAAGTCCCTCAAATTTTATCTTCATGGTCTTTTCACGAGGTACTGACTTTTCTAGGAAGGTACGCTCATGGAGATTTAACAATAAACCTCATCGTGACGTAGAACCCCGTTACTGCAGCGTCTGCCACAGGAGCTGCTTGATCATCTTACTACATGAAAGTGTAACGAAACGCGCTGCTCATCTTTGGATCATCTCTGTTTCGTCTATAAGTCCTATGTGGTACTGATCCCATACTGCCGAGCAATACTGACGTATCTGCTCATGTTTTGTGAGCTACTTCCTTTGTTGATGGACTACATTTTCTGCAGATTCTTCCAATGAATCTAAGTTTGACATACGTCTTACTCTCGATTAATTTTAAGTGGTCGTTGCATTTCGGAACATTCTGGATGCATACTGCTAGACATGTTACTGAAGCAACGGCTTCCAGTGATTGTTCTGCCATTGTATCATCATACGTTAAACTTCCTTCCCGCCTATGTATTCGCAATACGTTACATTTGTTTACAATGAGGGTCAGTTGCCGTTTCCTGCACCAAGAGTCGACTCTCTGCATTTCGATTCAGTTTTCTAGCGTCGTGACTTTTCTGTATACAACAGCATCATTCATGTAAAGCGTTATGGAACTTTTTACTTTATCTACTAGGTAGTGTGTGTATACATATATATGGAAAACTAATGGTGCTAAAACACTCCTCTGGGGCATGCTCGAAGTTACTTCTAAGTTCTACATCTGAAGACTTCTCTCTGTTCAGAATGACATCTGTCTTTGGTCTCCTAGAATCTCTACAGTCCAGCCACACAGTTGCACAGAGTTGTTCTGATATTCATTATGTTCGTATTTTGTTCATTAGGTGGAAGTGTGGAACCACATCGAATGCTTTCTGAAAGTCAGGGAACATGCCATCTACCTGAACACCTGAACCTACAGCTTTCTGGGTTTCGTGGATGAAAAGAGTGAGCAGGGTTTCACATGAGTAGTAGAGCAACCTCCGTTTTGGGCCATTTTGCAAGTGTGTGTTGCCTACATCAGGGGCAGGTAGGCACTCAGTTTTGCACCCGAGTTCATACCTGACCCTGATGTAGGCAACATGCACTAACAAAATGGCCCAAAACGAAGGTTGCTCTACTACTCACACGATCCCCAGCCTCCAGAAATGTTGTAATAAGCATGCATAAAACATCTTCCAAAATTCAAACTGACCTACACCAGAGATATTGGCGTGTAATTCTGTGCTTCTCTTCGACAACTCTTCTTGAAAACGGTACTGTCATGTGCTTCTTTCCACTTATCAGGAACACGTAACTCCCCTAGAGATCTACGGTTCACTGCTGCAAGAAGAGGCGGCAGTTCTTTCGCATACTCTGTGTAAGATCGTATTGTCATCCAGTTAGATCCACTGGCCTTCCTTCTGTTGAACGATTTCAGTTTCTTTTCTGTCCCATGGTCATTGATTTCGATTTAAGCGATTTTCTTGTTCGTCCATCGATTTAATCGAGGCACTGCATTTTGATCTTACTGTGTCATGCTCCGTTTCCATGCCGTTATGGTCGTAGTATGTCGGGAATGATGGCTTCGGTCTGTTTCGTGACTTTGCATAAGACCAAAACTTCTTAGGATTTTCTGTCAAGTAGGTAGACAGAATTTTACTTTCGAATTCGTTGGATGCTACACGTATGACTCTCCTTATGCTGATATGGTTCCGTTTAGTTTTTATTTATTGTAGCTTCTGGTACGTTGAAATTTGCAGTGAAGCTCTCTCTGCTTTTGTAGCAGTTTTCCAACATGACTGTCGAATGACGGTGGATTTCACAACCATGCCTGGCACATATCTGTTTAAACCCTGTTGCTTATTGCTTTTGAAACTTATCCATTGGTGCTTAACGTTGTTAAGGCTGGAGATACAATTTTCGTTCCAGACTGAAGCGCCTAGAACCGTTCGGTCACAGCAATATGTTATCTTCACGAGTCGGTTCTCTGATTAACTGCTAAATGCAATTTTCGGATAAAACACTTACAACAATTTCACGCAATTCTCTGTCCTTACTACCCGTCTTAATCATTTGTGTGCCCAGTACTATAACTGGTAAGTTAAAACCTCCACCAAAAATTATGACATAACCAGGAAATTTAAGCGAAATATTCTCCAAGTTTTCTGTGTATTGAGTTACTAAACTACAAACAGTTAATGAGTGCTTAAAGCTGTAAGCATCTACACAGAAGCGCCAAAGAAACTGGTATAAGCATGCACATTCATATACAGAAATACGTCAACAAGCAGAATATGGCGCTGCGGTCGTCAACGCCTATGGAAGACAACAAATGTCTGGCGAAGTTCTTAGGTCGGTTACTATTGCTAAAATGGGAGTTTATCAAGATTTAAGTAACACGGTTACTATTGCTAAAGTGGCAGCTTATCAAGATTTAAGTAACACAGCATCACCTACGTATCGATGAAGTGGAGATTTTCCCGTACGATTATTTGACGAGTGTACTCTGAATATCAGGAATCCGGTAAAACATCAAACCTCTGACATCGTTGCGCCCGGAAAAAAATCTTACAAAAATGGGACCAACGACAACTGAACAGAATCGTTCATAGTGACAGAAGTGAACCCTTACGCAAATTGCTGCAGATTTCATTCCCCAGGCTGTGACTGAGGCACGCCTCCGCAGTAGCCTTCCTTGCAGGAGTATTAGTCCTGCAAGATTCACGAGAGAGCTTCTTTGAAGTTGGGAATGTAGAAGATGACGTACAGGCGGAAGCAGAGCTGTGGGGGCCGAGCAGGGTTAGCCGAGCGGTCTAGGCGCTGCAGTCATGGATTGTGAGACAGATCCCGGTGAAAGTTCGAGTCCTGCCTCGGGCATGGGTGTGTGTGTGTTTCTCCTTAGGATAATTTTGATTAAGTAGTGTGTAAGCTTGTAAGCTTAGGGACTGATGACCTTAGCAGTTAAGTCCCATAAGATTTCACACACATTAATAAAAAAAAAAAAAGAGAGCCCTGGGGAGCGGACGGGAGTCGTGTTTGGTTTTCTCAGTTGGTAGAGCCCTTGCTCAGGAAATATAGAGGTCCCACGTTCGAGTCCCAATCCAGCACTCGTCTAATCTTCCAGGAAATAACATATCAGCACAGACACCACTGCAAGGCGAAAACTTCATTCTACATTAGAAGAATTTGTCATCCAAAACATATTAAGATTCCGTTTCTGTTTAAAAATGCATCAAGATTGATGTCTAATGAAAATAATTCGAGCTAAAAACGTTGTAATAAATCTAGATTATTTTTCATTTGGTTCAAAATGTTATTGATCAATCTCCTGCCTGAAATGATGCATGTACTACAATCTAATATTCAGTAACACTGTATTTTGTATTGAAATACTGCATCCAAAGTTAGAAGAAGCTAATAAGAGATTCTCTTAGCAGAGAACTTGAGATTAATTGGGACATTCGCTATATTCTTATTTCACCCGTTATTGTGATGAAGAAATGTTTCGAAATGTCATAGACTCCCACGAGTTAATTTCAAATCGGCTCTTGTCGTAAAGAGGTCTCTGTAACGCAGATGTAGTATTACACGCGTTTTCCGATATAACTTAAGATAGTCATCAGCAACGATAGCAAACTATTTTCAGAATGCCAAGTGTAAAGAGACTTTATAACGTGAAGTGCTGTCCAACATTATCTAATCTCAACGCACAGCACAGGCTAAGAAAGTTACAAGAAGAATTAATTTCAGTTTCAAACCACAATTATTCGCGCAGACTGACATGTATCATTTAAGATGTTTGCTTCATAATGTGCTCTTAATAACTGACGACGCATCAAACTGCAACTTTTGAAAACTATAGAAGTTTATTCATCAAGAAATTCAATAACTGCTACTACTAAATTTATATGGATGTCGTTCCGTGACGTAGAAATCTAATTTATGTTGAAAACTTCCTCCACATCTGCAAATCGCTCTGAGGAGCATGAGAGAATGTACTTTACGTTGTACAACTTACTGCAGCTTTCTCGTGTATGGAGGGCAGGAGGTAAGATTCCCTTTGTGCTCTCTGCAGTTAGACTAATCTTCTGTTCGTGATCCTTATGACAGCGATACATAGAGGTTGTAGTATACTCCTAAGTTCCTCACTTGGATGTGGTTCTTGAATTTTTTAAGTACGCGTTTATGAGGTAATTTTCCTACATCTTCAAGTGTCTTTCAGCGTCTGTGTGACATTCTCCAATGTATCAAAATTATTCGTGCTACTCTTCTTCGAATACGTTCAGTGCCGTCCGGGGTGGCCGAGCGGTTCTAGGCGCTACATTCTGGAACCGCACGACCGCTACGGTTGCATGTTCGAATCCTACCTCGGGAATGGATGTGTGTGATGTCCTTAGGTTAGTTAGGTTTAAGTAGTTCTAAGTTCTAGGGGACTGATGACCACAGCAGTTAAGACCCATAGTGCTCAGAGCCATTTGAACCAATACGTATAGTATTGTTAGCCCTATTTCGTATGCGTCCCACACACATGAGCCATATTCCTGAATTGGTCGCAAGAGAGATTCGTAAGCAGTCTCGTTTGCGGACTCATTGCATTTCCCTAGCGCTCTACCAATGAACCGACGTCTGTCACCTGCTGTCCCTACTGCTGAGCGTATGACGAGTAGATCGTTTCATTTAATGTTGTTGTTGTAGCCCGAAGATTGGGTTGATGCAATTCTCCATGCTACTCTACCCTGTGGAAACCTGTATGTGTCGAGTAATTGTGTCTTGCCGGAGCTGCGTGTTTGCATGTGTTTTCGCTGGAGATTGTATGGATGTGTGGATGGGTTCCTTACGCAATACCAACGGTTGAGCTTTATTCATACTAGTGTAGAGTAGCAGTGGGGCGAACAGCTATGGTACAGGTTACAGATTGGTGTATTTAACCTACACCATCAAAGCTCGCCCCACTGCTCGCAACGATCTTCGATGATATCAAACTAGTCTTTGTTTCGCACTGCTAACTGAAACTTGATCTGTGATTGGTTGCTTAGAGGTGATTCCAACGGTGCCGCATTTTATGCTGCCATCACTCTGCTCGATATGTGGACAGCTCTATTCCCCGGTGGCCCGGCGAGTAGAGAGCCGTGAGGTAGGATGTGCCACCAGAGAGCAGGGCGGCTGCAACATAAACGTGCTCTAGGAGTCCAGAGAGCAGGACTCGCCGCATCTCTCAAAAAACACAGGCCAGCCTCAATTAAAGAAGAGGATTTTGGCCGCACGTAACTGGTACACATACGGAATTCAACACTTCAATAACTCATGGGCGACGATATAGATGATTGACTACAGTCTACGGAATTGGTGACATGCAAGCCGTACCAAAAACATCGCTTCCGAGTTGATGTAGTGTTACGTGTCGAGCTAATTTCTATGCGAATGGAATCAGAGATATTGGTCAAATGCCAGCCTTCTTGGATGAAAAGATCAAAGATAACTGGAACATACAAAGTGCTGGCTTGGCGTGGTATATGAGGGCTCCGCATTGTTGGGAACTACTTCATTCGAAGTCCGCTAAGAGCAGCCCATTATCTGCAGTTGTTAAACGAATGTGTTCTGCCATTTGCTGATCTCTGAAGATAGGACATTTCCATTCTTCTTCCCAGAACAATGGTGCCCTATCTCATTACATGCTAGCTCTCCGAGCATTACCTGTATACCCCGTTTCCTCGGAGTAGTATAGGATGTAGAGGCCGCCACACGCTTTGATTAAAATCGATTATATAGCCATCTATGGGGGCTCGGGAAGAAATCGGTATGTGTGCCTAAGATTACAAACCACTCACACCTCAGAAATCAGATGGTTGATGTAGCATTGTGGTACATGTGTTGTTTAATGTTCAGGAAGAATGGGTAAAAAGGATAACAAGAACATCTCAACATGCAGAACAAAACGTGGAACACATCCAGTAGCCTTCATGCGTTATCATCGGCATTTTACTCGTTTTGTGCAAAATACAACGTAGCTCGAGAATGGATAGAGCTATGCTAAAATGAACGGCATCATAGTTTCTCTTGAAAAATTCTATACCTGCGTGATATGCCAGATGATCCTCCTATCAGTTTAAATCTACTTTGACCGATTCATATTCTATATGACATAAAACCGAAGTGTGCATTCATCACTATCATTATTCCACTTAGCTGTGAGGTTATGAATAAAAATCTGCAAACTACAGCTATTCCAGCGTGTAGATGGAAGGAATTCTGTATCTTCAGCCTAGGAATGGGGGATTTTTCCTTGTTGTTCCCGCAACAAGTCAGGCCGCAAACTAATCCGTATGCGCTAACCCTCAGGAACTTAGTTCAAAAATATCTTGTGTCAAACGAAACATGAAACTTGTTAAAGTTTCTTTCCAGTTTCGAGACTCTTTTTTCTCTTCCAATACTGAATTGTTTGAAAGTTTGTTGAAAACTTTGAAGACCAATGTATGTAAAAATATCGACTCCTTTCCCAATTTAAAAAAACAGGCGGTGCGTTTCGAGTCTTCGGGCTCATCTTCAGGTGTTTGTACAGTCTACATCATTTTTCGAATTAAGGTTAGTACTGATTCTGTTAAGAGTACATAGCTAAATTGAAAAGTGGCACATTGCGACTACAATTGCTTTAAGAAAGTAATACAGTCACAGAAGCAACGCTGACAAAAAATTTTACTGTTTTAGTAAAATGTGGGAATGAGGGCGTAAAGCCCAAAGACTCTCCTCCGTCCCTCACCCTCTAGATCAGAGCCTAGGAGTGTGGACAATGTCTGACCACCAGCAAAATTCCTCAACTATTCCACCCAGTAAGTATGACAGCTAGCAGCTTGATGATGTTGGAATACACTTGTTTCACGGTTTTACGCAAACTATCACATAATTAATGGTGATTTGGTGGTTCTTTCAAGTACTGAGTGCCTGTTCTACTTGTGGAGTACGTAATTCTTTACAAGTATCAGTACAGCGGTGAGGCCGGCCATACCCAGCGTTTCTGTAAGTTTCTGTTGTCATGTCGTATGACTTTTAATGGACGATGAGTGTTTCATCGAATATCTGCAGGTGAGATTCATGAAGGAAGTGTTTATGCCGATTAGATTCGTGATACGAGTGATAGCACGTACTGTCCATCTCCTGCACTTTCATCCATAATCTATTGATTACGCAGACGTGTTTGCAAAGTGTGTTCAAGTAGTTCTCCCACGGTAATCTAATCTTGCAAGGGACTACTAAGAAGGCACTTTTTGGTGAATAGCATGCCTATGTTTCTCGAAAGTGCATATAACGACCAGTACTGCGTATTTAGTCTAATCAGGTAATGGCATATGTCTTTCTTACAATTTTTACCACCTTCTCCGTAAAGAAGAATTACGAATGATATAAAACTAACTGCTAAAGGTTACATTTTCCACTTGTCATTTCAGTGAAGCTGCCTCATGGACTAAATATCCAGGATTCGAATGACTTCTGTGGTATGAGTGTGATTTTCAAATGCGCACTCACTATATGTGTTCTCTCTGACTGGAAAATTGTATTATCAATTGATATGAGTACACATTTGTGTTTCTCGTTCCAGAAGATGATGAAAGAGCTAAATATAATACTGACTCTCGTATCTGAACACGTAATAGAAATTCCTGTGAAATTGTCAAGGATCTAGGACCTATTTAAGGAAATAGAGTTAGTCCTTATGGGATATTTGAATGGTCGAAGACGTTCAGAGGAGGATGATGATATAGTAGGAAATCTCCAGAGTATTTCGTAAATGAAAATGGCGAAAGACTAGTAAATACATCCACTGCATTGGATCTGAAAATTTTAAATGGTGTCTTCCCACATAAATGAATATATACATACACGTGAATCTGATATTTGAGGACAATCACTGATTTCTAGGCAGGGTGACTGTCGTAATGGTATTTAGATGCCTACAGATGTCTGGAATGTGACTCCGACTACTTTTTGCTTGTAGCAAAGTTTGTCATTCCACCTAGGAAAATAGTGTTCCTATTTAAAATTCTGAATTACGTTAATCATAACGCATATATTGTCAAAGATGAAAGTGCGAAATTAGTTAATAGCTGAGACTAGCTAGCAGTCTCTAAAATTTTGATGAACGCAATAATACTGAAGGGAAATGTGGAAAAATTAAAAGATGCTTTCATGAGGCAGTATATGAGTGTCAACAAAGTAAAGCATAGAGTGGTGGATGGGTGGATGGAGAACATAAGGCGAAAATATAAAAATGAAGAAGAAAAAGTATAACATTTGGACGAGAGGTCTTGAAGATAGGAAAAAGTATGTGCAAATAAACAGGGAGGTTAGGAAGGTTAGAAAACAAACTATTAACAGGAAAAATGAGACTTGGGAAAATTATGTGAGAAATCAGATAAATGTATTGGAGGTACAAAGGCAGCAGAACCTTGGGAAACAGTGAAGAGTTCTAGATGTCAAAGAAGGAACAGAAAATGAGAAAATCATTTCAAGACACTGCTAACGAAAAAGAGAAAGGGGTATAAGTACAGAATTTCTAAAATGAGTTACCACTGGATATGTAGACCCAATAACTGCGGAAGAAGTTGAAAATCTGTGAAAGAAGTGGAAAATCTCCTGGACAAGGAAACATACCAATAAAATTAGTGCCGGACGGTGTGGCCGAGCGGATCTAGGCGCTTCAGTCTGGATCCGCGCAACCGCTACGGTCGCAGGTTAGAATCCTTCCTCGAGCATGGATGTGTGTGATGTCCTTAAGTTAGTTAGGTTTAAGTAGTTCTAAGTTCTAGGGTACTGATGACCTTAGATGTTAAGTCCCACAGTGCTCAGAGCCATTTGAACCATTTTTTGAATAAAATTAGTGAAGTAGGTGTCGGATGTGTAACGGGAATGTTTGAGCAAGTTGTTTAAAGCTTACATGTTAGAGGGAAAAGAAATGCCCAAGGAACGGAATTTCGCATGTTTAACTCCATTTTATAAGAAATGGAGTAAGAAGATATGTGGAAATTATCGTGGAATCAATGTTACAAACACCATTGGTACACTGCACGGTCGGCTCCTAAAAGACGAGATAGAGGGGATGTGGTTGGACAGAGTAAAGTGGATTCTGGAAAGGAAGAATCTTGCAATAACAACATTTGTACTTTAAGATAGATAATGGCAAGGTGACTGAAAGGAATCTGAGTAGCCAGTTAGTGTCCACAGATCTCGAGAAGCCCTATGACACCGTGTCACTGAAGAAACTATTTTTAGTCCTGAGGGGCAGTGAGCTTCAAATGTCATGTGTTGGAGGTACACAGTATATGCAACCGCTCAAAGTCTGCAGAACGTGTAACCAAATGGGGAATAAAATTTCGACAAAGTCTTTCAGAATTAGGAAAGAATTAAATCAATGATGCTGCTTATCTGCTACAGCATTTAAAATATACATTCAGAAAGCCTTGCAGCTAGCCCCATGGCAGAAAATATTCCCTAGTTATCTAATGAGGCAGCACGAAATGACTACCACCGACATGCGCCCCCTCCCCCCCTACAGCTGCCAGCGGGCCAAAATGAACGGGGCAAGCTTTTCCGACATTTGGTACGTTCGTTGGCAAGGCGCTGTGCTGACAGAATGGAGTCACACTTCCTGCAGTTTTTCTCAAAATATTTTACAAAAACTAATCGGTAAAAAACTGATTTTTCTTTGTAATCTAGAAACTTAACTACTAGACCTTGAGACTATTTGCGTTTGAAGTTAATTATACTCTCTGGAAATAATTTCATAATGACAGAATATGTAGCTACACGTATAGAATCACACTTCAGGGCCATGAGTATATGGAAAAGCAGAGAGTATTGTTTTACTTCAATGGTCTCACTTCCTTTTCCCTTTTGTCCTTCCTACCATGTGTAAGTATGAATGATGGTGTGTTTGTGCTAGTAGCAGAAAGACTAACCAAAGATACAGTGAGGGTGGTGGTTTGGAGAGATGAAACTGTTGGTAAGGCTGGGCAAGAAAAGTAGGAGGCGTTAAAGGTAGCGAGTATTGATAGCTAGAGAGGGAGTCAGACGGCTGAGCCGATAGCAGCCTTCTTGTATGGGGCAGAGAACGCTGTGTACGGGATATGTCATTGTGGCAGTGTGTTCCAGGCTGGATGACAAGGAAGAAGTCTCCATGCTCGAAGCCAAAATTGTAAGAAAAGTGGCCAGTAAATGAGGCATCGAATCGTTAATCTTCAGAGCAATGTGTGCTTTGTAGTCAGTGTCAATGGAGAAATATATGATAGCACAATTATTTTGGCGCTTTTGGTCTAATTAACTGGCGGTAAGACAGAGATTTAGGTTCTTGAGATGGAGTAGTGCCTATCAGATTCGCACCAGCGTAAGTCAGTAGTTGGTAGCTGAAGGTGTCTCAGTGCATAGCTCAAGTGAAATGGTGCGATCTCTTGTGCAGTTTGTAATTGTTGAATGATAAAGTTACATACCTATCTCTCTATCATAGTAGAGTGTACAATTGACGCAAAAACGGACAGGGGCCTTAAGCCATGTAATTTTCTTTCACCGTTCTGCTCTAGAAGGGTTTTACTTGTTTGTGGAAAAGAAGCGTCGTTGGTTTACATCAGCGAATTAGAAATTTTTGGAGAATATTTTTGTGTTGGTTACTGGTGTAACGGTTTGTGTTACGTACTGACAACGAACAGTACATTCTGGCGTTGGATACGAAATAACCGAATAGTTAGCAGAAATAGCTGCGAATTCAAGCACAACTTAATGTGGGATAATTTTCGGTATTTTGCGCCATTTCCTTTGTACTTCACACATGGAAGCGCACTTCGCGACAAATCATTTAGTGGGTTTGAGTTGGCTCATATCCTCATGTGTGTTCATTAGTATAAATTTAGGTATTATTTAAAGGCAATTGCAGCCCAGTCAGTGTATTTAAATGGTATTATAATGCTTATCATGTGTGCTGTAACTGCTGACATGTGTAAGATCAGTTAGTAGGTACTGAGTATTTGTGTTAGTCTGTTCTAAGAAGCGTGATGGACACCAGACGCTTGTAGTGTTTCCAGTGGTTTGAGCAATTCAGAATAATAACATTGCTTGTTGAATATAGGGGAAATTTTCAGTCCACGCTAATTTATCGTAAGTCGTGGCGTTCCCGAGATCAATCGCATAACCAGTCAGATGCAATTAGAAAGCACAGAGAGTACAAACAATAGGATAATCAAAGTTCCTTCCCATTATATTAAAATAACTATTTCCGTCCTAAATACTTTACTGAGAGCTAAAACAATTTATTACGCGTTATTCTGCTAGGTCCAACTAAGTCAACGCTGCACAATGATTTTATAACTGTAGTAGCTTAGATTATCGTACGGTTTGCAAACCCGTGTGTTGAATCCGGAACATTTTGTTTCACATAATTATGTATTCCACGATGTTGCAGTGCCTATGTTATTCCGAATTATTATGCAGTGTTCCTCCGGACATACATGCGTGATGTTGCATCGTAATTCGGAATAACACAGGTGCTGCAAAACCGAACTTATCCGCCGACAGTCGGCAAGCGACTTTCATGTAAAATGTCATATTTGTACAGAAATATATACAGATGTCTCAGTACAGGTTGTAAACGTATGGCTGACGACATACTGGTAGTGAGTCGTGCTCGGATAAGCTGGAAATTAGGGGTTCGAGACCTGGTCTGGCACAAATTTCGTTGTCGTCATACCATTATACAGATGATGATTGTCAATATTCGCAATTAGGAATACATTTCAGATATTATTTACTCCCGTTGAGTCCTTTATAGTGTGACACCCTTAACTAAGGATTAAGAGACCCATTGACAATAGACCCCTAAAGTAATGAACAATTAATTCTGCATATACAGAAAATGAACTGAACACAAGCAATGTTTCTAAAATAGAAAATATGTCATGATTATACTCAAATCTCCCATAGTTAGGAGATACCTCCTGAGAGTGACATCAACCGGATGTCAAGTCACATACTTATAGAGAAATTTGAGATAGTTCATTAAAGAACGAAGCAGATGGGCAAATACACAAACTTCACCATCGTTCTAGACTGCTCGCTCTGAATACAGGGAAGTGTAAGAAAAGTTTCACTCTTGACGAGTGCTAAGTTGTCTTTTTTCTTGTCGTGCCATTAATAAAAAAAATTACCCTGCTGCCCAACATTCACAATATGCAGGAAGAGGTAGCATCGAAAATCAGATCAAATAGTATTATGCCCTTATATAATGAATTTATAAGAGGCATTACACTGACTAACAGTTCGAGAGTACGTTTGCAAGCTCCATGATAAAGTGCCCATCATCTCGCTAATTGTCGTACTTGTGATATTTGCAGTTAAGACGCTGCTCGAAATTCAAAAAAGTTTGCAGTGAAAAATATGGATCGCTATGAAGTTGTCTTTTGGGCATATTACACCATATGTTGTTGCGAATGATATTAAAAAAAAAAGTGTGTGAAATCTTATGTGACTTAACTGCTAAGTTCATCAGTCCCTAAGCTTGCACAGTACATAACCTAAATTATCCTAAGGACAAACACACACACCCATGCCCGAGGGAGGCCTCGAACCTCCGCCGGGACCAGCCGCACAGTCCATGACCGCAGCGCCTGAGACCGCTTGGCTAATCGCGCGAGGCAATGAAATTTAGTTAAGTCAATGAATTTTTCCTTAGATTGTGTAGGAAGCCCCTATATGAGTTTATGCGGCACGTTCAATTCCGCCCTCACTCATACGATAATGAAGTATTCATAACATCCATTATGTATCCTAAACCATT
This sequence comes from Schistocerca cancellata, assembly GCF_023864275.1. Taxonomy (NCBI): domain Eukaryota; kingdom Metazoa; phylum Arthropoda; class Insecta; order Orthoptera; family Acrididae; genus Schistocerca; species Schistocerca cancellata. Next base: position 406,126,404 of record NC_064634.1, read on the forward strand.
AGAGATATCGATAAGAGATTTTGGCAAATGATAGCACGCAAAGAGGAGAGCACTATATGGCATAGTTCACATCCCGTGAGCTGTGTCGGGTCCCTTTCCTTTTAGAAATTGCCCGCTTCGTCCACATTGGTTTACAGCCGCAGTACAGAGTCCGCTGTCCATCTAGAGGCCGTGGAAGCTGTGTCACCGTCGGGGAAGCGAGGCGTTGCCACTGATAGTAGTGAACTGGGACAGCTCGTGCTCGGGCGGCGACGTCCTCGTCTCCCGGTTCCTAGGGCGTCAAGTGGCTCGAATTTGTGGCGAGGCACACCGACTTTGGGCAATGGGAAGTTTGTGTGTGTACAACGGCTTTCTTAGTCTAGAGCTCACTCAAGTCTTCAGGAACTGATTAATTCGCAGTGTGGTAATCTAGCTGCGTTTGATACCTGATTCGTGGCCCTGAAATTAAGCCCCTTTGTTGCTTGCTCATCTACTTTTGGCTCCGGAAAGCCCATTTCCTCTCTAAGAGGGTAGTTCGAACTTTTACGAGCGAGCGTAATTGTTCCGGTCTTACTACGTTACTGCCTTACGGCCTTACTGCCCCATATGTCTGTTTTCCAGTGCCTATGCACGAGGGTTGCCCAGAATGTAATGCACTGAATTTTTTTTTTCTCACCCGAAATGCTACGAATTCGAAACGTTACGCATGTATTATTTGAAGTCTCCTGAGTCAGCGCGCCAAGTTTCCGTCACTTCCGACAGATAGCGTAGTTGTAAGACAGTTTCAAAACGGTGTCTGAAGGTGATGTACGCTACAAGCAACGTGCCGTCATTGAATTTCTGACTCCAGAGAAAGAAAATGTGGGGAATATTCACAAACTCTTGTGCAAAGTCTACTGGGCATCTGCTGTCGACAGAAGTACAGTTAGTCGCTGGGCACGGAGAGTGAGATCATCAGAAGGCTGATCGGCGAAGCTCCAAGATTTGCAGCGGCCGGGGAGACCATCCACGGCTGTCACACCTGACATGTTGCAGAGAGCTGATGTTGTCATTCGCGAGGACAGACGCATTATGACTCGGCAGTTGGCGCTGCATCTGTCAGTCAACAAAGGAAGAGTGGATGGAACTAACTCTTGGATATTGAAAAGTATGTGCAAGATGGGTCCCGCTGTATCTAACGGTGGATCACAAAAATGGTTCAAATGGGCCAACAGGGCGATGACTTGACAAAATAAGGAACTAAAAACAATCTTCAAATGGCTCTGAGCACTATGGGACTTAACATCTGTGGTCATCAGTCCCCTAGAACTTAGAACTACTTAAACCTAACTAACCTAAGGACATCACACACATCCATGTCCGAGTGAGGATTCCAACCTGCGACCGTAGGGGTCTCGCGGTTACAGACTGGTGGATCACAAATCGGGAGCTGTAACGGCAGTGGCTTTCACGGAGCTAGTGCTTGGTTTGGATACAGTATACTGTACTTCGTAGGCGCTTTACCCAGACGCAAACAGGTTGCTTTTAGCCGATCGGAGTGGCCGAGCGGTTCTAGGTGCTACAGTCTGGGTATCCTGAGTGAGCGCGCCAAGTTTCCGTCACTTCCGACAGTTTCAAAATGGCGTCTATGGGTGATGTACGTTACAAGCAACGTGCCGTCACTGAATTTATGGCTGCAGAGAAAGAAAATGTGAGGAACATTCACAAACTCTATGGAGCATCTGCTGTCGACAGAAGTACAGTTAGTCGCTGGGCACGGAGGGTGACGCCATCAGAAGGCGGTTCGCCGAAGCTCCACGAATTGCAGCGGTCGGGGAGACCATCCACGGCTGTCACACCTGACATGCTGCAGCGAGCTGATGTTGTCATTCGCGAGGATAGACGCATTACGACTCGGCTGTTGGGGCTGCATCTGTCAATCCGCACTCTTGGATATTCAAAAGTATGTGCAAGATGCGTCCCGTTGTGTCTAACGCTGGATCATAAATCGGGGGCTGTAACGGCACTGGCTTTAATGGGCCTCATGCTTGGTTTGGCCACAGTTTACTGTACTTCGTAGGCGCTGTGCCTAGACGCAAACAGATTGTTTTTAGTTCCTTATTTTGTCATCGCCCTGTTGGGTTCTGTTTATTGTTTGGTGTTACCAGTCAATCTTGTAAGAGGCAAAGCATATAATCTGCATTGCGTTGTTAAACCTCGTGCTTAAGGAGACTTGTCTCTGCCGAACATTTTGGTTGTGCATTGTTAACTGTGACCGATCTGGCACGGCGAAGAGTTCCTTCGTACTGAACATTTTCTTTAAAAAAATTAAGAAAGGAAAGGCAAAAAAACAGAGGAGAAGGAAAGGCCTCAATTCCAGATGTGAAATTCGTTTCTTCACTCATTGAATTCTAAGGTTAGTTATCGGAATTTTTCTCACTGGAGAAGAGGCAGCATCTAGTCCTGACATTTCACACTACATTTTTTACTTCTAAAATTCAGACCGTTGAGCTTCATCTTTGTAGCCTATCATGGGCAATAGGAAGATACCTACCCACATATTTTTATGTCCTACAGGGTCCAAGGAACTCGACATTCCCACGTCTTGCTCGTGCTGCCATCTGTACATTATAAAGAGAAACATTAAACATTCCCACCGGTGCCAGCAGTCGCACTGGCAACAATTGATGGAGTATTACATGTGTGTTGTGCCCAATGTGATGATAGAAAGACTTAGTTTTGGTGTTATTTCGTGGTTTTGTTTGTTTTTCTGCAGACAATGGCGTTTCTAAGCACTCAACCATACTTCCTTCATTTGTTATGAAAGTTTCTTGATGTTAATGCATGAATGGTAATTTATAATCCAATGTACCACATCAAAAATATGTTGTAAACATGTGGGAATAATTTCTCCCATGGTCCCAGCTCACCATACATCTATCACTGTTTCACACCTACAGTGTAGACCAAATGCCTGTTTACTGAGGTGTTATTAGGCATATTCCCTTAGCTTGGATATTACTCATTACAGAATTACTTTACCAGAGAGGAACATATGCTGGAGTATCTCTTTTCTCTCCCTGAAGATGAGTCATTTTCGACATTGAATCAGACGATTATTCAAAGTATTAGGAAAATAATACACTGAACATCTAATGAAAACACCTTTTGATACTGCAATTTATTCTGTAGGTACTTCAGAGTCAACAGAAAAATGATGGAGAAAAACGACAAACTTTCACGAGGCGAAGGCACAGATCAAAGATTCACTTGTTGCGATTAAGCGGCAAGACACAAGAAGGGTAACAGTTCTCTCTACACCAACAACTCCCAACAACTTACATTTTCACGCAGTTTGGATGCATAGATACTGACAAATCAGTACCAAGAACAACCACCTCTGGGCATAATAACGGCCTTGATACGCCTGGGAATTGAGTCAAACAGAGCTTGGATGGCGTGTACAGGTACAGCTGCTGCCCATGCAGCTTCAACACGAGACCACAGTTCATCAAGAGTAGTTATTGGCATATTGTGACGAGCCACTTGCTCGGCCACAATTGACCAGACGTTTTCAATTGGTGAGAGATCTGGAGAATGTGCTGGCCAGGGCAGCATTCGAACATTTCCTGTGTCCAGAAAGGCCCGTACAGGACCTGCAACATGCGGTCGTGCATTATCCTGCTGAAATATAGGGTTTCGGAGGGATCGAATGAACGGTAGAGCCACGGGTCGTAACACATCTGAAATGTCACGTCAACTGTTCAAAGTATCGTCAATGCGAACAAGAGGTGACCGAGACATGTAACCAAAGGCATCCAATACCATCATGCCCGGGTGATACGCCAGTATGGCGATGACGAATACACGTTTCCAACGTGCGTTCATCATGATGTCGCCAAACACGGATGTGACCATCAACATGCTGTAAACAAAACCTGGATTCATCCGAAAAATGACGTTTTGCCATTCGTGCACCCAGGTTCGTCGTTGAGTACATCATCGCAGGCGCTCCAGTCTGTGATGCAGCGCTAAGGGTAACCGCTGCCATGGTCTCCGAGATGATAGTACATGCTGCTGCAAACGTCGTCGAACTGTTCGTGCAGATGGTTGTTGTCTTGCAAACGTCCCCATCTGTAGACTCAGGGATCGAGACGTGGCTGCAGGATGCGTTACAGTCATGCGGATAAGATGCCTGTCATCTCGACTGCTAGTGATACGAGGCCGTTGGGATCCAGCACGGCGTTCCGTATTACCCTCCTGAACCCACCGATTTCATAATCTGCAAACAGTCATTGGATATCGACCAACGCGAGCAGCTATGTCGCCATACGATAAACCGCAATTGCTATAGGCTACAATCCGACCTTTATCAAAGTCGGAAACGTAATGGTACGCATTTCTCCTCCTTACGCGAGGCATCACGACAGCGTTTCACCAGACAACGCCGGTCAACTGCTGTTTGTGTATGAGAAAACGGTTGGAAACTTTCCTCATGTCAGCACTCTGTAGGTGTCGCCACCGGCGCCATCCTTGTGTGAATGCTCTGAAAAGCTAATCATTTGCATATCACAGCATCTTCTTCCTGTCGGTAGTCATTGTACCATCTTTCCGTTCCTAACCCCATTCAGTGGTGATCCTCTTCACTTTAAGAGTCCTTGGATGTGTTAAAAATAGATTATATATATTTATAATCTATTTTAACCTTGACTACTCTCAAGCGGTTCATAAAGTAATGGCTATCCCATTTTTATAACATCGTGATCTAGAGACACACAGGTACCACATTTGTTATTTCTATTGGAAAAATGCTGGATTTTTGCTACAGAGTAGAACTGACCCAATAAAACTCTTTCGTAACTATGAAGCTGTCCCGGGTTCGATTCCCGGCGGGGTCAGGGATTTTCTCTGCCTCGTGATGGCTGGATGTTGTGTGCTGTCCTTAGGTTAGTTAGGTTTAAGTAGTTCTAAGTTCTAGGGGACTGATGACCATAGATGTTAAGTCCCATAGTGCTCAGAGCCATTTGAACCATTTTTATGAAGCTGTGAACACAATGGCGACTCACAGAACCTTGCCAACTATTCCTGAAAGTCAATATTACCGGTGAATTAAAAGGTAAGAAGATTCATTCCCTCGCTCTGTGCAGGGACAAGAACGGAAAGATGGTACAGTATTTTCTGTACTTTTTCATATGTCAAATATAACTGAAGTGCTGAAAGGAAATCGTTTTGTGTCAGTCACAGTCGCCCGTTATTAAAAATACACTGGATTACAGTATTCCCCTGGTCCTGCAACAGAATTCGCGATTTATTTTCGTCTGAGTTGCTAAACTCTTTTCTTAAGAGAAGTGTCACCAGTTACGAGATTTGAGTAACACATGCGTTTATGTAACTGCCTTGTAAAATTTTGCTTTTTTGCCAAAACACACTATAAACTGCACAAATTTCCCTTTCAATAACTATCGCGATTGAAACTTGAATTTCTTATTAAACAAGCAATTGACGACCAGAGAGGTCAATATCTTTCGGAGAACCACATTGTGTCGGATTTGCTGTAACGTAAGAGAAGAAATAGCACCTTTATCTTCAGACTAGCAAACTCTGTTTTTGATAGCTATAAATGACTTTTAAATATTAGAATACTGGACGGTTACATCGACATAGATAAGGAAGATCCTTATGGTAAGCATATGGCAAAATACTCTCTTTATTGTGTGTCATCATTTGCCAAAATCTGGTTTCGATATCGCGAGGGTTATGGGAAATATGAGGTATGTTATGAAGAAATCCTTCTCGAACGCGTGCGATCGGAAGTGAAAGAGCAACGTAAATTCCTTTTTCTCGAGGTTGGAGACAGATGAAGATCTCCTGTAGCGTAGAGAAATATTAAATATCTTAGCTAAATTTCTTCCGCAGCAACATTCGGCGTAATACGCACCATTCGCAAAATCATATCGACCAATATTTTTCAATGCTGCGAGCATCACAATGACTATGACCGTTAGCGACACGATGGGCACTTTCCCATGAAAGTGACATATATAGTTCTACGTAACGTAAAAGCAATTTTTTTTATGAGTTGTTTCTGTAAAATCTTGTGGGAAACGCTATAGAGATAATGGAGCGCTCATGACGTCCTATCCGTAATGGCTGAGCTACACCTTGACGAGCAGGCTAACCAGCGTTCTCTGTGTGCTTCCGCATATCTGTACTGTGCAGCGCGACGAGTCGGCACGCTGACTGCCGTCTTTCTTTCATTTCTTGTACTTGTACCTGTGGAATAGGAAATGTGCAGGAACGGGTATTCAGTTAAAAAAAACTGTTTGTGTGCATTGTTCTTCTCGGGTGATCAGGCAATGGTGAAGATAATATATGCTTTACGCTAAGAAAATTGTTAGAAGAATTTGATAAGTGGAGATTCAAGGTAAATTTTGAGAACAATGTATACCTGTGCAGTGGTGGAACTGTAACAAACTCGAAAGTAGTGGGCGAGCATGTCAAACTTACTAGAAAAGATAAGAGTTGCTGAAATGGATTGTCACAAAAGATCCTGTGGAATGTTTCAGTGAGACCACGAAAGAAATACAACGATTACGCAAATTACCCAGAATCAAGAAAGCTAGCCTGGTACTGATGGACATACAACGCGAAGTCCGCATGGGAAGCAGAAGGAAATTTTCTGTGTCATCCTAGGAGAGTAGCGCCTTTAAACAAATGAGACGGGACATTCTGCAACAATGAGGGCCAACCTCTGCAGGTTGCTGTAGCAACCAGATAAGCAAGTCACCAAATTCATCCTATTTTTTACTATCTTAAATCCTCTTTTACCATTACAATGTTTAGCCTTGTTTAGATGTTCGAACCACTTATCGAAATGTTTTCGATGTCACACAGTATTTTATTGCGCCTACTCATCCCAGCAGCTGAGGAAGGTAATCAGACCTACTTAAATCTGACGAGGGCACCTATGTTGGAGTCGAAAGATGGGAGTGTGAAGAGATCGCTATCAAGTGCTGAGCAGCACACACTCCAATTCTCCTCTGAGTCTGCAGTTGTTAGCTGTGTAACTACAGATAACGAAAATCACTCACTTCATTGTTTTCAGCTCGTCATGGATGCCTATCCACTTTAAATGTCGATAAATGCAAGGTAATGTGATTTATTAGCAGAGAAATGAAACAAAGTTTTAATCTGCCAGGAAGTTTCATATCAGCACACTCACCGCTGCAGAGTGAAAATCTCATTCTGGAAACAGCCCCCAGGCTGTTGCTAAGCCATGTCTCCGCAATATCCTTTCTTTCAGGAGTGCTAGTTCTGCAAGGTTCGCAGGAGAGCTTCTGTAAAGTTTGGAAGGTAGGAGACGAGATACTGGCAGAAGTAGAGCTGTGAGGATGGGGTGTGAATCGTGCTTGGGTAGCTCAGATGGTAGAGCACTTGTCCGCGAAAGGCAAAGGTCCCGAGTTCGAGTCTCGGTCCGGCTACAGTTTTAATCTGCGAGTAAGATTCAACGTTAAATTTGATCACTTGTTACGCGATAAACTTCGGCATCCAACTATTCAGTCTATATTAGTCGTGATAAAAAGCCGTTACGGTAGAATGAAGACATAAAATCTGTTACAGAGACGGCAAATCACGAGTTCGTCTATTGAGTGAGTTCTTATAGAGAGTGGTAATTCTAAAGGGAAGAGAGCATAGAAGTAAGTGTGATCTGCTCGTTAATAACGATTCAGTTCGAAATGCTTCAAAAGCGATGATAATACATATTAAGGAGAAAAACTAAAATCAACAGTTCAGTCATCAAGCCACGTACGTCAGTGATGAAGCACTAGAAGACACGTCTACACCTGACAAATGGCAACAAAATTATGATAACTGAGTCAATTAGGATTGAGAGACACAGAAGGTACAGTTTGAGACCCTTATTTTTGAGCACTAAATCCATTTATATCTATACTTGATTCAAATTGATATAGTTTCGTCACCAAAAGCAGCAACGGCTTAAAGAATGTGTTAAATCGTGTGATGTACATGGATGACATTAAGCTACATGTCTCAATAGAAGCACAGATGACTGATCTCCTGTAAGCTGCAAAAATGATTACTTGAACAATAGCATGTCAGTTGGTAAGAAGAATGAACATAAGGAAGGGAAAGATCATTCTTACTGGATTTGAGGAGAATGGTAGATACATAGTTGAACTTATGTATGAACATGACACCCAGAACTAATTAGGTCTACAACGAAGACTGCCGATGCAGGTTAACCATAAGACAAGAAATAACGAGTTCATATAATTTTCTCATCTTATTGTGATGGAAGCCTCGGGTGGCGTTGTCTTGCAAGTTGTGTTCTTGAACTCTGAGTGCTGCAAAACACACTGCAATTCTTTTTTCTGTTTACCCTGACATGTTACGGCACCTATGTGTCACCTATCTCGCTTTACTCTTTTAAAAATGTTATACAAGTTTTGTGGTTGTTTTCTATTTTAGGTATAAAAATTATAGATTATGCATTTCGATTTTCGTTTTGTTTGCTCTCCTGGAATTATCTTGAGGGAATGGTTGGCTTGCAATTACGCCTTTTTACGGTTTTACAGCATGTCAACAGTCGGGAACACTGAGAGTTATTCATTTTCAAGTATATTTTAGAGAGTAGTGGTCGTGCGTGTCCTAGGTTTGCATTTCCCATCTTGTTGTACATAATTGATGTGCTTTGTTGTTTGGTTGTAATTACATACACAGTCTTCCACACCTGTTACACTTCGCCCACAGCTGGTATCATACATTTTCATACGCAGGACAAGATGTGGGAGTAAACTAACGGCGCATTAGTCATCGAGAGACGCAGTTATTGTCGCTGCTCACTTGTTTCAAGTTTTGTTTTTGTCCAGTACGACACTAATTTTGAATGCTTCTCTTGCAAGTTTTCATGGTGCGTCTGCTAAAGAAACTTATTTGATTTGTGTATGAGTGTGTGTGTGTGTGTGTGTGTGTGTGTGTGTGAGAGAGAGAGAGAGAGAGAGAGAGAGAGAGAGAGAGAGAGGTGGGGGACGAAAGGGGTTGATAAACAGGTGATTTTGGAGTATCGATCATGTTTCATACACTATGTTTACTTTGAGAAATTAAGCGTTCCAAATAGTGTTTGTTGCACAGTATTGTGAGTTTGTTCAGAGTTTTCTTTCCCCGAATTACTGGTTTTTCAGCGTCGTAGTTATCCTCTATTATTAGCTTTTGGTAGAGTGTGTTGTTTTCTGTGGTTATCAACAGTTTCAGTATCATTTGGATGGTGGTTTTCTTCTATGACTTAGTTTAAATAAGTGAAGCATGTATGGTCACTTTTTAAGGCTCTGGCGTGTTCAGAATACCTAGTTGTGAAGTGCCTGCATGTTTTACTTATGTAGACAAATTTGCATAGTTTACAAATTGTATAGCGAAGTCACGAACGATGACCGGTCAGTTTAGTCCTGTACGGCGCACCTACGTCACGCATTCTCCGACAGCCAGTGTCAGCTGTGTAGTGCTCTGAGCGCTCTGTTCTGAATTTTGTAGCCAACGCGAGCATTAGAAGTGACCGTATCTAGATATTTAGCAAATTTTTATTCCATTTGTTGTTAGTTGTCATCACTGATGGTGATAGTAAGCGACAAACTCTACATAAGCACGCGGCAGATATGATTTTCAAGATAAATGCTTTCTTCAAGCGGAAAGCACGTGTATGCAAGTACGCCAGCTGTCGCTGAGAACCGGCAACAATGAACTCTCCACCTGTGCTTCAAATGGCTCTGAGCACTATGGGACTTAACATCTGAGGTCATCAGTCCCATAGAACTTAGAACTACTTAAACCTAACTAACCTAAGGACAGCACACACATCCATGCCCGAGGCAGGATTCGAACCTGCGACTGTAGCGGTTGCGCTGTTCCATACTGTAGCGCCTAGAACCGATCGGCCACTCCGGCCGGCTGAACCTAAGTACATATTTATTTACAAAATACACAAACTAGACATGAAAAGTGCTACATTATATACATATAAAATCAGGGTGAGGACGGCCAGTGATCTCTTCAATGCACGCCGGCCGGTGTGGCCGTGCGGTTCTAGGCGCTTCAGTCTGGTACCGCGTGGCCGCTACGGTCCTTATGTTAGTTAGGTTTAAGTAGTTCTAAGTTCTAGGGGACTGATGACCACAGATGTTAAGTCCCATAGTGCTCAGAGCCATTTGAACCATTTTTTTTCTTCAATGCAGAGCCGCACCAGGCTCGAACGCTTTCCGAAAGCGGCGAAATGTCGCGGGTCACGGGGATAACGGGCAAGGGCCACTACATTAGTAGTGTGTGGGTAAGTTCAGAATTTGGTTGGCGAGAGGCGTGCTAGGGTACTCGATGCAACCACAGTGATCACTGTGTCTGGATGGAGCAGTGGTCAGTGAATCTGCCTAGTAAGCTGAAAACCAAGGTTCGAACACTGGTCCGGCACAAATTTCCAACTTTCCGATCGATTTAAATCAGTGCCCACTCGCAGCCAACGTCTACGATTTCTTTGTGCCTCAATACACCCTCATTCAATGTCAAACAGTTGACCTCGTCCTCTTCACCACCTTCACCTTCCTCTGTAGTTTCGTCGCAGCCACTTACATCCGTTAGAATGACTGCCTCTTGCGAACATGGGACTGTTTCCTTACAGTGCCTTGTTTAAAAATGGGTTCGAACTTTCTAACTATCTGCGTAGTTCACCACCTCTGTTGCAATCAAAATGTTACGAGCAAAATTTATTCTGGACTGCCGCTTGCTGAGGTCACTTACTTCTTGTAATGTTTTAGGAGGTCGTCCCGGTTGTTTTCATTTTTTTTCCCCTCATGTGCCGCAGGTCTGTAAGGCAACTGACCCAATGAGTTAAGGCATTGTTTATTTATCTCCAAGAGACGTTCATGTTTGTATCAAGCCGTTGTCCATTTTTTTCTGGATGTCATTTTTCAAATACCTCAAAGCACTACTTAAAACAGCTGTTTGATGATCTGGACGTTTTAATATTGCTGCAAGTCTTACTTCCATGAATGAAAACTTCTTATCCATTTTCTTTCCTTTAAACTGCTCTAAAATTACCGTACCGAGATTTTCTGGAAAATTTCTTGACTGTTCGCAGAGAACATACAACAGAGTAAAAGAAAAACTGCCATTTTGCAATACTGTACGTAATTTAACATTTCATTTTGAATGAATATGAAAACAAAATCGCGGATGAGAATGGACAACATTACCGTGTTGAACAATTGCCATCGGCTAAAACTTCATGCCTGTAAAAGAAATACAGCTCATATCTTTCTTTTCCATATTCAGCTCCTCTCTTTACCTAAACTTAATTATAAAAGCGAGAGAAACCAATGTCATAAACAACAGCGCACGGATAAGTGAAAGTATTTTTCACTACGACAGGTTTTCAACTGACTTGACAACAGGTGGCGTGAGCGTAGGCGAAGGTTCTGGCTACCGAAAGATTGGCAGGTTATCGACCTCGAAGATAACTACGTTTGAAAGGATTGTAAAGTAACTTGGCGACTTTGGTTTCTGTACGGTTTCAGAGTGCAAATACTCCGACGTGCGGGATAGTTCCTTTGAAAGAGCATAGCCGACTTCCTTCCCCATCCTTCCGTAATCCGATGGGACTGATAAGCTCGCTGTTTGGTCCCTTCTTCCAAATCAATAAACCAAACCCACTGCGATGAGAACCGGGGCAAGCGCACTTCCTCAGGCAGTGCCCTAACCTCCAATCCCCTCCTTCCTGCAATACCTGCAATCTCCCCCTTCCCACCTACTCCCAAAAGTGTAAAACCCGACCCCCTCCAACCACTCCTGAACTCACCGTCCCTGTCCGTCCCCTGGACGCCCCCACCCCTCCTGGCAATTCCCTTCGTCCCCCCCCCCCCCCGCTGAGGACATCATCAGGTTCCTTACCATCGTCCACAAGAATGTTCATCCCTTTCAGCGCCCCCACACCCTCCAGCAGATCTCCCTTGCCGCCCGTTCCATATTCCAACTCAAGATGTACGCCACCTACTCCAATAACCAGGCCCATTTCACCTTCTCCCGCCTTGACACCCTCGTCTAAATCCCTATCATGGCGCGACAGCAACGTATCCTTTTCAACAACATCCGCTCCCTACCCGCCAACAGGAACCTCTTCCTGCACACCCTTGCCACCCACCGCGTGGATGCCTTCCTCCTTAATGAAACATTCCTCCAACCCCACCACACCTTCCACACTTCGCCCTATCTCCTCCACCGCTCCGATAATCCCCTCCCAATTGCGCGTGGCGGAGTTGCCATTAGTCACCACCGCCAGATCCCCGTTCGGCTCCAACCTCTCCTTCCCGACCCCACCGAACACCTGATCCTTAGTCTCTTCTTCCCCGGCCTTACCGTTACCTGCGCCACCATCTATGTCCGCCCCAACGCTCCTATTCCCTTCGACTTCCTCTCCCACGTCGATCGTACCTTCTCCTCCTACGAGATCGCCGCCGACCTCAACATCCATAGTCGTTCCGCTGCCCAGTTACGGCGGTGGCATCGGTTCCTCTCCACCCTTCAAGGTGACGTCGTTCCCATCCCCGCGCCTTCCCGTCCCGAATCCAACTCCACTCCTGATGTTATCCTCTCCTCCCCCAACCTCCTTGGCCGCATAACGGTGGATGTCCTGGAGCCTATTGGTAGCGACCATCTCCCTGTCCTCCTCACCCTTTCAGACGGTCGTCGCCCCCGCCCCAACCCTCGTAATGACCCTCCCCCTAAGTACGTCCATGACTATTCCCGTGCCGACTGGAATGCCTAGCGGGATACCCTTTCCACCCAGGTCGATAGCCACCCCTTCACCTACCACCACCCTGACGATGTCACCCATGCCGCCTCCTTTCTCCAGCAGACCTTGTCTGAGGCCGTGGAGGCCCACGTCCCTACTGTCGCCATCCACCCCCACCGTCCTACCTTACCCCCACAGGCCATCCTCCTCCTCCGTGAATCCCGTCGTCTCTACCGTGCTTTCCTCCGCACACGTGACCCAGACACACTACGACGCCACCGGCAACTTCAGTGACACATTCGTAATTTGCTCGCGGCTAAGAAACTCCGGGACTGGCGACAGACATGCACCCGTTTAAATGCTACCCTACCAATCAACTCATCCAAGTTCTGGTCGGCCTTCCGTCGCCTTACCGGCACTAAACCCTACCCCTATTATCCTCTTCTCCATGATGATCACCCTTTCCCTGACTCCCTTAGTAAGGCCAATCACTTTGCCTCCTATCTCTCCGATGTATTTTCCATCCCCGATGATCCCCAGTTCGATTACTCCCTCTTCCCGGATATCCGCGATCGAACTGACACCTCTGTCCCTCCCCTAGCTCCTGGTTTCCAGTACTTGGACAACATTGCACACACGGAACTCAATACCCCTATCACTACACAGAATCTCATTGCTACACTCCGCACAAAACGCAACACAGCTCCTGGTCAGGATCGTGTCACCTACTGTCACCTTCGTGAAGCTCCTGTCTCTTTTCTCTCCACCCTGGCCAGGCTCTACAATGTAGTCCTGTCCACTGGTTACTACCCTGACCTGTGGAAAACCTCCCGTATCCTCATGTTCCTTAAACCTGGCAAACAGCCGTCCGCCGTCTCCTCCTACCATCCCATCAGCCTTACCTCGGTCTTCAGCAAGGTCCTGGAATCTATCCTCACCTGACACATCCACCAGCATCTCCATCAGCACCGTCTCCTTCCCGTTACCCAGTGTGGCATTCGGCCGTCCTTCTCTTCCGACGACCTTCTCCTTCACCTCACTCATCTCCTTTCCGAACAGCTTAATTCCCGTCGCTCCGCAATCTTCCTCTCCCTGGACCTTGAACGTGCCTATGACCGCGTATGGCATTCCGGTCTCCTCTTCAAGCTCCAAACCTTCGCCCTTCCCATAAACTACGTCCGTCTGATCGGCTCCTTTCTCTCCCGCCGTCCTTCCTATGTCACCATCCATAACACAGATTCCTACACCTTTTTCCCCTCCGCCGATGTGCCCCAGGGCTCCGTCCTCTCCCCCCTTCTGTACCTTTTGTACACGGAGGACATGCCGCCACCGTCACCTCCCGTCCACCTTCTCCAGTTTGCCGATGACACCGCCTTCCTTGCCCTTGCCCCCACCCTGCAGCGCTCCCAACACCTTCTCCAATCCCATCTTGACCGGTTCACCGCTTGGTGCAACCAGTGGTTGCTCAAGGTCAATCCCTCCAAAACCCAGGCGATCATTGTAGGCAAAACCACCCCTTCCTTCCACCTCCTTGATTTCTACATCACCATCTATGGCCGTCCTATCGCCCTCACTCCCACCCTTAAGTACCTTGGCGTCACTCTCGACCGTCGCCTCTCCTGGACTCCCCACCTCCGGACAATCCAAGCCAAGGCACGCTCCCGACTCAGTCTCCTCAAGCTCCTCTCTGGCCGTACATGGGGTCTGGACCCCTCCACCGTCCTCCACACCTATAAATACCTCATCTGCCCTATCCTTTGTTATGCCCATTCGGCTTGGATCTCCGCCCCCCCCCTACCTTTTATAAATCCCTCCAAATCCTTGAACGCCATGCTCTCCGCCTCGCCTATCGCATCCGTCTCCCCTCCCCTACGCGGATCCTGTACGATCTCATCCCCTTCCCCCACCTCCTCCTTTTCCTGGAAAGGATACGGATCCTGTACACCTCCCGTAAACTCGATCCTCCTCACCCGCTCGTCTCCCCGATCCTCAGCCACCCCCGCCCGCTGCCGCGCCTGTATTCCCATGTCCCACCCGGTCTCCATCTCTCAACCCTCCTCACCCTCTCCCAAGGTGGCTTCCGCCAGCTCCCCCTCCCTGATGATGTCCTCGTCCCCTCCATCTACCCCTCCTATCAACATTGATCCTGCCCCACACCCCCACTTCCGGTGTCCTTTCCTTTAGGCACCCTCCCTCCCTTCTCTTCTCTTCCCTTCTCTTTCCTTTTCCCCCATCCCCTCCCTCCACCCCTCTTCCCCCGGGCTTCCCCTACCCCATCCTCCCTCCCCCTCTCTCCCATGCCCGTGCCATCCCTGCTCTCCCCTCTCGCTCTCCCACTCCCCTTCCTCCTCCTCCTCTCTTGACAGGTCCCCGGACTCGCACACGCATAGTGAACTTTCGCGCGCCGGAGATCATCGCCTTCTGTGTCTCGTGTGTGTGACGACGTTTAGTGTTTTTGGTGTCCGCCGTCCCGCTACTCCATTCACTTCTGCCGTCGGATTCATCAGTGTTCTGTGCGCCGTGTCAACGTGTTTTCAGTGTTGTTATCTTCACGTGTGAACGACTCCGTGTTTTTTGTGTCTCTGTGACCTCTCTCTTTTGTCCGTCACTATGTTCATTATCATTCTTCGTTCTTATGCTTTTGTGAACACTATGGCTGAAGAGCGGTGTAGTGTGCCGCTGCCAGCCTGCCTGATTTGTACAGGTATACAAATAACAATAAAGAAAAAAAAAATATGAGAACCGGTGGTCAATGCGGGGCGTGATTTATAAGCCTGTGTTCATTGATCCAAAGTCCTTATTCTCCCGCCTCACTAATTCCCATTATATCTAACTTCAACTTATCCATTTCCCTTCCTAAATTCTTTAGCATATCTAACACATTTAACGATCTAACATTCCATACTTCGACCCGCAAAATGCTAGTTTTGTTGTTCCTGATAATTTCTTTCTGAACAGTCGCCAAGAAGATGACATCATCATTAAGCAGCCCTGTAGAGAGCCAAGCCGTCAGGTAAAATTAATACCGTATGTGGTTTTTGTTTGTTTTCTGATATTCATTCAAACTACATAAAGCCTGTATAAGATAGTATTACAAGGTCTGATCAGCACATCATCCAGAATGTAATTGCTGTAACTACTTAAAAGGCTACGGACCATCTTCAGGAATCACAGGTTAGTCTGGTCTTCCCACGGAGTCCCCGCTGTTGTGGTTGGAGTTCTGATATGGATGGCATTCAGGCCATAGCTCCATAGCAAAGACTATTGTTCAAATATTTTAGAGGGGACAATCCTATAATAGAGTTCCTGGAATCCTCGCGTTTTTTTCTGTTCTGTTGATCGAATGCATACACTTATCTTGGAAGAGTTCTTTCATAGCAGGTTCGATTTATAGTACCTTGATAATTTTGTTTTGGCATTTGTCAGATCTCCCTGCACTGCAACAAAGTTTTTGCTACGACGGGCTGTATCATCAGCACAGAGATAATTTTATTTATTCGCAGTCAGCGGTTGATTCTTGTGCTACATGTCGAAGAGCGATGGAGGTAGTCCACTTCCTTAAGTAGGCTATTTTTCTGTGCTCTCCAGTCAGTACTATGTCTTTGGAACTCAACGAAAAACAATCACCGTGGCAGAAATAAGGTGCTAAACTCGGTGAAATGTAGTACCTGGGAAGGTTGTAGAATTTATGTAGCAGCCAGTGACTGAAAATGTCATATGCTGTTGTCAGATCCGCGAAAGCCACACTAGTAACATGAAGAGTTTCAAACTCATACTATACTAAGATTCAAGAGCTGCCATGTGCAGCTACGCCCAGGTTAAAACGCTGCAAATAGAGGACCGATAATACACACAAATCTGTTCAGAAACACTCGTTCTAGCTGTTTGTAAAGGCGGCTGAAAAGGCTAACTTGTCTATAGTTAGATATCCTTTGTTCCCTCGCTTGGTTTAAGATGAACTATACTCTGCTCTTTCGTCATACCTGTGCTAACTGTCATCTGCTGCTGCAAGTGTTGAGGACATGTAGGATCCATTATTTTGTTGACAGGTCTTAATTTGTTCTAATGTGATGTCGTCTAAGCCGGCAACTCTAGCGCTTTTCTTTTTCTTGACAGCCACTTTGAGTTCTAGTATCTGAAATAGGCTAGTGAGGGCGTCACATTCCTTTACACCTACATAGTGTTTTTCAGGCACTTCGGCTTCGTGTCTGACTTCTCGATTCATGAGTTACCTGGTCTACAGCGTTACTGTAATGTGCAGTAATCTTAATTGTATCGTTATTGAGATGTTTCCATAATTTCCAGACTTTGTTGCTATTTCTAGTTATATCCGGTTCTTCAACAGTTTCTATCCCAGCTTCCCTTTGAATGTTGTCAGTGACATGAAGAGTTTATGACCAGTACTGCTGTTTGCAAAGACTGGAACGCTGGCCAATCTTTTCCTTTTCAGGACCACAGCTGATCATCAGGTTGGTGAAGGAATATTGGTATTTCAACAACTTAATTAAGGTATAAACACAGGGGTAATGGTTGTAAGATTTGTAATGGAATTGGTATTAAAGTACACATACTGTTGAGTAAAATTCAAGAAGTATGATATGTGCAGCCATTTATTGCTCTTTAGATAGCTACAAAACACTACTGAAGCAAAGTCAGTGCTGAAAGAGAGAGAGACCACTACGTGACGACGTTGCACATGGGGTCTGCGTTGTCGGCGATGCAGTCGACCCAGGGCACCCAGGTGTTGTTCCAGCGCTTGGGGTCGGCCAGGTCGGTCTGCGTGACGTTGGCCCCCGGCTGCGGCATCAGCGGCTGCGACAGCGTCTCCAGCCGCTCCAGCAGAGTGTCCACCAGGCCCTCCGGCATGTCGGCCGGCTGGCCGTCGCCCGCCTCGCACGGGTCCTGCCTGATGTTGAAGACGCACCAGCCGCTGCTGCTCGTGATGTTGCACAGCCCGTGCGCGGGCCGCTCCGGGCAGGACACGGTCGCCTCAGCGCGCAGCCGCAGCACGTCCTCCGCCTCCGGGGACGCCCCGACCACGCTGGAGAGCGCCTGCCCCACTGGACTGGCCAGCACCTCCTCCGGGTCGTAGGCTGGCGTGAACAGCGGGTCCTCAGCGCCGCTCGCCCCGGCGTAGTAGTCGTTGTTCTGCACACCTACCGCACCAGCACGCCGCTTACAGTTTCGATTCAAACAACTTACAACATTAAATTTATACTAAATGACCCAACTTCATAGAAACTCCTACTTCTTCATAGTCTCCCATTCTTCCCACACCTGCCACTATTTTTCTCACCTCACCAGAAGGCGCAGTGTGCATTAAATTATTAATATAAATGTAGCCACCCTTCTTTGACCACTTGTTAAGGCTGCCAGCTGGTGTTGTACACATCTCACGGAAACCACTACACGATGTGCGAACGCCATATGCGTAACCACTTTCTATATTGCACACTTTCCTTCTTTAGTACCGTCGACACTGTTTTCCATAGCACACTGCCAGTGGCAACAAAATAAGAAATGTTCCCCTTATCTTCAACAATCGAGTATCCATTATTAAATCTTACTGTGCCCCGTCGATTTTCCTCAGGTTTTTTTGGTTTATATGCTTCCATACACTTCATGGCCAAAATCTGTTCACAAAATTTTATGATCATATAAATATGTGACAGAATCCTTCCACCTAAATATCTCATGAACTTACCCATTTATCACTGAATAGCCTTAAGACAGCAAATATTTACAAAATTTTTTCGATCTACGAAATACGATTTCACTGAATATTAATAAAGAATAATATTTATAATACACGCGTCAGACTTATACAGGCTATCGTGGGTGAAAGTGCACATACTTCCGTTGGCGACTGAGGATTCTGTACTGAACAGCATTACATCAGTATGTACGTCATTTGCACACTAAAAATTGTCCGCAGCTCGTGGTCGTGCGGTAGCGTTCCCACTTCCCACGCCCGGGTTCCCGGGTTCGATTCCCGGCGGGGCCAGCGATTTTCTCTGCCTCGTGATGACTGGGTGTTGTGTGATGTCCTTAGGTTACTTAGGTTTAAGTAGTTCTAAGTTCTAGGGGACTGATGACCATAGATGATAAAAAAAATTGGCTCTGAGCACTATGGGACTCAACTGCTGTGGTCATAAGTCCCCTAGAACTTAGAACTACTTAAACCTAACTAACCTAAGGACAGCACACAACACCCAGCCATCACGAGGCAGAGAAAATCCCTGACCCCGCCGGGAATCGAACCCGGGAACCCGGGCGTGGGAAGCGAGAACGCTACCGCACGACCACGAGATGCGGACATAGATGTTAAGTCCCATAGTGCTCAGAGCCATTTGAACTATTTGAACCACACTAACAATTATAGCTATCACAAGTCGTATCTCTCAGTGGGGAATTGTACCTTCCAGAACATGTGGCAAGAGTAATCCATTAATGCTAATTTACCCTGGACATCAAGTCAGGTATTGAAGCTTGAACGTGTGGACACAAAATGGTAAGTCTATAACGACTGCTGTAGTCCACTTAATGATGCAGTTACAACTGTGCAGAAAACATCAGGTAGTACATTATGTGAGGTGTTTGTGGGAATGCTGTTAGATGCAGAGAAAAAACAACCAATACACTGTAATGTTTACACATTTAATGTTCAGATGTGTGTGAAATCTTATGGGACTTAACTGCTAAGGTCATCAGTCCCTGAGCTTACACACTACTTAACCTAAATTATCCTAAGGACAAACGCACACATCCATGCCCGATTGAGGACTTGAACCTCCGCCGGGATCAGCCGCACAGTCCAACACATTTCATGTACGACATATAAAGCTATCTGCAGCTATACTCGTTACACCCTCTATAGATGAACTCTATGCTCATCGCAGACACAAAGTCTGTCACATATCACTTAATTGTGCACTGTTCGCTGTGCCATTCCGCAACTGCAACTGTTGTGGGATGTGGACTGACCCGGTAGCACAACGTCTGATGTATTTGATAGGTTCCAGACAACGCCAGCGCGGACAGGGCTGCTACTCACCTTTGACGAGCTTCCAGTCGCCGACGCGGACGGCGCCGTTCTCGGCCACCTCGTCGTAGTTGAGGAGTATCTCCGTGCGCTGGCTGGGCTCTCCAGAGACCAGCCGCGGCCACATGTTCACGCCGTCCAGGTCGTCCGGCAGGTCGGACGCATTACCTCCTGTGAAAACATTAAGAAAAATTGCGTTTAACGAATTACCACTTTTAATACACAATGGACTGTTTGCTATGATGCATCATGTTTTGACATGAAGGACTTTTGTTTATAATTGCAAAAATCACAATAGACATCCTTTGTACAAGAGAGTAATGAATGTGCTCGAAAATATCCATTTTATTGCCCCAGGACGATAATCAGGCGTTGGCCACAGGAAAGATGCACGGAGTTAGTTTTTTCAAAATGAACACGAAGTTGGTACTTGTGCTCTGCAAAATAACGCTGCAATATAAATATTGTAAAGTTAAATGCAATCGTCACAGTGTTACGTTTCAGAAGTTAATTAAGCCTACTGCAAAACTGAACTGCTACACTCCTTGACGGAATTCCAATAGGGACATTTTTTAAAATGACGTGAAATATGACCCACAATCTAATCGCGGTGCACAGCTGTGCCAACTAAATGGCGTGACGGTAAAGATGAAGCACACCGAGACGGGAAAACAAACCAAAACTCCATGGGCTGAGAGGATATGTGATGTTATTTCAGCGATTACAAAATCCAATCAAATACACAAACAACTTGGTATCTCAGCCCACCTCTATGTGTGGTGATGTAACCTCCCCCCTCCACCACTGTTCGGTCTGTATGTAGTTGGGAAGCCTGTTATGAAGCTGTTGTATCCACTAATGAGGCAAGATATCCCACAACTGAATAGCTATTCCTGATATCCTGAATACTGGCACTTACGAGTTGACGTCTTCAGTGGTAGAGTACAAGTTCTGTTGGTGCCAGATCTGGGGATCTTGCAGGCCATTTGAGTACCTCAACAAACGCAACAGACAAGTGCTGTGTGTGGATGGGCATTGTCCTGCTGAAAAGTGACACTACGATTCTGTCGCATAAGATGTAACATATAAGTATGCAGAATGTCCATGACATACTGTTGCGCCCTATTGACTACCAGCTGCGACTGAAGTTATACCCAAAGGCCCCCACACCGTGACTCCATAAGTAAAACAGCTTGGAAGAATGTTCCTCTAACCAGGTCGCCACCATATTCACCAACGATGGTCATCGAGGGTAGTGCAGCACCGCGATTCGTTACTGAACATAATTCAACGCCATTCATTAGCAGTCCATGCTTCCTAGTCACTGCACCACTCCAAATGCACCCATCTGTATTGTACTGTGAACAGCAGGCCATGTGTAGGATTGTAATTCCCTAGTATGGCTCAAATGAATGCCACAGTAAGACACGGTATGTTGTACAGTGTTAATTGCTTGTTACTGGATGGTAGTTACAGATGTTAAGTGGTTATGATGGTCTTCGTCAGCAATACAGCTACCCTCCCCCTACCCCTTATGGTGGTTAGACATAGTCGACTGGTACTTTGTGACGAGTATACTGGCCCTCACATTCGAATGCAGTCCAACATTGGGCCACTGTTATACTCTGGTTACTGCAAAATTTGATCAGTCGGTCAAATAGGGACGCAAAATGAGGCGTGTCTCTAACTCTTGTCAGTGCTGATGAAGCTCTCTCGATTACACGGCATCTCCATGTGTTCCTCAGTGATCATTCAACGTCAGACTCTGTTCATGTCCCTCATATATCTTACCACACCTGGTGACAACACAATGCTAATGCACTCTGCTGAATATTGTAACTGTCGCAGAGAATTGAAATTCTAATCAGTGATACTTGCTGATGGCGTGTGCTGTACGAACGTACATTCACATCAGACCATGTCTTCTTGGTACTTCACCTTTTTTTGTCAGACAGTGTTATTAGATGTGAATGCCACTGATGTGGGCACTGCCTGTGGCTGTTTCCCTGGCTACCCTCCCAAATGAGCACCCTGCCCCCTCTTCCCACCACCTCCCTCCCCTGGACGTACCTGCTGCGGCGTACAGCGTGGGCAGCCAGTCCGATATATGCATCAGCTCGTGGTCCACCCTGGACGTGTTCTGCAGCAGCGGGCTCCATACAGCAGCCACGCCGTGCACCGCACCCTCCCAGAGGCTGTTCTTTATCTGAAAACAAAACATCACGACACGTCACAGCACTTCAGACATCATATATCATATTACATATTGTGAATGATTTACATTGTTTAACGGATTAGCTTCAATTTTTCGAGGCCCAACACATAGGCGAGGGAACTGATATGTAAATTTTTTGGCCCTGTTGTGGCAAGTGTGGAGCTGTGCAGATATAACTGGAAGCTGTACACCTCCTGCAAAAACTCCTTGCTACACATCTACAGCTATATACAAATCTATATTAGTACTGTGAAAGCCATCGCATATATGAGGTACACCAGCACAAAGGATACCCGTCCCCTTCAAAAGTTCAAAAGTTTTGACGAAGATCGACTGACTGTACACCGCTGCATATGTCGGATTTCTCTAGTCCCCTTGTATATGTTGGATTTCTGTAGTCCCCTTATCGTGAACATAGCGTGATCACCGCATTGTTGAAGGTGATACACGGTGCGTCTGAGAAGAAGTCTTCTAAAATATCTAACGCTGTGCTTTATGTGGTGCACGGCTTTAATCTAGCATCAGCCTTTGCAAACTTTAAAGTGTATTTGTGGAACTGTTGTAATGAAGTACGGGAAACAGATGCTTTTAGGTTTGGTAGTACACCATTGTCAGTGATGGGAAGGAGACAGCACATATGTCACTCGCTTCAGGACTGTCAGCCATTTCAGTAGCTAAGTAAAAGTGTCCGATAGATCACATGTGTGTACGTATGGTAAACGTTTTTTTCCTAGATGCTGAGAATGTCATTGCAATGTGGTGGATGTTTATTTGGTATTTTAATCGCACAGCTACACCTAGCTATACAATACTATGAGGGGTAACAAAACCTCAGAGGAACAGGAAACAATCTTAGTGGAATTGAAAGCTGCCATTAAGAAGAGGTGTGCTTGATTGCCCAGTACCAGTTGGCCCGAGTTATGAGGAACTTCTGAGAAAGAGTTACAATTGTAACAAGAAGATGACCTCCACTTGCACGACATAAGTACCAATGTAAATCAAATAGAAGATGTTAATCTTTGATTTTGTATAAATTTGTATTTTCTAAAAACCCAATAACTATTATCCATTTGAAACCATCTTGCTAAGATGTGTCACCATGTGTAATTGTCTCAAGAAATTCTTAGATGTTCTTTCACTCTGCTGTGGCTAATTTCTTAATTATCTTGCTAAACAATCCAGGCGAAAGAATTAAAAAATGGACAGGCAAAAAATATAAAAAGTTCTGTTTACATTACGTAAAGTATCCACGTATTCTTCCAGTGAATATACAACTTGCAGGAACAACTGCTCTCCTGTGGAAGTGCCAAATCTAGGTTATTCTTACAACGGCTACTCAATGCAGCTTGTGATAAAGTACGGGGTAGTCAGAAAATCTGACACCTCACCCTGAAAGCACTTCTCTATTGATTGGCTGTTATATGAACCAAAGTTCATATAAGGGGTAGCTAAGCCAACTCGTAACCGACCGTTATGGAAATTCCAAGTGGATCCATCAGCAAGAAACGGAAGCAAAGAGTCCGAGAAGAATGTTCTTGATCTCCTGGAGAACACGCAAGAATGACACAGAAGTGTCAAGATATACGAGGGATACATTTTTTTCATGGTCCTATAGGTCGCAAAATTAAAACCACGGTGAAGATCCCACGAAGGTTTGCGCAGATGTGTCGTACAATGTTTCTAGTATGCTCGTCGATGGCGTCATGTCGTACTTTTCAGTTCTGAGTGCATAGTGAGCGCGTAAAAATACCTAGAACGATGGTGTCACCCGCCAAGTGTGAAACGTATACTGTCATTCGACTGCTAAATACTGAGGGGTTTCGCCTGATTGAATGCAGCCCAGATAACGTGACTGTCATCCGTGACAGCAAAGTGTGGCAATGGTGCCAACTTTGAAACGGGACGTACAAACTTCCATGATACATGCGGCCAAGGAAAGAAGCGAGTGTCAACCAATGGTCTTATCTAGCTATGTGTCAAATCGTGTATGAATTTCAATTCTGAACAAGCGAAGAGGAACGTTGTCGTGAGACGTTGTCCTTCATGACAATGCCCGGCCGCACATTTGATCTGGAACAAAGAAGCTCCTGCAGCATTTCCGATGCCAAGTGTTTTGACCACCTACCGTAAATCCCGGACTTCGCTTTCATCTTTTTTCTCACATGAACCGCTGGCTGTAGGGACGACATTTTGGTGCAGAAACTACAGGCAGAGAACTGGTGGGAAGCACGGGCGGCTGCCTTCTAAGACGAGGGTACTGACCAGTTGCTACAACGCTGTGACAAATATCTAAGTCGGAAATTTGTGGTAAGGACTAAGGGACCAAACTGCTGAGGTCATTGCCCGCATCTCGTGGTCGTGCGGTAGCGTTCTCGCTTCCCACGCCCGGGTTCCTGGGTTCGATTCCTGGCGGGGTCAGGGATTTTCTCTGCCTCGTGATGGCTGGGTGTTGTGTGCTGTCCTTAGGTTAGTTAGGTTTAAGTAGTTCTAAGTTCTAGGGGACTGATGACCGTAGCAGTTAAGTCCCATAGTGCTCGGAGCCATTTTTTTTGCTGAGGTCATCGGTACCTAGGCTTACTCACTATTTAATATTAAACCAACTTACGCTAAGGCCAACACACACACCCATGCCCGAGGGAGGACTCGAACCTCCGACGGGGGGAGCCACGCGAACCGTGACAAGAACCCTAGACCGTACGGCTACCACGCGCAGCTTATCTAAGTCGGAGCGGCAACTATGTAGAGAAGTAGTGGAAGGTGTAGCTAAATGTTGCAAATAAAGCATTTTTGATTTTTGTTGTGGTTTTTATTTCGCGACCAATCGGACCTTGAAAAAAAAAATAGCGTTTGTGTTTCCGGAAGAATCATCATCAGGAAGAAGAGAATAGCAGGAAGTTTATTCGCCCGTTGCAAGAGTTTTGTGTTCCTTGTCTGGACCATGAGAACAACTACTACGTATGTTTTACAACAGAAAGCGTGGCACTTGTAGCTACCAACTGCAGTTAAACTTCGTAGCGTTATCTTGCGTTAAAACTGCTGCAGTCAACAAGACTTGTCTTCCTACATTATTGGGAGTCCCATCTATTGTATTCGTACTGACAGGTAAGGTAAATGAAAATACCTCCCTCTAGTAGATACCCCAATACAGAATCTCTCTACCAACCGGTGTGACCGAGCGATTCTAGGCGCTTCAGTCTGGAACCGCGCGACCGCTACGGTCGCAGGTTCGAATCCTGCATCGGACATGGATGTGTGTGATGTCCTTAGGTTAGTTCGGTTTAAGTAGTTCTAAGTTCTAGGGGAGTGATGACCTCAGATGTTAAGTCCCATAGGGCTCAGAGCCATTTGAACCAGACTCTCTGTAGAGAATCGTCTGCTGACAGTTTTAAAGAGCAGTCGACGACCTCCACAAAACGATTCATTTACAACAGCAGCTGTAACATTAGTTTTAAGTTACTGTCGATGCTTTCACATTTTTGATGTGGTGTTTATTTTCCTCAAATAGTGCAAATGGCTCTGAGTAGTATGGGACTTACCATCTCAGATCATCAGTGCCCTAGACTTAGAACTACTTAAACTTAACTAACCTAAGGACATCACACCCATCCATGCCCGAGGCAGGATTCGAACCAGCGACCGTAACAGCAGCGCGGTTCCGGACTAGAGCGCCTAGAACCACTCGGCCACAGCGGCCGACTTATTTATCCTCACAACATATTTTATTTACTAGTAGAAAATGTGCAACTGGCTAACAGCTTCTGAAAATGAAGCAAATCATTATCGACTCCAGACTGTACGATAGTGTAGGAGAACTCGACTCACGCCTCTGAACGGGAAGTTGGAGCCCCAGTTGACGTCGCTGCCCGCCCCGTTGTCTGCGACGAACACTATGATGGAGTTGTTGAGCATGTCGCGCTCGCGCAGGGCTGTCACCACACGCCCCACCGACTCGTCCATCTTCGCCATCACGGCTGTCAACATAAGAACACTCCTATTTATTATACCGTAGTCTACAGTCCATGGTACACAAGTATAACAAATAACATTTCATTTGCATTAGTTCCATCAGCTGTTAAAACAAGTCTGAAATGCAACCTCGCACACTTATCGTTCCATCCCAGCATGATTGCACTGGTGGTGAAGGTGTTCATTGGAGGACGGAAAGCAGTAACAGAGCTTACCTGCGAGTATGCGGCGGTCGGGGTGCGAGATGTAGGAGAAGCTGTTGATGAGGTCCTGCGGGGCGTTGATGAGCTGCGAGTGGTCCCCGGGGTGGCAGGCGAGGTGCGCGAAGTAGAGGAACAGCGGCCGCTCCGTGTCGTGCTCCCGGATCAGCCGCTCCGCCTCCTCGGTGAACACGTCCGTCGCGTACTTGCCGTTGTACTGCCACGCCGTCGTCAGGTTCTCGCGCAGGTCGTACCCGTGGGCACCCTGCCGGGGAAAACGTAATACTCAGCCGTTGCATGATTTTCTATCGAAAAAGCTCTAGCTGTGATTACACCTCGTACAGTACGTAACAAGAATAGTCTCTCTTCAAAAGGACATATACTGAACAGCAACAACCTAATTTATTGTAATGCGAAATGCGACAATCTTATCCTCATTTTCATCATCTAAAGAAGCACTACATCAGTACGTGCCCATAAATGATAATCACCAAATCTTCTGAACACCTAGGAGAGTTACTACAAAATCTAAGGAACAGCCCATACAAATGTGTGAATTCTTAAGGGACTAAACTACTGAGGTCATTGGTTCCTAGACGTACACACTACTTAACGTAACCTAAAAGAACTTATGCTAAGAACAACACACACATCCATGCCAGAGGGAGGACCCGAACCTCCGGCGAGAGGGGCCGCGCAATCCATGACATGGCACCCCCGACCGCACGGCCAATGTGCGCGGCTCAGTTCGTACAGTGGCGTCGTTGTGGTTCATTCATTTAAGATAGGTAAGGTGTGTCATTCCAAGACGATGTGTGGAGCGTGGAAATTGCAGTCTGAAACTTTGTGGAGATATTCGACCCTTTTCAGAAAAATGTGGCTCATTCATACCGAACATGTATGATTAGATGCATTGACGGTCGTTTAGAGTAAAGAATGGTTCGTCAGGGCACTCAGGAAATCATCATTTTCCTCTGAAGTGAATATCCTGTTACAAGGCTTGTGGTGAGTTACTGCAGAGTGTCATTTCTCCTACCTGTCGAAAGTAGTATTACAAAGCCATGTGGTATGGTATCTACACGTCAAATGAGTAGTGGAGAGGTCCACTGAAAACATAGTCTTCTTTCGGGGAAAATGCAATGCATCTACAAAAATAAAAGCATACATAATACGTCAGTGCGACTAACTATAGAGCATTGTGGCATTTTTTAAAGGCCTTATACAACATTAACGACATCAGAGACTAAAGTACACTCCTGGAAATGGAAAAAAGAACACATTGACACCGGTGTGTCAGACCCACCATACTTGCTCCGGACACTGCGAGAGGGCTGTACAAGCAATGATCACACGCACGGCACAGCGGACACACCAGGACCCCCGTTTTGGCCGTCGAATGGCGCTAGCTGCGCAGCATTTGTGCACCGCCGCCGTCAGTGTCAGCCAGTTTGCCGTGGCATACGGAGCTCCATCGCAGTCTTTAACACTGGTAGCATGCCGCGACAGCGTGGACGTGAACCGTATGTGCAGTTGACGGACTTTGAGCGAGGGCGTATAGTGGGCATGCGGGAGGCCGGGTGGACGTACCGCCGAATTGCTCAACACGTGGGGCGTGAGGTCTCCACAGTACATCGATGTTGTCGCCAGTGGTCGGCGGAAGGTGCACGTGCCCGTCGACCTGGGACCGGACCGCAGCGACGCACGGATGCACGCCAAGACCGTGCTGTTCCAACAGGACAATGCACGTCCGCATGTATCCCGTGCCACCCAACGTGCTCTAGAAGATGTAAGTCAACTACCCTGGCCAGCAAGATCTCCGGATGTGTCCCCCATTGAGCATGTTTGGGACTGGATGAAGCGTCGTCTCACGCGGTCTGCACGTCCAGCACGAACGCTGGTCCAACAGAGGCGCCAGGTGGAAATGGCATGGCAAGCCGTTCCACAGGACTACATCCAGCATCTCTACGATCGTCTCCATGGGAGAATAGCAGCCTGCATTGTTGCGAAAGGTGGATATACACTGTACTAGTGCCGACATTGTGCATGCTCTGTTGCCTGTGTCTATGTGCCTGTGGTTCTGTCAGTGTGATCATGTGATGTATCTGACCCCAGGAATGTGTCAATAAAGTTTCCCCTTCCTGGGACAATGAATTCACGGTGTTCTTATTTCAATTTCCAGGAGTGTATTTCAAGAACAGACTGTGAAGATAATGAGAGTTTAATAAGATTTATAGATAGGGGATATGCAGAGAGAATTTAATGCGAATAATTGAAGGAAGGTGACGTAGCTTACCAAATGAGTAAATTTAAGGAACAGGTGTTGAGTAAAATTTGGCGCATTTCGTTGTCGTATAATCTGAATAAAGATCACGAGGGTAACATCAGAGTTACTACAATAATACTGTGGTATATGAACAGTTACATTTCCCTCACCTCTTGTATAAATGGGAGAGAACACGAACTTGTTAATGCTGGTACGGCATTGTTTCCACTATGCTCCGTATAGTAGTTTCCGCGTTACTTAATGTTGCAGTGGGGTACAGGTTTTCTGGGAACGAACTGAATGCTGTATCATATAAGGTAGTGAACTACAAGTTTTCTACACTGCTGGCAGACTCCGCTCTACATGCTGTCTCATGACAGGGTTTGAAGCACAGACATTTCTACTCGGTTATTGATGTAATGCTCCATATTTTTGTGATATGCAGATTGGTCCACTTAAATGTTTCAGCGCAAAGACCTCTGGAACAACTATAGACACTGAAAACCGACTTTCACGATTATGAGTGTAAGGCTATGAGCTCATGAAAGCAAATACCGTGAGACATTCTAAAACGTAAGCAGCTATTATTTTCAAGGCAAACTTACGTTGTTTAAAGAGATTCCCTATGTCATTTCTTACGCAATCGATAATTTGAAAAATCATGAAAAGAACGGTCTTGGTTGCAACGCAATACGTCAGTTACATAACGACAAACTGCAAAATGAAGTTTACGTTTGAAATAAACTAAACTGGAGGCTATTGCACATCCCGAGATGCAAGCGTGAACCCCACGTTGCTCGTAATCATGATGTGGTTGACGTTCTACGATACAACATTCTAGTACTGTAGTAGCGATCAATAAAGCACGAACCAGTAAACCCTGTCTTTATTTTTCATCGTTGGTGACGGGACCTCTGTATCGTTTCCAGCCCATTTAATAGCAGTGTAAATAGCAATATGTACAGCGTTCGTTGCCTCGTACTACGTCTATCACATCGCGATTACGACCAATGTGGGGTTCACGCTTGTATGTCGGAATGTGCAACAGCGACGAGTTTTGTTCATTTCAAGCATCAATTTCGCTTTGGAATTTCTCAGGGTGTAAATCACGTATTGCGCTGCAACAAATGCCATCCTTTTTCTGATTTTTTACGTTATTGACTGTGTAAGAAACAATATGGAATGTCCATTAAAAAACATTAGTTTACGTTGACAAAAAGTTTTGGTGACGTTTTTGAATAACTCGGTTTTCAGTACCTATAGTCGCTCCAGAAATATTTGTGCTGAAAAATTTAACTGGGCCATCCTATAGGTTAACCCCAATATACACTTGTTTTATTTTAAAAGATGACTACGCTTTCATAAGACATAGATCAGGAACACCAAATGTACATATAGTGTTGACAACCACTCTGAAAATTTTGAGGCAGGCAACAGTTGTGCCTTTCTGTTCATCTCATATGAAGCCACTTGGGAAACTGTACAAGGGACTAACTAAAAAATTTACAAGGCGTTCTTAATAAAGAAGTATAGAAAACTCCCTGAGACTTTATGAGATGATTAAGCCATAGAAATCAATCTCTTGGTCACATGTTAGTCTTTTGAAACTTATGACTTCTTTTGATCTTGCAGTCATCATTAAATTCAAGGAATATAGCAACGACGTACACACACGTAGTCAGTACTACATGTCATTGTTGTAATAGTTGAATCATGTGATGACTCCAAAACTGAATCTGGTTATAGTGTTTAATAAAGTAATTTGTCACCAAGACATTGATTACTATAATTTAATGCTTTTACAGTGACCACCGGCCTCCTCTGCAGGTCCGAGGGAATTTTTGAGGTGAACTGAAGCGCAGAAAAGAAGCCGACTGGATACCTGGTCTGCAAATATGTAGTCGTAGTAGCCGACGCCGGCGTTCCAGTAGCCTAGATGGGAGTCGAACCCGCGGTATGTGGGCGTGTAGACCTTGGAGTAGTGGCCCAGGTGCCACTTGCCGATGGCCCTGGTGACGTAGCCCAGGTCCTTGAGGTACTGCGGCAGGATCTTGCCCTCGGGCAGCGCATGCACCTCGTCTCCCAAGATCACGTGGCCTTGCATGCCTGCAACAATACGAGATGTCTAATGTTACAGTGCACTCACGCAGATGGAAAACCTGTGGAGCAATCTATCTGCTGGTAACGCAACAGCATTTGCTCTCTGCAGTGAGCTGAGGAAACAAAGGGAGCTCAACACACAAACACCAAGACCGTAGTAAGGAAGTAGGTTGCAATTCTACTTCCCATTGAAGTAGACGCAACAGCATTTGCTCTCTGCAGTGAGCTGAGGAAACAAAAGGGGCTCAACACACAAACACCAAGACCGTAGTAAGGAAGTAGGTTGCAATTCTACTTCCCATTGAAGTAGAGGTATCAGAAATTGAGAACGAGATCGAAAACTTACACAGAGGTAACGTCAAAGGGACTATGCACAAAGCAAGTTTGAGAAACACTACAGGAGTTTACTGTGTATAACTTCTCACATGGCAGAATAACGAGAAAGTGCTGTTGCAGTGGTAAGCACGGACCGTCGCTGATGGCAGACTCACCCAGCCGGACGGGGTACTTCCCGGTCATGATGGCCGACCGGGACGGCGTGCAGACTGGCTGCACGTAGTGGCCGTTGAGGATCACCCCGTGGTACGCCAGGGCGTCGATGTTGGGCGTGGGCACCTGGTCCGAGCCGTGGAAGCTCACGTCGTTCCAGCCCTGCAACACGTTTTGTTGTCACGTCACACGCATTCTTCGGCTCAATACCACTCGTCTTCACTAGCTGCTTGGGCCTATTCCCCAAACGTAATAAATTTTCGTTTAGGGAATGACAACACTGTAGTGTTGATCAAAAAACCAGGAAATAAAATGACAAGTTCTCATCGATACTATTATTACCCGTGATAGACGTGACACATTTGAATGAACTAATCTCCAGTGCCTACCTCCATTGCCAAAAAATGAAATGAATACTTACGCACATACGGAAAAAATATCACCTACAATTTCACAAGATTTTGGTAGATTTCTTTCCCTACCATCTCTGATCTGGAATTCAACTTCATTTGTTACACTCATTTCAAAAGCCTTTTTAAGAACTATTTTTTGATTGGTGCAGGTCTTTTCTTAGCGTACTTGTTCAGCTGACATTAAGTTCTTCAGCATACATTGCATCCTTTCGATTTAAAGTTTTAAAATATGAGAAGAGTGTATTTAACTGTTAACATGAACAGTTGTTTTAGCAGGATTTTACTTTCGTCTGTGTTGCTTATTACTTTTCTGTTTTCCTACTCTTTTCCCTATAACTCGAATATGCTTTAGATGCCTGATTTACGTTGCCGTTCCATTTCAGCCATCAATTTTCTTCTAACCCTTGTCAAGAAAAGCAGACCTTAGGAAGTCATTCAGGCTTTTATATCAGTTCTGGTATTCTTTTGCACGTGATTGGGGCTGTTCTGTGTTCAGATCACTGGGTATATCGTTATGTTAGCTCTCTTCTCTGTACCCTTTCTAATTATTGCACAGTTCCTCCAGTTGTGTCCGTCGATTGCATCACGTCGCTGTTTTCGCTTCTGAGCCGACAGTGAGCACGTAAATACGCCTAGAACAATAATGTCTCCAGCCAAGTATGAACGCCTGTAACAGTTTTCGCCTGATTTCGTGCAGTTCACACGTAATTGTCATGCATTTCCTTGCTCGTGACAATTCTTGCCCACACACTGCAGAGGCAATGAGGACGTTCCTACAGCGTTTTCGTTGGAAGGTGTTTGAGCGTCCACCACACAGCCTAGACTTTGCTCCCGCTGATTTTTATCTCTCTTCACATGAACGTCTGGCTAAGACGCTAACATTTTGGCACAGACAACGAGCTGTAGAGTAGCTTAGAGAATTGGCGGGAGGCACAGACGGCTGCCTTCTATGACGATAGTATTGAAAAGTTTGTACAATGCTACGACAAATGTGACGGAGCGGTGACGATGTAGAGAAGTAACTGGAAGGTGTAGGTGTTGCAAGTAAAAATTTATGGTTTTCCTCGTGGATTCCATTTCGCGGCCGAGCGGACCTCCCTTGACGAACAACCCTCGCAGGCTAGTGAGTATGCTACGAACGCGTGCAATTATGATGAGGGTTGACCCCTGACACAGATCCCAGTACGGAGCCAACCCCGTTACTTGGCCTGTAGAGAATGTACGACTGAGTAGTGGTTATCAGTCACTTCGAAACACTAGTTTTAATTTCTTCTCTCCTTTGAAATATCATAGGCTTTGCCACTCATGCAGTGAAGATTGCTGGACGAGCCGATTAGACCAACCAGCAGCTGGAGAAGCTATAATGAACTGTGAACTCTGAACATACTGATGGTGAAATCATGGCTCCCATGAAATGAAGTCATGTGCCAAATAATAAAGTTGCCTTGGAGTTACATTTCTCTCTTACAAACGTATAACACCTACTACAACGAGAAGCAATGAAGTTCGAGACTTTATATATTCAAAAAGTCGTAACATTCTCTCTGGTGTCTCGTAATTCTGCAACAAATTGACATCAGCAGTTCAATACCTATAAATGACATATCTGTCCTACGTTCCCTCATGAAATCCTAAGAAACAAGGATGTATAATACTATTTGTCCAGTTGACATTTGGACAGAACGGCGACTCACCATGTCGTCGGCGACGATGAAGACGATGTTGGGCGGCTTGGCCCCTGCCTGCCCCACGGCGGCCACCAGCCACACACTCGCCACCACCACCAGCAGTCGCATCCTCCCCAGATGTCTCTGCCAACAGTCAGACACAGAACAGCTGTCAGTACAATGCCTTGTTCTACTGGAAATGTACACATGGTTGTCATACTAACGAAATTCATTTGTAAGTCTTTCAGAGCTGTGCGACCAGCTTACAACATTCAGCTAGGAAGGTAATTTGCAGTGTGCAGCACTCCAACTCCAGAGTAAGTAATTATTACTATTAGCTCTGACTGTTTGATGTCCTCCCTCATGGTGCAACAATCAACTCTCAAGTGTATTGTGCAAATGAACTTCTCCTTCTCCACAACAATGCAAGGCCTCACACAAGTCTGCACAGCCGAGAGGAACTCACAAACCTTCGTTGGAGTGTTCTTCCACATCCACCCTACAGCCTGGATCTCGCACCTTCTAACTTCCATCTGTTTGGTCCAATGAAGGATGGACTCCATGGGAAGCGTTATGTGGGTGATGCAGAGGTTATTGTTGCAACAAGACATTGGCTCCAACGTCGACCAGAAGAGTGGTAGCATGTGGGTATACAGCCCCTCCCAATAAGGTGGAATAAGATCATCACATTGAAAAAGAATTTTGTTGAAAAACGTGGTTTTGTAACTAAAAGGATGGGGAATAATATGGTGTATTGGAATCCTGAATAAAACAAACCTGCTTTCAGAAAAAATAGTGTTGCGTTACTTATTGAACTCCGCTAAAAAGTGTTTTGTTAAATGCACACAAATGTGCTGCTCCTGAACACTCAATCACCATAATCTACCACTAAAGGTTTATGTGAATGATGAAATACTCACAGTCAATGAGCAGTTCACCAGGATATGCTCACAGTCAGTCTTCTATAATGTGTTAACAATTTTCCCTGTCTTGAAGTGGAAATTTGTGTTAGTTACCATCAGCTTCCACTTAAAACTTTTTAACCTGTAGTAGTTTTTGATAACACATCTTCTTAATGTGATTTCATTTACTGATTATTGGCATGTAGTAGAGTAGTTATTTAAAACATGGACTATTAAATACAGTACCGATAAGATTTTATAAATTGCAGCACTGTTAAATTTGAATATAATATTTGTCCATATCTGCATGGCCATGTTGTATCTTAGAACAGTTTTTCATATTTTAAATACCTTGGTTTCAGGAGGAATTTTGGTAACTTCAGAAAAAAAACTACAACACACATAAAGTGAATGCTGTCATTACAAAATGAAATAATAAAGTAGATCAAACTTAGGTTACAGGGCCGACAGTCTGAAAAGTGTTCTAATTATGAAACCGTGCTGAGAATTAAAGCCGAATTTTTTGTGTGAAAACTATCATAGCGTTTTTAATTAGACAATCTTTATTAACATTCTACATCCTTATTGTTCATACAGTATGTACACATTTATTCACCAAAGTAGTCAACCTGAAGACGAACAAATTTCTCCTACCGAGAGACCACTTTGATGATCTTCACTATAGAACTTTTGGCTTTATTGACGAGGCCATAACCTCACCTCTGCTTACGTCGCTGCATCGCAATCAGTGTGAAGTCCTAGAAGATGTTCTTTAAACTTTGGTAACAGATTAAAATCGGATTGAGCCAAGTCGGGACTATATGGTGGATAAATGTTGACAATGAATCCATGGCATAGAACTGTTGCGAATAACGCAGTGCTCTTGTATGGTCTGGGATTGTCATGCTGAAGGAGAGAGTGCTCCATGAGTGAACGAACTCTTCTAATTCGAAACTCAAGTATAGCACGCTGTTTCTCACGCACCAACATAGTTACGTTACACACCACCATTTTGCACACTACAATTCAGATTCCTCTAGCGGCTGAAAATGTGTAGACATGAAGAATAAATATGTGCAACGGGAATAAGTTTTGTTTTGTTTAAAATCCTTTAAGAATTTTCACATAAAAAGTTCGGAGGTATTACTTTAAGAATGATCTCATACATATATTGCGTAACCACTGCCAAATCACATCGGTTGAAATGGGTATCAGTAAAACTTCAGAATACTGATGTAAAAGGCAAACAGAAATTAAAAATGTCTTACTAAACCAAAAGTATTTTCTTTGCACCTCAAGGCTGCGCTATTTCGAAAATCCATGTAAAGTACGAAAATCTATAACAGTTGTCAGTTTGGATAAGGCTGTAACACATCTTTCTTAAATGAATTAGGCGTACAACATACAATGCAAAAATCTACGTTATGAAAAGAGTAAAAAAGTTAAAAAGAAAATGTTATGCATCGGCTAAATATTTAGGGGTAATAGTAATAAGCGATACGTAACGGACGAGACATGTGAAATCAGACTTAGGGAAGGTGATGGGAAAACTTAGATTTCTGACAGAGTGCTGTGCATCTGTAAAACATACTCCTTACAAGACGCTAGATGGACCAATTGCAGAGGACAGCTCCAGCACAGGGAGTCATCATCGAATAACCACGGCAGTAGATATAGAGCTACTCCAAAAGCGTTGTGACATAATCGTAGCCATTGAGAAAGTAGCAGATCTGCTGAGGGAACGTAATTGTGAATCCTTGGAAGAAAGGCGACTGTATTCTCAAGGAAGCACATCTCTTACGTAGCGAGCTGTTTATTTCCCACATTTTTGGACGAGGTAGTACGAACCAAAACAAGAAAAAATGGTGTGGTGAACATGGGCTCTGAAATACCAACCTTAACAACCGTGATCACTTGTTCATCTTCGATTTTGTGGAATACATTTGTTTTACTGAACAAGTGCACATCGCTCGTAAGGTATGCATTTTTGAACTCATGTTCACTAGACATTTTTTTCTCGTTTTGGTCCATTCTACCTCCTCTGAAAATTGCCTACCCTACAGTCTCAACAACAACAGTACTAGAGTACAAGTACATGTATTCCACTGTCTGACGTATCAGAACGATTTTCTCTTGTAACTTTCGACCTTGTCGTTTTCGGACCCGGTCCTTATCTTATACTGAGACATTAACCCTTCTCCATCATCCCTGAAAGTTTGTAATGTCACCGTGGAATCACCCTGTGCACACCGCTATGTGCTGAGCAGTTGGTCGCTGTGTGTATATTTAGACCTGAATGTAGACAAGACGAATACATTCACGAGACGTGTAGGGGTAATGTGTCAGTAAATGATGGGAAGACATTTGAAGGCAGACAACGCAGAACAAGACACGAGCAACAAACAACTACAGAGCTATAGAGAGTGAACATCTGTCCCCTATGAACGGCCGTGGCAACGAACGAAGACTGTCGCCAGGGTCAGAAGACGGAATAGGTGACGAGTGATGTTAGAACTCAGCGTCTTCCACAACTGGTTTTCTGCGACTACCATGTGACGTGAAGCGATATTCTCGAAGGTAAAGACCGTGGCAGAATAGCCATCCATAAATCTCTGAATATCATCAAGTCGCCACACAGCACGAAGAGAATGGTACGAGGCCGCTTCCATGAACCAGTGACGACTGGCCGCTTCTAGAATGGTCTTAGGAACCACGTGTTGCCTTATCTCCGACAAGATTTCGGTTTTACACACGGATAGTCGCAAGCAAGTTCTCGCGTCTGACTGCCTGCTTTCAACCTTGAACGTGCAGGTGGCTGAGAGATGATTAGGGACATTACTTCTTGGCAGTATGTTCATCTTCTTACTACTCTCTAAACGCAAGCCACGGCCGAGATATATGTGGACATTTCAGTCCCTCTATTTGTACAAGACATTGTTCCCATATAAATAGACAATACATTGTACTAATTATGTTCAGCCGTCCATTCACATTCACGAAAACGAAGTTTAGCTCCACACTCCCTTTCCTCGCATAGTTATGCTGTGTCTGTATTGTTGAGAAAACATTTTAATGTGTGTAAACACTATTCTATGGAGATGCAAGCAATTACTGCTTGAACAGGACAGAATACGAAGACGCGATACCTTTCTATGGGTTTTCAGGGGGTGCTACAACACATTTATATCGCTTCAGTCGCTCCACATGCTGTCTACCACGCACACAATATGACATTCCTTTGTATCACTCAAGATAAATGGAGCTCAATTTTGACACTCATTGCTAACTCATGGCCAGTCTTCTCCATGAGAACCTATTATTCCGATTCAATTAGTTCATGTACTGCTTCGAACATGAATTAACTGAACATAGCTCAAATTATCTTGTGGACTTGAAGACCTCTTCTCTGCGTTGACAGTGCCAAGTTAACGCGTTAGTTCTCTCGTGGGCAATAACCTACATTAGAATAATCTAACGCGCTTAAAGATAGTACCCCAGAACACATATAAGCAACGCCCAAATTTACTTTTGGATCAGGTTTATTCATCGGTACCATCAATGAGTACCACGCTTACGATGAAATGAAACACTTGGAACATTTTTTTTAAGTTATGAGAATTAGAACTAGAAACTCCCTACACATTGATATAATATACATTGACTGTGAACTACAGAACTGAGAAGCAGCAGAAACACTTACAGATGACGTCGGTGACCGTAAGATGTGTGCAGGCTACTACAAGCCTATAGTGCTCTGTCTATTTTGTGAAGAAACTTATATACGTCTTGTTTACGTAATAATCTTGATTTCAGTATGCAGTATCATGAAAGTAATCTTCCGTTATTTCAGATATGGGATTTATCGCAGGTGGAACAGAAGCTGTTATCACAGATTGCGTGACAAATCGAAGTAATGCCACTGTGCGGTAATGAGGTGTTGTCAGGATGACACACACCACGTGATTTCGCGACAGCTTTCCCAGGGTTCGGAATGACTTGCGATAGCAAAGCACTGGGCCGTACTATGAGTCAGCAGCTAAGAGAGGAATGAAAGTCAGAATGTGCACTAGAGGACAGCGAAGCACTTTTCTGAAACCGTCTGTACAAGAGGCTAATACAAACTTGGAACAATTAGAAAGACAGGCAAAGGCGATTAACAGCAGCACAACCTTCACGCTAGAGCTATAAGCTCTCACTAACGGAGTAAAAAGGTTTGTTGGTATCCGTCTCCGCTATTTCCCGTGTGGACGTTGAGATCCACTTGCCTATTTACGAAGAAATTGAATGGAAGAAATACAGTTGTTGGGCATATGTTACGATATGTGTCCTTACTGAATACTACAGTTGAAGGATTATAAAACGAAACAATTGGCATGGATTTCAGATAAAGATACCAAAGTATCAAAAACTTGTGCTGACTTCGTAGCATCCCCTCGAGACACCTTCATAATCAATGTATGACTCTGGACTTCTTATTTGAAAGTATGCAGTAGTGTGTATATGCAACTGGTCTGGAATTATGAACTCATCTCACTAATCGAGCTAAAACTGACGTTACTGCATTCCACCTAATTGTAAGTAATAAACAAGCCCAAGCTACATATCACTTTCAATGTAATATGAGTACCACATAACTACAATCCAGTATATATGGAAATCATTCTGGATAGTCTCTTGACATTCAAACAACAGTGCATCAAGCTATCTGAGAAACTAGTCTCAAGAGTAAATCTACTTCGCAATATTGCCGAAAGCAGCTTGGATGTGGACGCATACTCTACGCATTGTTGCACTCGCAATAGTGTATTGGTGGAGAATATTGCGTTTCTGTGTGGGAAAACAGTGGCCATCAGACAATGATTGATGTGCAGCTTAATGAAGGCATGAGAGTTACCACTGGTACTGTCAGACGTTCTCCCAGTCAGTGGCTGCCAGTCTTGGCTAACATTGCTCCGCAAGATCTAAGAAAGAAAGAAGCCAACATAAACTAGCTCAAAAAGATTACTTCTCATAAGAATTCTCCATTATGTGATACCCTACAAGATCCATCAACAATTCGACTGAAATCACGCAAACCACCCTGGGCTGATTTAGAGGATATCAGTTCTTTTGACATGATCTCCAAATGGCGACACCGCTGGAACGAACATCCACCCAACAACACTCACATGGTTCAAGACCCAACAAAGCAGGTCGAGGGGTTCGAAGTACCACGTCAAATCTGGTCAAGGCTGAACCCTATGAGGACTGGCCAAGGAAGGTAGGGTGACACCATGAAGAAGTGGGGTTTATGTCCATGCGCTGACTGCGACGACGGAGCGAAAGAGCAAACAATAGATCACATTGTTAATGAGTGGCCACTTCGAGTATTACTACTACTATGGCTCTAAGCACTATGGGACTTAACTTGTAAGGTCATCAGTCCCCTAGAACTAACCTAAGGACATCACACACATCATGCCCGAGGCAGGATTTGAACCTGCGACCGTAGCGGTCGCGCGGTTCCAGACTGTAGCGCCTTTAACCGCTTGGCCACCACGGCCGGCCTTTGAGCATTTACCGATGATCTAAGGACTTTACATAAAGTGACTCAAAGTGCTCTTGACATGTTGTCACATTTGGACATTTCCATTTGATTGTAAATACGTTGTGTACTTGTAAAACCATACGATAAAATAAATAATAATAACTCTTTTCCCTCCTTTACGTGTTCCCGATTTATTTTGAAAAGTTAGTCTACGCAGTAATACTGCCCCACGTTTCTGAGAATAACCTTTCAACAACAAGTCATTTTCGCTTCCATGAAGGGTTGTCTTCTGAGAAGGCTTTATATGACGTCATGAACTCAGTTTTTGGGCAAAATCTCCCTGTTGGCATTTTATGTAATCTTGCCAACGCCTTAGATTGTGCACATTAGAAAATTTTCTCAGAGAAACAAGACCGGTGTGGAATTACAGGCTTTCTCTCCATGAACGGAGCCTAACCTCAACAGCAAAAGACGGAAGGCCACAATAACAAGTGATACGACGGGAATAAGACTAAACTGGGAGCAAGGAACGTTAAAAATGGTACCTCGCAATTTTAGGTGCCTTTTTCGCTGCTGCTCTTGACCTATATAAGTGATTTACTCGGAAGTTCTTGAATTTTTAAAAATCTGTCATATTTGCTGATGACACATATTTAGTGATAAAAGGTTCAACCATATTCGTAAGAGACACACGTAGGAGGATAGTGTAAATGGCTTACAAAACCTTCACAGCAAACAGCTTAATCTTTAGTCGTATAAAATATCATATACTGAAAATGAAAACAAATAACACTGTCTGACGGTCATCCTAAATATAACTCGCCAGGCATTCACTGGGTGACACTCCACGTCTGAAAATTCTAGGCGACTGTGTGGATAATAAACTTACGCAGTATCACTACATAGATAAGTTAACCACAAAGCTCAGATCTGCCTGCTTTGTACATCGAAATCTTTCTTGTTCTGTTAATTTATATATGGAATTGGTCGCATGCTATGGGCACTTACACTTGATCTTGTCCTTTGATATGAACTTCTGGGGAAATCCAACTCAGCCCCCACTCAAAAAGAGAAAAAATCGTTTAATAAGGGTATTCTGTAAAGATCGTAAGTGGACATCTCTCTGAGGCCACTTTAGGGACTTAATAGGGACTTAGAGATTCTCACATTTATTTGACAATACATTACTCCTAAGGATGAATGTGGTTAGTAGCAGGCGTGAATTTACGATGAACTGTGCAATTTACAACCATAACATTTGAAGTAAAAATAATTTTTATACATAATTTGCCTCCCTCTCTAGGTATCAGAAAGGAGCTTTTATCTAAGAGGGTTGGAACTTTAGTAGTGGCAACTATTTATTTACAGCTCGTCCAAAATAGGTACGTGTTCCAAAGTTTTACTGACCTTCAAAGTAGGCACCAGCACTGTGTATAACCCGTTGCCAGCGATGTGGAAGTCGTAGGAAAATCTTAACAGTGCCAGTTGTGTTGACAGTTCGAGCGGCGCGGTCTATTGCCCTACTAACTTATAGCAGTTCTGAAGCGAATGCCGTGTAGTGTTTCCTTCAGTTTAGAAATTGAGTTGAACTTACGAGGGCTTAAGTCAAGGGAGTGCAGTAGGTGGTATAGCACTTAGCAGTCCCATAATTCAAACAAATCAGTAACAGCTTCCACTGTGCGTGCTTCAGCATTGTCCTGCAAAATGATGGTCACGTCCTGAAGAAAGTGTCATCACTTCTGTCTCTAAGCTGGTCGTAGGTTGTGTTCCAAAAATGAGCAGCATAGAGACAGATAATAGGTAGGAAAGGCATAGGGTGAGGAGTATGTAGATAGGATAGTGGTTACAAGAGGAAAGAGATAGGGATGAATGTAGAGGAAAAAGGAGAAAGGAACCCGGATTTGGAATGGGATAGTTGCAGAATAGTTAAAGTCGTGAGGAGGGATAGACATTGGGGAGGATCTCATTGTCTGGGAAAGGGAATTGATTAAAA
Organism: Schistocerca cancellata; assembly: GCF_023864275.1. Lineage (NCBI taxonomy): Eukaryota > Metazoa > Arthropoda > Insecta > Orthoptera > Acrididae > Schistocerca > Schistocerca cancellata. Next base: position 406,167,932 of record NC_064634.1, read on the forward strand.
TTGCGTTATGATGGGATATGGAGCGTGTGTAGGTCTAGGAAAAGAGGAAGGTGTTTGTGAACGTGTTGCAGCTTACCAGGATTGATGACCATAGGGAAGACAATTGGGTTATTGGAATCTAATTTCCAGATAGATGCAGAGGTGTTGGATGTGGGTGTGGAGGTTTGGGAACCTGATGAGGTGATACAGGATCCATGTAGCGAAAGGTAAACAGATGGAGAAAGCAACATGGAGTGCATCAAGTTTGACGATTTGGAGGGACTTAGAGAACTTTAGTGGGGGGAGATCCACACAACGTTTGTATCGCAGAGTATGAGTCAGATCAGGTTTTGTAGGTGTGGAGAAGAGGGGAATGGTGTAAACCCAAAGTTCGGACTGTTAGTACTTTGAGTAGTTTTAGCCTATAGCGACCTTCTGTTGGATGGTTAGCAGGTGAAGTTTCCATGTTAGTCACCGGTCAACGGTTAGTCCAAAATATTTTAGAGTGTCAGGTAACTGGGTAGGACATTTCTAAATGGAGAGTTAGAAGCCATAGAGGCAGAGGGTGCTGGCGGTTCATCCTATAATTATTGCCTGGGGTTTGCTGTACTATAATGCAAGATCCACATTGCACTACATATGGGAATAATATTAGATGTGGATCCAGCTCACGTCACATCAATGATGTAGTATATGGGATGGATGAGTATATTAATGGGTTGAATCCATGTACATGACAATTCCTCGATTACGTTCGTAATGGACCCACCCCTGTGTATGGTCTTAGGTGGCGCCCGAAAGGTGGATCCGCCTGCAGTAACTCCAAGATTATTGTTTGGGATGGATCTGGCATGTTATAATTCCAGGAACACTATTCATGTTGGATCCAGAAAATGGTTTTTTTTGGGGGGGGGAGGGGGGTGGGGTGAATTCACTCATGCAAACCCGAGGGTAACGGTTAGGGCGGATCTGTCTCGATAATAATTCTCAGGCAATATCTAGTATGGATCTGCCCCACTATACGGGGTGAGTCACTAACTATTGCCACCAAGAATAACTCCAAATGTATGATAGTTGTGGTGTCACCGCCAGACACCACACTTGCTAGGTGGTATCTTTAAATCGGCCGCGGTCCATTAGTACATGTCAGACCCGCGTGTCGCCACTGTCAGTAATTGCAGACCGAGCGCCACCACACGACAGGTCTAGAGAGACGTACTAGCACTCGCACCAGTTGTACGACGACTTTGCTAGCGACTACACTGACGAAGCCTTTCTCTCATTTGCCGAGAGATGGTTAGAATAGCCTTCAGCTAAGTCCATAGCTACGACCTAGCAAGGCGCCATTAACCATATCTGAGAGTCTCACTTGTATTATCAAGAGCGATGTACCACAAGGATGAATTAAAGTTAAGTATTAAAGAAGCTACGTACTTTTCTTTATAGCATTCATAACGTATCCTGTTTCAGACCTCACGCAAGCCGGCGTGAGTTAACGCGTGCATTTCGGCTACTTCCGAGTGGCGTGGCTGTCTTGCAACGCCACAACAATAGTAGCTGAAAAGTTTGTGGGACAAATGTTGCATGGGACAACGGGTGCCATATGAGGTCAGAGATATGAAGGTAACATACACAGACACTAATTATTAGCGCAACGATCTGCGAGAGGTTTTCTTTTTTCGATAGTTGTGTGATGTTATTACAGTGTTTCATCTTCCTGTAGAACCAAGGCCAGGATGCATTCGTGGCTTAATACAGTCGTTGCTACTGTGTTATTTCCAATCGTTGATGGCTTATAAGAAGTTTAGCTCTCTCTCTGCCTAAGACACACTGGTACCACACACAAGAAAAACACGTCTATCCATCCTGGAATCAACACTCATTACTGGTTATCACGATGTTGTTCGCTCCTATCAACATTACGTTATTGGTAAAGTCTTCTACTCACCATAGTATGTGAAACTTCCTTGCTGAATCACTGTTGGACTGTTGGATGGTGTTAAGTGCAAGACCAAATTTTGTACTGTTTCCATCACAGTATTCGTTTTAAAAGAGTAACACTACACCCATTACACAATGTGAGGTGATAACTGTGGGTAGAATATTTATTGTAGCAAGCATAAAAATCAAACACCTGGAGAATAAACGATGATAGTGCTTCATGGATCAAATGATAATTCGTTTTTATATATTTGTTTATTTATTTTTGTTTATTAAATGAGCCAATATTACAGCAATTGAGCTGCTAAGAACATCAACACTTGACTCAGACATGCAGTGTGTTACTCCATGAGAACCAAGTGATGTGTGTAAAATTTCTTCACTGTCTGTTCATCCACCAATTGTACAGCAGGAATCTCATACGTAAACTGCAAATGAGAACACACACATAAACACACACACATTCATACAGAAAGCTATTATTTGGTACTGTGGAGTATCTGAAAGCTCTGCCAGATAGCCTTCAGACACTTTACATGAAGAAGTACAATAAACGATAGTGACGACAGATTATAACCGCCTTCAGCTGTGAAAGATAATGAGTGCGGGGCGCTGCTCCCCACCTCTCGAGGGTAGTTCGGCGCACAGTGAGACAACTAGTATAAAGGTCTGTGTGTACCTCATTTACGCGGGGCGTATTATTTCAATGTTTTTCCTACGTGGACCGATTTCCGAGGACCATTCTCACACAGTACTGCCACATCCACAACGTTTGAAAGCGCTCTATTGTTGACCATTCAGTTCTTCATCCGTGAGGAATAGTCATGTATTCCGCTTTTCTTCCAGGGAGGTCAGTCTTTCTGAGAAATTTTTCCAGGGAGGCCAGTCTTTCCAATAAACACGTTTATTGTCTTGCGGAAAGCGTTCTATTCTTGAGTCTTTTGTTCATCTGTAACTGATTTCTGCAGACAGAACATAGTATATCACTGTCAGTAGGTGGATCTCTTTGTGTGCTGTCAGTAACAGGGTAGGACCAGTATCCATACCTATATATATATATATATATATATATATATATATACATGTGTGTGTGTGTGTGTGTGTGTGTGTGTGTGTCTGTGTGTGGGTGGGTGGGTGGGTGGGTGTGTGGGTGTGTGAGTGTGTGGGTGGGAGGGTGGGTATACACGTGTTCCTCAGCAGCTATACACTTGTAGATCGGTAGGAGGAAATTCTTCAGGCACGTGCTGTAGGACAGTTCCTGCCAATTTCGAGTGGTACTGTGGACTACAATACACAGCAAGGCGAACATATACACACGTGATCGGAAGGGGGAAAAAACCCCATCTCAAGTGTTCTCAGTTGAGCCCCATACACAACAGCCATCGCCTCTGGTTCATTGAGTCTGTGGGATATTGGAATAGCACCAGTGCATCCTCAGTCCATCTTGCTACATCACCATTATTCGACACTGAAACGATAGAGTTAGTGTGGATAGAAGTTATACTTGACAAATGGAGTAAATTAATGATTGATATCTTTTGCCAACCAACCGACTGAGATGATACAGTTGCTAAACAGTTCAAATAAAACTTCAGTGTCATTTCAATTAAATATTCCCCCTCATAAATTGATATGTTAGCGAAACACATGTTTAAAGTCAGTGGTAGGCATGAAACGTCGTCCAGAATCGTACTGATGGCCTACACCTAGTTCAGGAGCCTACTCTGAGTGGTTGCGGACCTCTTAGCAACAAGTAATCCTAACAAAATAGGGAATAATAACCACAAGGTTGTAGCTAGACTGAATACCGTAAAATCCAAACCAACCAAAAATAAACGCAAAATACATCCATTTCAAAAATCAGATAAAAATTCTCTTGACACCTTTCCTAAACACAGCCTCAGCTCTTTTCGATCTGACTATGCAAGCGTAGACTATATGTAGTTCAAAGAAATAATGTCGATGGCAATTGAGAGATGTATACCAAATATTTTAATGACAGATGATACTCATACCCCGTGGTACACAAAACAGGTAAAAACATTATTTCGTAAGTGACGAAAATAGCACGCGGATTTTAAAAGAACGTAAAATGTCTAAGATAGGCGAAGTGTTATAGATGCTTAATATTTAACGCGAAAGTTAATGCGAGATGCTTTTACTGGTTCCCACAACGAAACCCTGTCTCGAAATCTTGCAGAAAACCCAAAGAGATTCTGGTCGTACGTAAAGTGCACCAGTGGAAAAACACAATCAATACCTTCAATGTGCGATAACAATGGTGGTGGTATTGGTTACCGTGTCACTAAAGCAGAATTACTAAGCACGTTTATACGAAATTTTTTCACAAAAGGAGACGAAGTAAATATTCCATAAGTCGAATGGAGAACAACTGCCAACATGAGTAATTTAGAAATAGATATCCTCGGTGTAGCGAAGCAGCTTAAAACACTTAATAAAGGCAAGGCTTCTGGTCCAGATTGTATAGGAGTGAGGTTCCTTTAAGAATATGTTGATACAATAACTGCACACTAAGGAATCATACACAACCTCTCCGTGGAAAGTTGGACAAGTCACACCACTACCCGAGACAGGAAACAGGAGTAATCTGCTGAATTACAGACCCACATCACTAACGTAGATTTGCTGTAGGGGTTCGGAACATGCAGAATGAACGAACACTATGAATCACTTCGAAGGGAATGATTTATTGACAGATAGCCAACAAGAATTCAGAAAATATCGTTTTTATGAAATGTAACTATCTCTTTATTCTCACAAAGTAATGAATGCTATCGTCAAGCGTTGTCAAATTCATTCCTAATTGTTACATTTCCAGAAGGCTTTTGGTACAGCTTCTTCTAATTAAATTCCGCGACTGATGAGCATCGTCTCAGTTGTGTGACTAGATTTGTGATATCCCGTCAGAAAGGTCACAGAGAATAGTAATTGACGGAAAGTCGCCGAGGATAACAAAAGTAGTATCTGACATCTCCCAAGGAAGTGTTATAGGCCCTCTTTTGCTCTCTATGTTCATAAACGATTGCCGGCCGGTGTGGCCGTGCGGTTCTAGGCTCTTCAGTCTGGAAACGCGTGACCACTCCGGTCGCAGGTTCGAATCCTGCCTCGGGCATGGCTGTGTGTGATGTCTTTAGTTTAGTTAGGTTTAAGTAGTTCTAAGTTCTGGGGGACTGATGACCACAGATGTTAAGTCCCATAGTGCTCAGAGGCATTTGAACCATTTTGAGCCATAAACGATTTAGGACACAATCTGAGCAGCCTCTTACATTGTCTGCAGATCATGCTATCATTTACCGCCATGTAAAGTCATCAGTAGACCAAAATCAATTGCAAAATGATTTTGTCAAAATACCTGTATGGCGCAAAAAGTGGCAAGTGACTCTTAATTATGAAAAGTGTGAAGTCATACACATGAGCGCTAAAAAGAATCCGTTAAATTTCCGTTACACTGTAAATTACACAAATCTAAAGGCTGTAAATTCAACTAAACACTTAGGTATTAGAGTTAAAAACAAATGGATCCATCACATAGATAATGCTGTGAGGAAAGCAAACTAAAGTGGGCGATTTATTGGCAGACCACTTAGAAAATGCTACATGTCTGCTAAAGAGACTGCCTACACTACGTTCCCCCCCCCCCCTCCTCGCCCCACGCCACCACCCCCCCTTCCCCCCTTCTCTGGAGTATTCCAGTGCAGTGTGGGAACCACATCAGATAGAACCCATGAGTGATATCGAAAAATTTCAACGACGTGCAGGTCGTTTTTTACTGTCGTGAAATAGGGAGGAGACTGCCACAGAAATGATACACGAGTTAGGGTGGCAATCATTAAAACAAAGGCGTGTTTCGTTGAGGCAGGACCTTTTCTTGACATTTCAATCACCAACTTTCTCCTCACAGTGTGAAAATAATTTGTTGGCACCCACTACATAAGGAAAAATGATAATCATTCTAAAATAAGAGATCTCAGAGCCCTTTCGGAAGGTTAGTTGTTCGTTTTTCCTGCGCAATGTTCGAGATTGGAACGATAGAGAAGTAGCTTGAAGGCAGTTCGTTGAACCCTCTACTAGGCACTTAATTTTTAATTGTATAGTAGTGATGTAGATGTAGATAAAGATCAAACAAATAGCATTTTTTCACTAATCAAGTACGATGGAATTTGGAATTACTTGCGATGTAATATTTCCAAAGGTGTCGTTGTTTCAATAATTTTCATCTTCTTCTCTTGAAAGACTAATTAAAGTACACTAAGAGCTCCATTTTTCGATAGTCTTGACTACACAAGCAGTTCCTTTTGTTTTCTTGAGGGAGCAGGGAATCAATTTTTTTCTTATGATATCCCCTTTTGCCTTCATGATTTTTTTTACCGCGTAAGAGTGTTCAAACTTCATATCTTTATATTTTCGAACACACTCAAGATTTTAACGTGACTAACCACCACAGCTGCTCTGGAAAGTAATCGGACCTACTTGAACCTTATTGACCACTTGTGTTAGAGTCGAAAGACAGGAGTGTAATGAGAATTTTATCAGGTGCCACATCAGTTTTTTTGCTGACACTGCATTTAAGCGCACGCGTACTAGCTGAGAAACTACATAGAAACGCAAACTCACTGAAGACGTTGTTTTCAGCTCGTTGTGAATGACTATTCACGTTAAATATCGCCGGAAAGCAAGGTAATGCACATAATTAAATGAAAAAAAAAACACATCATATTTGATTCCTGCTTTAGCGATAACCACCTGCACCCAAGCACGTGAATCAGTTTATGCGTGTCATGTTTCCAAGCGGTTACAACACAATGAAGATATAAAATCTCTTATAGTGAATGCGAGTCCAAATTTCGTCCTGTGAGTGCGTTCAATCAAAAAGTAACACCTCCACAAAGGAGACTGTGTACAGACGTGCGTCTGGCCTGATAATAACAATAACAATAACAACCGCGGTTCGTGGTCTCGCGGTCCCGTTCTCGCTTCCCGAGCACGGCGTCCCGGGTTCGCTTTCCAGAGGGGTCAGGGATTTTCACCTGCGTCGAGATGACTGGCTGTTGGTGTTATCATCATTCCTGAAAGTGGCGAGATTGGACTGAGCAAAGATTGCGAATTTCTGCGGTGGCTGATTACCGCGCAGTTGAGCGCCCCACAAACCAAACATTATCATCACCATCAATAATAATGACAATAGCATGCTGGGGGAAACCAGTGAAAGTGGTCCCAGTCTTTCTAAGCACACTCGGAGCAGTGCCAAAAGATCTTAGTGGGCTGTTTAAAACCATTGACATTGATGTAATATCCAACTTCCAACTACAGGAAGATACTCTACTGGGATCTGCTTGAATTAACCGCGGATACGTCACGCAGACTTACAAGTATAGAAAGTGCCCGACTTGTGACAAAACACGAAATCCAGCACAGTGAACGTATTTACTGTGTTTACTGTTGTAACGCATAGATATTGTACAGAATCTTTTTGACTATGGTATATTTTATAAATATGGGTAAATATTATTATGGAATTGTGCAAATTTGTGCTTCGGCTAGCGTAAATTACGATGGATGTAACCTAAGCTTATAGTGTATTCATATATTACCAATAGTTCAGTAACTGAATGACTGTTAAGCAAAATTTCTTCAAACTTAAGGTATCCCAATTAAATTTTCTGTTCCACTATTATTTAAATGAGACTAGTTAATTTTAATACTTAAATATTCGCACATAACGATTAGGACGTGGTGTAATTAGAGGAATTACTTCTTATTCTTAATTAAAAGTAAATGCACCACATATTTCACACACACGCCACTTATTTTTGACTTTATAATAAAAATTATTTTTATCATAAAATGCACACAATACTATTGAACGCACAATATTATCACTTCACTTCTTAATTTATTTTACTCTTTTTACATTTTTTGCTTGAAGTGACGATCAGTAGGCAAGAAGCGTGCTGAAATACGGTTAATTTGTTTTTTGTAATCTCAGGGATGTTTCTAACTATCTTCTCGCCTGACGAGAGATTCAGAATAATTTAATTTAATCTGGTGAGTATCACGTTGACACCGTAAGAAAAAATGCAGTAAAGAAATGTGTGTAACATTTATCAATTGGAAATTTGGGACTGCTATTACGAAATGAAAGCAGAAATGTTAAATTAAAAAATTATTATTTAACGAAGTAAATCATTTGTACAGAAATCTAACATTTTGTGAATAATCTTCACAGGTTTGAACATAGCAAAGAGTTGTGCCGTATTTCGGCGAAATACTTGGAAATTACAATAATCTTAGCTCAAATCTGGAACGAAAGAATAAAGCATTCACAATAAGGTCATACTATTACTCGCATTTGGCGATAATAATAGAATGATTAAATAAATTCCCAGAAGGAATAGAAGTTTAGTTTATTCGAACAAAATGGAAGAAAATAGAAGTCTTATAGTGTAAGATTCTGTCGGAAGGGCGCGCGATTTCAGAAGAGAAAGAAAAGACGAGCGCGCATTCTTATACAGTACAAAATACAGATGATAATGATGAGCCGCCCTCATTATTCTGGGCGTACATATTAGCTGACTTGCAGCGCAGTTTATTGATTCATTGGTTAAATTATATCTTTAAGCCTTAATATTCCGATAGAAAAAGAAAATAGAATGTTATTACGTCTCGGGTAGGGCACAATGTTATAATATTATATGTAAATATGTTCTAAATTTCCTCCTAAATTACTGCATAGATTTCTACCATACTTTGTATACACACCACTGGAAAGAAACAGTGTAATGGCAAGAACGGCGGTCTGCCTCTAGAAAGTGGCGGGCGGGGATGGGGGAGAGGTGTGAAAATAGAGCGTAGTTTACGACGCGCCAAAAGCCAGACTACATTCCTCCAGTGTTTGAGAATGACCATGTGCGCTCGTCATCTAGGAGTAACTTCTTTGATTCGTAGCCAAAATATCGTCGATCCTGTGTTCGAACCCCACCACCACATAAATTCTGAATACAAATCATCAACAATGGCGGCCGAAGACTTCCGTCATAAGAAGTCACTCTCATTCAGCCAACGGCTTTGTCAAAGAGGGTGGAGCAGCGGGCTCTCTCTTACCCTTGGAGTGCAAAGTTGCCCCTAAAGCCGGAAGAATCAGCAATGATCAACGGCATGAGGATGCAGAAGGCACTGAAGAGACATAATGTGTCTCCACAGGACATGCGGGCTGTAACTGAAAAAGTATCATGATGATCTCTTCATTCAGGTCTCCAGGAGCACTGCCAAGGGAGTGGTGATCGCGAGAAAATGATTAAACAACCAAATGAAGGATAACACTCTACAAGTCGGGGCCTGGAATGTCAGAAGTTTGCACCCAGTAGGGAAGCTAGGAAATGTGATACGGGAAATGCTAATGCTCACTCTATACATTGTGGGAGTCAGTGAAGTGAAATGGAAAGAAGACAAGCACTTCTGATCGGACGACTGTAGGCTAACATCAACAGCAGCAGAAAATGTATAACGGGAGTAGGACTCGTTGTGAATAGGAAGGTAGGACAGACAATGACTTAACTGTGAACAGTTGATAGCTTTGCTATCCCGGGTTCGATTCCCGGCTGGGTCGGAGATTTTCTCCGCTCAGGAACTGGGTGTTGTGTTGTCCTAATCATCATCATTTCATCCCCATCGACGCGCAGGTAGCCGAAGTGGCGTCAAATCGAAAGACCTGCACCAGGCGAACGGTCTACCCGACGGGAGACCCTAGCCACACGACATTTCCATTTTACCAGAACTGACAGCAAACCGACAACGATATTTCAGGTGTACATGTCAACGTCGCGGGCTGAAGATGAAGAGATTGAGAAAGTATACGAGGATACTGAATGGATAATTCAGTACATAAAGGGAGATGAAAATCTAATAGTCAAGGGAAATTGGAATGTGGTTATAGAGAAAGTAGTACAAGAAAGAGTTACCGGAGAATATTGGTTGGTACTATGAATGAGATAGGAGAAAGACTAATTGAGTTCTGCAACAAATGAAGTACATCATGGTCAGGCAGAGATTCTGAAATTAATTACTGGACGATAAAGCGTACCGAGGAGCAGATATAGACCCAGGCCACAATTCAGAAGTGATGAAGAGTAGGCTGAAGCGTAAGAGACTAATCAGAAAGAATCAATGGGCAAAGAATTGGGATACAGAAATACTAAAGAATTAAGAAGTATGGTTGAAGTTCTCAGAGATACCGCGATAAGAAATAACTCAGTAGGAGTTTAAGTTGAAGAGAAATGGACATAACTAAAAAAATAGGCAACCACAGAAGAAGAAGGTAACTGCGAAGAAACCATGGCTAACAGAAGAAATACTTCAGTTGATCGATGCAACAAGGCAGCACAAAAATGTTCAGGGAAATTCAGGAATATAGAACTACAAGTCACTTAGGAATGAAATAAACAGGAAGTGCAGGGAAGCCAAGGTGAAACGGCTGCGTGAAACATGTCAAGAAATCGAAATGACTGTAGGAAGGACTGTCTCAGCATACAGAAAAGTCAAAACGGCCGTAGGTGAAATTAAAATCTAGGGTCTTATAATAGAAGGGGAATGGGGATTCGACTATTAAATGCAGAGGAGAGAGCGGATAGGTGGAAAGAATACACTGCACTCCTTTATGAGGAGAAAGATTTTCTGATGATATGATAGAAGAAGAAACAGGAGTTAATATAGAAGAGATAGGGGATCCAGTATTAGAAACAGAATTTAAAAGAGCTTTGAAAGGTTTAAGAACGAATAAGACAGAATGGATATAAAGAATTCCATCAGAATTTCTAAAATCATTGGGGGAAGTGGCAACAAAACGGTTATTTACGCTAGTGTCTAAAATGTATGAGACTGGCGATATACCATCATCTTTCGGAAAAACATCATCCACACAATTTCCAAAATTGCAAGAGTCGACCATTGTGAGAATTATCGCACAATCACCTTAACAGCTTATGCATCCAAGGTGCTGATAAGAATAATATACAAAATGATGGAAAAGGAAATTGAGATTGTGTTAGATGACCATCAATTTGGCTTTAGGGAAGGTAAAGGTAACAGAAAGGCAGTACTGACGTTGTGGTTAATAATGGAAGCAAGAGTAAAGAAAAACCAAGACACGTTCAGAGGATTTGTCGGCCTGAAAAAAGCGTTCGACAGTGTCAAATGTTACAAAATGTTTCAAAATCTGAGAAAAATAAGAGTAAGTTAGAGGGAAAGAATATACATTATGTACAAGGGTAAGGAGAGAACAATAAGAGTGGAAGATGAGAACGAAGTGTTCGGATTAAAAAGGGTGTAAGACAGGAATGTAGTCTTTCGCCGCTATTGTTCAATCTATACGGGGGAGAAACGATGACGGAAATAAAAGAAAGGTTCAAGAGTGGAATTAAAATTCAAGGTGAAAGAATATCAATGAAAGATTCCTGATTTTATTCCTATCGTTTGTGGAAGTGAAGAAGAATTATTATAGGATCTGTTGAATAGAGTCGACAGTCTAATGAGTACGGAATATGGATTGAGAGTAAATCGAAGAAACACAAAACTAATAAGAAATAGCAGAAATGAGAGCAAGCGAAAAAATTTAACATCAGCATTAGCGATCACGGATTACATGAAGTTAAGGGGTTCTACTAACTAGGCAGCAAAATAACCCATGACGGGCGGAGCAAGGTGGACATAAAAAGCAGATAAGCACTGGACAAAAATGCATTTCTGGCCAAGAGAAGTCTACTAGTATCAAACATAGGCCTTAATTTGAGACAGAAATATCTGAGAATGTACGTCTGGATCACTTTGTTGTACGGCAGTGAAACGTGTACTAAGGGAAAACCGGAGAAAAGGATAATTGAAGCATTTGCTACATAGAAGAATTATGAATATTAGACGGACTGATAAGAAGAGGAACTAACGGGTTATCTGCAGAATCGGCGAGGAAAGGGACTTATGGAAAACACTAATCAGAAGAAGTGACAGGATGGTAGTACATTGTGAAAACGTCACGGAATAACTTCCACGATAACAGATGGAGCTGTAGAAGGTAAAAACTGTAGAGGAAAGTAGAGGTTGGAATACATCCAGCAAATAATTGAGAACGTGGGTTGCAAGTGTTGCTCTGAGATGAAGACGTTGCCACAGGAGAAAATTCGTGGCAGTCCGCAACAACCCTGTTACAAGACTGACGACTCAAAAAAAAATCTCGTTGACACACCCCTCAAAAGATGAAAGGAAAAAAGTTTATTGTGTACTACATTTTCGCTGTTCGTGCAGTAAAATTTCTGCATCTGGTGTGACCTTTTAAATTGTTACTTCATTACCGCTAATTCTGTTTGCAGCAAATTTTGCAGACAATATTCACATATGCCGTTACACTAGCAAAGATATATCATTTTACGACACATAGTTCAGGATATATGGTGCCATAAACAGTGAGCTGCGTGGAAACGTAACTGCAGCAACCTGTATAAACACATCAATTAAAATTATACGTGTGTATAGAAGGGGTAGGAGCTGGTGGATGGAGAGACGGGAAAGGAGGATATGGACTAACTGAAGACTGAAATAAATACGTATCTGGGCAACGCAGGTTGTTCACTAGTTAATAATAATAATGATAGTCTTGTCTATTGCGATTGTTCTACAGTATTTTCATTTACTGACGCGTTGTTCCACCAAGAAACGACGGAAGAATAAATTAACATAGTAACAGTCCTCTTCTGCTTTTCACGAAATGGGCCTCTCGACCTGTTGTGGCATGAATTCCATCTTTTAAATGACAGTCCTATGTGTATGTCCCTGTTTCCTTTAGATCTGTATTGTAAGCTCATCTCCGTAATAATAATAATAATAATAATAATAATTGAATAAGAAAATTACATAAACACACCAGTATTTAGCATTCTATCATCACTGAGGAAACACTGGAAGACACATATACATCTGAAAAAAAAACAACATAAAAATGGTTATAGAGGAAATTAGGATCAAGAGTGGTAGGTTTCAAGAGTAAAGCTTGAGACCTTTATAGTCTTCCAGATGTTAGTCTGATGAACGTAAGATGACATTAAAAAATATATCGCAATCGAAACACAAATGACCGATCTCCAAGTAGCTGTACAAATGTTTCCTAGAAGCATAATCATGTATCTGTCCAGACAGTTGAGGAGTGAAATAAGGAAGGGCAAGATTCGTCTACTGCTTTGGAAAAGAGCGATAGGAAAATAATTGAACCTGTGGATAAACGCGACATCTATAGGTATTTAGGTCTGCGAGGAAGGCAGTTGGTGCATCAAAGGATAAAACGGAACATAACGAGCGCGTTCATGATCAGTTTTTCGTCAGGTTTGGAAGTGAAACGAAATATGCCACGGTTTTACAACCCGAAAGATCTACAGCAGCTACATGGAAAAACACGTTCAGCGGCATTAATATGTAAACATCTCAAATGCTGATTTAGACTTTCGACTTTATTTTCTGGACGGAAACAGACCTTTAAGAAATCCAGACTAAACTATGATGTATTTTCACTTAGTGTGGCATTCAACATGTTAAATCAGCCCATTTTACTAAGGTTTGAAGCTCCTCTTGATGTTCTTCCATGTTTGCGATTTAAAATTGAGTTTTTTTGAAAATAAGCGTTATGCAAACACAATTTGTTTATTTTTGTTGAGCAAAAATTGTGTGAAAAACTGTACGGAAACAGTACACTGAATAGCTGTTAATCGAAACTAGAGACGCAACGGGGCGAAAAAAAATGTGAGTACAGGAACGCACATAACCCACGAAACAGTTCTTGATAAATATGCATTAATTTTCTTCGTGGCTAGTTTGCAGATGACATACTGTTCAAAAAACGACAAAAAAGAGCACATAAAAGGGTGTATAATAATGCAGTTCATTTAGCGATGTAATTTTAAGGTGCGCGTCTAAACAAAACAAAGCAAATTACACATACTGCAATTCTTTGGCCTACAGCAGTTAAATTATTATAAATTTAGTATTGTCCCTTAAAGAATAAAAATTGGACCGGTAGAAGATGACACATAGGTGTCAAAACATGTCTAGGAGTTGTTTTTGCGTAAGGTTGACTTTCAAAACAATCCAATGTTAAACCAGCTACTGAAAGGCTGACTATGAAACGTGGGAAAGGTAGCACCGGTAGGGCATTACGAGAAACCGATCAGCAGCAAGAAAATCAACTTTGGAATCTTCGGTAATATTTTTACAATATTATCTTGCCGTTTCGTACACTAATAGTAACCGCATTACTTCCACGTTACTAAATCTGACAGAAATATCCAGAACATACTGAAGACTGAAACAATTAACGCCAAAATAATTGTTCTCAAAATTCAGCTGTACTGTTTTAGTGCAGAAAATCATTCTTACAGAGTCAGCGAATAGGGCTCGACTGACGCTACAATGGCAAAGCAACGGATTCACTATGTACATCGCACGTTGCTTTGCAGGGTGACAAAGGGGGGAGGGGAGAGAGAGGGGGAGGTATTGGTATTGGGTGGTAAGAAAATTTAAGAAAGCATATTGAACATTCCATTTAAAAAGGACAGCAAACACTTTCCAGAGTTCATCATTATGATTGTCCATGTTCAGAATTAGTATCAGTATAAATAATATAGGCTCTGTCGGCCCAGAATGAGGGAAACGTAGGTCATATGTACAGACAAATTAATACACTCATGTGTCTCATGTAGAAAGGACGAGATAGGTGGTCGGCCGGGGATATATTGAAGTAAACTTCCCCGATACCAATTTTTTTTAACCATTTGCTCACAATAAGTCCAACTACTATCTTTCTTTCTTATCATTAAAGCCCTTTCGTACAGTTTGAGAGTTTTTGATGGCTATCACTGCTTAGGTACCTCTGTCTTTTCCCTTTTTTGACTATATCTTCCTCTAAATCGCACTACAATTCTTCGCCTCTCTGCTTGGTACACGAGAAATAACTATCGTAATCAATAACCTCCCATTCGCAAAGTGTATTTATGTCATCATTGTCCATCCTATTTAGTTTCACCATATACAGCAAATATTTTCAATAATTTTTTCTCAGTGTCGCTTTTATGTAGCTTGGGTTAACAGTACCTTACCTCTCGTGAAAAATTTCTTTTTTGCCCTGTATGATTCAGCTTTTTTCAGTGCTTCTTTTGCTTCTATACATTCTGGAATCAGTCGTAAGTACGTGTGTCTGAACATAGTTCCATTTAAAAAAATTTATGACGTTGGTACTGAAGATGTGCTGTATACGTGGGAAGTTGCTGCTAGTGTCAAATCTTCGGTAGTTACCGCAAACCATTGTCTACTAGCCCGGAGTGCATAGCGAGAGATCCTAGTGGTGGACTGACCTCACAGCACCACTGAAGTCAATGCTTTGTGACAGAAGTACTGGATAATTTACAGCTGTCATTGACTATTAAAGTGTCACTTGATGCACAGATTAACATACAGTTCTCCCAATGTACAATAATCCACATTTACGAGGTACACTCATTACGAACTTTAACTATCACATTGGTTCCTTGCTATGAGATTGACTCCTTCAGATGAGGTCATGAACCTGGGCTGAGTTCTTGCGAGCTGGGCACTATATTGGTCTCTGCGTGAGTGCGCTGGTGTCTCAGAAGGGAGGCGTGGTCTTACGGAGCGCCTCGCATAAGTGGTTGGGGACTCCAGCGAGCCTTCACTAAAGTCTGTGGTATAGATCCGTGATGCCAACTTTGGTGTCGAAACGCGAACTTTGTACGATATGACAGTGAGACTTGTGTTTTACAGTCCCGCAGTTTTAGTGATTAAAAGTGATTAGCGAGCTGTAAAGCGACTACGAAATTCTGACTGGTAATTACCAACTGTAGTGGCTGCTTTTACTGATAATTACCAACTGCAGTGGCTGCTTTTCCACTGTATTTTTTGTATAAAAATCAAACAGAATACATTGTGAGCACAGATCTATGATTTTATTCACATTAATTTTCACATTTCAGTGTAACGCCAATGCGGCGCTACAGGCGAAAACCGTAGTGGGATGCTGTGAAAGCATTAATGAAAGAACAAGTACAAAATTTCTGACAAAGGAAAAAATGAAAGAAACTTAGGATTGGAAGATGGAGATTTGTAGCAGACTCCTGCTTGTTACAAGCTGAATGTTCCATCGCAGTCTGTTTCTGTCCAAAATGCAGGACAGATATCATGCCTCGTTAGGCTGGCATATTACCCATTGTTGAACACATTGTATCTCATAATCTTTTACAATGACTGCCTGTAACGTGCTATTGGTTCAAATGGCTCTGAGCACTATGGGACTTAACATCTATGGTCGTCAGTCCCCTAGAACTTAGAACTACTTAAACCTAACTAACCTAAGGACATCACACAACACCCAGCCATCACGAGGCAGAGAAAATCCCTGACCCCGCCGGGAATCGAACCCGGGAACGTGCTATTACTTTGGATTTTTTTATTGTCTTCAATGAAAGCACTGGCAGTGTCCTAAGACTGACGAGCAGTACGAATTAATCTCCCATCTTTCTTTGACTACATGTTACATTGATACATATGCAAATTCTTTGGATACCACAACAAATTTTGGTGTAATAGAATACTTTTATAAGAGACTCGTCAGGTCCAAGTTTCAATTGGAATGGATATAGTGTCATATTTTTCATCTACTGACTATGTACCTTGCTGCTATTCCAACCAACTTCTCACATAGGCTTGGTCTATATGATCTATCAACATTCTCATGATCAATTTTTTATACTTAATGGAAATTCTGTAGGCGTGAATCAATCATTTAGCATTGAAGCACTTGCTATAGATTGGATATAACGACATACAGCCACGGACCCTGTGACTGGAACATTCTTTTTTCCAATGTCGTACTTCACCTGGAATACCACACTTAATACAGTTTGAAACTAAAACTTATGGTCTGGATTGTGAATTATATTGAATGGCCGAAACAGCCCCTGCTTTTTCTGCACGCTAAAGAAGGTAAGAAAGTCGGCTTTGTTCATGCGCCACATTTTTGGAAGAAATAATAAAAAAGAGAGCGTCACTAATTTTTCAGTTGTAGCGTGCCACTGTTTACAGAAAAAATCCAATCTCAGAATTGTAGGTATAGTCTGCGAATTTTTATATTGCATACAGATTCAAATGTCATGTGTATATTGTTTCACATACAGTTCGAAACGCCATATTTACGTGTAGTAACCGCTCCTGGTAAGACAGAGATTTAGGAACCAGGTTTTAAATTGTAAGACATTTCCAGGGGCAGATGTGGACTCTGACCACAATCTATTGGTTATGACCTGTAGATTAAAACTGAAGAAACTGCAAAAAGGTGGGAATTTAAGGAGATGGGACCTGGATAAACTGAAAGAACCAGAGGTTGTACAGAGTTTTAGGGAGAGCATAAGGGAACAATTGACAGGAATGGGGGAAAGAAATACAGTAGAAGAAGAATGGGTAGCTTTGAAGGATGAAGTAGTGAAGGCAGCAGAGGATCAAGTAGGTAAAAAGACAAGGGCTCTTAGAAATCCTTGGGTAACAGAAGAAATATTGAATTTAATTTATGAAAGGAGAAAATATAAAAATGCAGTTAATGAAGCAGGCAAAAAGGAATACAAACGTCTCAAAAATGAGATCGACAGGAAGTGCAAAATGGCTAAGCAGGGATGGCTAGAGGACAAATGTAAGGATGTAGAGGCTTATTTCACTAGGGGTAAGATAGATACTGCCTACAGGAAAATTAAAGAGACCTTTGGAGATAAGAGAACCACTTGTATGAACATCAAGAGCTCAGATGGAAACCCAGTTCTAAGCAAAGAAGGGAAAGCAGAAAGGTGGAAGGAGTATATAGAGGGTCTATACAAGGGCGATGCACTTGAGGACAATATTATGGAAATGGAAGAGGATGTAGATGAAGATGAAATGGGAGATACGATACTGCGTGAAGAGTTTGACAGAGCACTGAAAGACCTGAGTCGAAACAAGGCCCCCGGAGTAGACAACATTCCATTGGAACTACTGACGGCCTTGGGAGAGCCAGTCCTGACAAAACTCTACCATCTGGTGAGCAAGATGTATGAAACAGGCGAAATACCCTCAGACTTCAAGAAGAATATAATAATTCCAATCCCAAAGAAAGCAGGTGTTGACAGATGCGAAAATTACCGAACAATCAGTTTAATAAGTCACAGCTGCAAAATACTAACACGAATTCTTTAAAGACGAATGGAAAAACTAGTAGAAGCCGACCTCGGGGAAGATCAGTTTGGATTCCGTAGAAATACTGGAACACGTGAGGCAATACTGACCTTACGACTTATCTTAGAAGAAAGATTAAGGAAAGGCAAACCTACATTTATAGCATTTGTAGAATTAGAGAAAGCTTTTAACAGTGTTGACTGGAATACTCTCTTTCAAATTCTAAAGGTGGCAGGGGTAAAATACAGGGAGCGAAAGGCTATTTACAATTTGTACAGAAACCAGATGGCAGTTATAAGAGTCGAGGGACATGAAAGGGAAGCAGTGGTTGGGAAGGGAGTAAGACAGGGTTGTAGCCTCTCCCCGATGTTATTCAATCTGTATATCGAGCAAGCAGTAAAGGAAACAAAAGAGAAATTCGGAGTAGGTATTAAAATCCATGGAGAAGAAATAAAAACCTTGAGGTTTGCCGATGACATTGTAATTCTGTCAGAGACAGCAAAGGACCTGGAAGTGCAGTTGAACGGAATGGACAGTGTCTTGAAAGGAGGATATAAGATGAACATCAACAAAAGCAAAACGAGGATAATGGAATGTAGTCGAATTAAGTCGGGTGATGCTGAGGGAATTAGATTAGGAAATGAGACACTTTAGTAAAGGAGTTTTGCTATTTGGGGAGCAAAATAACTGATGATGGTCGAAGTAGAGAGGATATAAAATGTAGACTGGCAATGGCAAGGAAAGCGTTTCTGAAGAAGAGAAATTTGTTAACATCGAGTATAGATTTAACTGTCAGGAAGTCATTTCTGAAAGTATTTGTATGGAGTGTCGCCATGTATGGAAGTGAAATATGGACAGTAAATAGTTTGGACAAGAAGAGAATAGAAGCTTTCGAAATGTGGTGCTACAGAAGAATGCTGAAGATTAGATGGGTAGATCACATAACTAATGAGGAAGTATTGAATAGGATTGGGGAGAAGAGAAGTTTGTGGCACAACTTGACCAGAAGAAGGGATCGGTTAGTAGGACATGTTCTGAGGCATCAAGGGATCACCAATTTAGTATTGGAGGGCAGCGTGGAGGGTAAAAATCGTAGGGGGAGACCAAGAGATGAATACATTAAGCAGATTCATAAGGATGTAGGTTGCAGTAGGTACTGGGAGATGAAGAAGCTTGCACATGATAGAGTAGCATGGAGAGCTGCATCAAACCAGTCTCAGGACTGAAGACCACAACAACAACAACAACCGCTCCTGGATTTCTGACGAAGTGTAACTTCCGAAACGCGTCATATGAGAAATAAAATCATTCCTTGCTGAATTTTTTTTTACTCGTACCACCGCGATCCAGTTGCCATGATTGAAGAACTACTGATTATTAAAATAATAATGGTCGCCTTCCTCCTGGAAGACTTGCTGTAACATTTAGATTATTGGGATTAAAACGTTCTAGAAAATCTTGAAATCCTTGGGGCCACATCTTGCCAGTGTTAATGGCGATAATTAGCAAAAATGGTCGAGATACTCGATTCTCGGGATGAATGAACTGTTTATATACATAATGAAGTTTGTACAGAATCCTCAGTGTGCGAGTCATAATCGCACCTGGCCACTTTTTCTTTCTTTAACAAAGATGATTCCTGCTGCCACAAGTCTGTGTAATTTTAAGTATAGCTCTGTACTCACGTTAATATTTACATTTCTAGCTACAATGTGGGTATGCAAATTGCAACACTACGTGTAAATTAACGTCATTTACAGCCATCACTAAATTTTTATGTTGGTGTAGTCCCAACTCTATCTTTTGACTCTTAACTCTGTCCGAACAGGCCTTGAAGGCACAATGGTGCCGACCGACCGCCGAGTCATCATCAGCCCACAGGTGTCATGTGATGCTGGTATGGAGGGGCATGTACTCAGTACATTGCCCTCCCAGACGTTGTCAGTTTTTGTGACTGGAACCGATACTGCCCAGTCAAGTACCTCCTCTATTGGCCTCACAACAGCTCAGTGTAACCGGCTTGCCAACAGCTCTCAGCAGATCAGACGGCCACCCATCTAAGTGATAGCCAAGCCGCTGGGCCGCTATCTTTTGACACGATTGAACAATAACAACACTATCAAAGCTAACGCAAGAGGCCATGGAATCAGGTCAGGCCGTATCCGACAAAACTCGGCTACATCAGGAACTACTTGTTAATGTGACATAAACTTCCACCACAATGTCGGCTGATTACCGTACATCCGGTATAGCCGAGAACAAGCATCGCAATTAAAGAGACTCAACAAAAAGAAAGAGCCACTGCGGTTCACGATCAGGCCATAGACTCTGCTGGGGCCACGTGATGGGAACAGATGCCTTGTCAAAGCAAACACACACCAAGCCCATACAAGCCATTTGTAGGTTTGTAGGCGAATGCATGCATCTGGCTGCGGCAAGCTTCGAGGAGAGGTTCAGGCTGGTCCAAAAGTTGACATGAATCTGCAAGCTGTCCTCTAACTACAAGCCTACTGCTGATTCTGCGTCCGATGTCATGGACTTAGCTGCTTCCATCCAGTGAGGCACCTCCAGGGCTACTTCCAGTCACTGCCAGCCTTCCACCCTGGAGGGCTACTGTTTGAGACTGGGGCTGGGCAGTCACTCAGCCACCTTCGCCTGTGTGGGCATATTGTCGTATATGTCTCCATATTTAAACTCTGGTACTACTGAGAGAAAAAAAAGAAAAAAAAGAGAGAAGAAAAGGCAAACCTACGTTTCTAGCATTTGTAGACTTAGAGAAAGCTTTTGACAATGTTAACTGGAATACTCTCTTTCAAATTCTGAAGGTGGCAGGGGTAAAATACAGGGAGCGAAAGGCTATTTACAGTTTGTACGGAAACCAGATGGCAGTTATAAGAGTCGAGGGGCATGAAAGGGAAGCAGTGGTTGGGAAAGGAGTAAGACAGGGTTTTAGCCTCTCCCCGATGTTATTCAATCTGTATATTGAGCAAGCAGTAAAGGAAACAAAAGAAAAATTCGGAGTAGGCATTAAAATTCATGGAGAAGAAGTAAAAACTTTGAGGTTCGCCGATGACATTGTAATTCTGTCAGAGAGAGCAAAGGACCTGGAAGAGCAGTTGAACGGAATGGACAGTGTCTTGAAAGGAGGATATAAGATGAACATCAACAAAAGCAAAACGATGATCATGGAATGTAGTCGAATTAAGTCGGGTGATGCTGAGGGAATTAGATTAGGAAATGAGACACTTAAAGTAGTAAAGGAGTTTTGCTATTTAGGGAGTAAAATAACCGATGATGGTCGAAGTAGAGAGGATATAAAATGTAGACTGGCAACGGCAAGGAAAGCGTTTCTCAAGAAGAGGAATTTGTTAACATCGAGTATAGATTTAAGTGTCAGGAAGTCGTTTCTGAAAGTATTTGTATGGAGTGTAGCCATGTATGGAAGTGAAACATGGACGATAACTAGTTTGGACAAGAAGAGAATAGAAGCTTTCGAAATGTGGTGCTACAGAAGAATGCTGAAGATAAGGTGGGTAGATCACGTAACTAATGAGGAGGTATTGAATAGGATTGGGGAGAAGAGAAGTTTGTGGCACAACAAGACTAGAAGAAAGGATCGGTTGGTAGGACATGTTTTGAGGCATCAAGGGATCACAAATTTAGCATTGGAGGGCAGAGTGGAGGGTAAAAATCGTAGAGGGAGACCAAGAGATGAATACACTAAGCAGATTCAGAAGGATGTAGGTTGCAGTAGATACTGGGAGATGAAGAAGCTTGCACATGATAGAGTAGCATGGAGAGCTGCATCAAACCAGTCTCAGGACTGAAGACCACAACAACAACAAACTACTGAGAGCTGTTTTCCTCTACGGAGTCCACGGAGAGATTCTGCACCTTCCGACGCGACCTGCCCTGAGCTGCAAAGTTACTTCCAGCTGGTGTACATGCAGCCACACGACCATGCGTCAGCATTCTCGCTGAGTCACTGGCGTTACCGTGGGCTATTATAGGCCGCAGTCTGCTTGCTTAACTCAACGGTACCACATTTGCTGTCTCCATTAAACGGCCTGGCGGTCGTTGCCAGCACCGAGCTTCGTTACGAATGTTGTAGTGGGTTCACCAATAAAATGTATGTTTAATCAATAATGTTTTCCTCATGAACTTCAGCCTGCAGCCAGATAACCACTCGTTGCTCCACTATTTCCCCGCCCAGGGTGGTGAATACCAGCTCCTGACCCTACAATCCCAATTCCACCATCCATCGTAGTGGCCACACACCCTCGGCCTATAGAATGGCATAATTTCTCTTCATCTGTACCGTAATCAATTAAGGAAGTTCAGGGTTTATTCTGGTATGAATTTCTTTTTATACAAGGGGCCACAGCGATTGTAATGTAGGTTTTGCCAATGTTAGATGAGCACAGCCTATTGCAAATTTTATGCTGCTAACAGCCATGATACAGGGATACTCTGTTGCGGTAAAGAGCACACCAAAATTGAGAATAAGTTTATTTTTGCATGAAAAGTGTACTGACTACTTCACGTAATGACAATCGGTATACATCTACAACTTGGGATGGATGGAGAAACTGCAGGGAACTTATGTCTGAGCACGGGGATTACATATTCAAATTCTGACCATGCTGAAATAATGAACACTACTCGGAATTTCACTCTTTGAAGGAAGCCGAAATACGGTTCCCATCTCTGGCGACAAGTTGTGTCTAGGCTGCCGCAGACCTGTAGTGGTCGGTCTGGTTCTCAGACGAGACTTATATACGACTTGTTTACTCGCTTATCTTTGAAGGCGGACCCAATCTTATATGTTATATAAGACAAGTGGGTCATCAAATGTGAACTGTTTTCACAGATTACGCGACAAATCAGAGTAGTTAAGACTGCGTGACAACTTGTGTTGACAGGCTGGCAAGGTATATCATCTTGCGACAGCACTTACTGCTTCACTGAGGCTAGCCATTGTCTCCCGTCATCCACACTTTGCGCAATACGGTAGGACCTACTGACGAAGGGCTGATCAGTATTTAGAGCAAGAACAGACAAGTCATTATGCACGTCACATACCTACAACTGAGTTAACGGCGGGTTGCTCAAAAACACAATAAATCAGAATAAAATTATCTAGAGAGAATCTGTTGTACGTTGTACGGTTTATACTTCCAAAAATACTTATCCAAAATAGAGAAAATGTTAGCAAATGAGATAACGCCAAACAGCAGTAGAAATACCTTTTCTAAGCTGTGTACTGTTGTTAATGAAGTCACTCCATATGATTCTTTCGAGAGTTCTCAGAAATGTGGGTTGGGAACGAAGTCAGTCAGTAAACTGGGTGCTCATTGGACTAACAAATTTTGGAACAACTTGTCAAGGCATATGGGAGACGCAATGGAGACTTACAGGCTAGGGAAACCACTTGTGCTCCTCATTCTTTAGTGAACGGTTAACATCGTGGTCCTGAAAGTCATCGTCATGTATCAGGACATTCCAGCGATTATGCTGCGAGTACTAGTTCCACAATATATGTTGTGTGTTGCTGAGTATGTCTACGTATTTTCGAGTAATAGTTTGTTTCGCATGTGACAGAGATGTACTAGCCAACGGTCTTAGAATAACTGCCATCTGGAGGGAAGAACGTGCTTACTACTACGGACAGTAGGCAACAGAGGTCGACTGCAACCTAGTCAAAGAGACAATCCGACATTCGAGGGAAGTGTTATGAAGTGATATATTCCTTTACTGCTTGCTCATTGTACGGACTGAATAACTTCGGGGATAGGCTACAAATCTGTCTCATTCCCTTCTCAACCACTGTTTCCCTTTCATGTCCTTCGACTCTTGTATTATGATTTCTGGAAAAGTTGTAAATAACCTTTTACTCCCTGCATTTTACCTCTGCTACTTCCAGAATTTCAAAGAGTGTATCCCAGTCAGCAGTCTCAAAATGTTTCTCTAAATCTACAAAAACCGAAAATGTATATCTGGATTCCTTTAGTCTATCCTCTAAGAAAGAGTTAGTATCAGCATTGTCTCACGTGTTCCTATATTTCTCTGGAATTCAAACTAAGCTTCTCCTGGGTAGGTTTCGATCAGTCTGTTCGTTCTCGATAAATAGTTTGTGTTAGTATTTTCGAAGCGTGCCTTTTTAAACTGACAGGTCAGTAATAATTACACTTATAAGCAGCTAACGTTTCTCTAGTTGAGATTGTCAAAGTCTTCTTGAAGTCTGAAATATTTCGCACTTCTCGTATAAATCTTGGATTTCAGGTGCAACAGGTTTGCCACAATTATCCTCAAGACAATAATAATGCGGAGAAAATATTGTGTTTACTAGATACTTTCTTTAGACTTAGGTCTTGCAGTACTTTGTCAGATTCTTCTCACACCAATCATATTTTTCATCTACTCCTCTTCTAAATTGACCTCTCTCTCCACAGTACTCTCTTCAAGATTCTTTCCGCTATATAGTCCTCTATACATACCTTTGTTTAGTGGTGTCTATACCTCTGAGCCCGCCGCGCTGGCCGAGCTGCTCTACGCGCTACTGTCTGGTACCGCGAGACCGCTACGGTCGCAGGTTCGAATCCTGCCTCGGGCATGGACGTGTGTGATGTCCTTAGGTTAGCTAGGCTTAAGTAGTTCTAAGTTCTAGGGGACTGATGACCTCAG
The DNA here is from genome assembly GCF_023864275.1 of Schistocerca cancellata. NCBI lineage: Eukaryota > Metazoa > Arthropoda > Insecta > Orthoptera > Acrididae > Schistocerca > Schistocerca cancellata. Next base: position 406,192,802 of record NC_064634.1, read on the forward strand.
AAGTTAAGTCCCATAGTGCTCAGAGCCATCTGAACCATTTTTGCCTCTGACCTTTTAATATTCATATAGATGTTACTTATTTCTCCTAAGCTACACTTAATTTTCTACATGATACATTTTTCTTATGTTTGCCTTTACAACTTTGAAAATCTTCTCTAGACATTACTGCTTTATAAATTTGCAGTTTCTGTCAGTATTTAGATGCCTGTATTCCCTTTTGTCTGCTTCATTTTTTCGCACTTACGTTTTCTCCTTTCTTCAGTTGAGTTGAGTATTTACACTTTTGCCCTAGGACACGTATCGTATTAGGTCTTTTTGCCTACTTGTTCCTAATCTACCTTCGCTGTGTCTTCTCCCAAGGCTATCCATTCGTTTTATATTATTTTCTTTAACCCTGATTGAGGCACTCGTTGCCTAATGTTTCTTTTTAAATTCTCCTCAAGGTCAAGTTCTTCCATTCTTTCAGCCCTGTCTTCTCAATTTCCTTCATTTCTGCTATTTTTTCAGTTTTAATCTTAAGCTCATGACAAACAAATTATAGTTAACAATTCACATCTGCTGGATCAATTTGCAGTTTACATTCCAGTTGCGAATTTCTGTCTTGCGATTATGTAATGTACACTCCTGGAAATTGAAATAAGAACACCGTGAATTCATCGTCCCAAGAAGGGGAAACTTTATTGACACATTCCTGGGGTCAGATACATCACATGATCACACTGACAGAACCACAGGCACATAGACACAGGCAACAGAGCATGCACAATGTCGGCACTAGTACAGTGTATATCCACCTTTCGCAGCAATGCAGGCTGCTATTCTCCCATGGAGACGATCGTAGAGATGCTGGATGTAGTCCTGTGGAACGGCTTGCCATGCCATTTCCACCTGGCGCCTCAGTTGGACCAGCGTTCGTGCTGGACGTGCAGACCGCGTCAGACGACGCTTCATCCAGTCCCAAACATGCTCAATGGGGGTCAGATCCGGAGACCTTGCTGGCCAGGGTAGTTGACTTACACCTTCTAGAGCACGTTGGGTGGCACGGGATACATGCGGACGTGCATTGTCCTGTTGGAACAGCAAGTTCCCTTGCCGGTCTAGGAATGATAAAACGATGGGTTCGATGACGGTTTGGATGTACCGTGCACTATTCAGTGTCCCCTCGACGATCACCAGTGGTGTACGGCCAGTGTAGGAGATCGCTCCCCACACCATGATGCCGGGTGTTGGCCCTGTGTGCCTCGGTCGTATGCAGTCCTGATTGTGGCGCTCACCTGCACGGCGCCAAACACGCATCCGACCATCATTGGCACCAAGGCAGAAGCGACTCTCATCGCTGAAGACGACACGTCTCCATTCGTCTCTCCATTCACGCCTGTCGCGACACCACTGGAGGCGGGCTGCACGATGTTGGGGCGTGAGCGGAAGACGGCCTAACGGTGTGCGGGACCGTAGCCCAGCTTCATGGAGACGGTTGCGAATGGTCCTCGCCGATACCCCAGGAGCAACAGTGTCCTACGGCACTGCGTAGGATCCTACGGTCTTGGCGTGCATCCGTGCGTCGCTGCGGTCCGGTCCCAGGTCGACGGGCACGTGCACCTTCCGCCGACCACTGGCGACAACATCGATGTACTGTGGAGACCTCACGCCCCACGTGTTGAGCAATTCGGTTATACGTCCACCCGGCCTCCCGCATGCCCACTATACGCCCTCGCTCAAAGTCCGTCAACTGCACATACGGTTCACGTCCACGCTGTCGCGGCATGCTACCAGTGTTAAAGACTGCGATGGAGCTCCGTATGCCACGGCAAACTGGCTGACACTGACGGCGGCGGTGCACAAATGCTGCGCAGCTAGCGCCATTCGACGGCCAACACCGCGGTTCCTGGTGTGTCCGCTGTGCCGTGCGTGTGATCATTGCTTGTACAGCCCTCTCGCAGTGTCCGGAGCAAGTATGGTGGGTCGGACACACCGGTGTCAATGTGTTCTTTTTTCCATTTCCAGGAGTGTATGTTAAAACTGCCGATGACTCCAAACTACCTACAACGTATATAGCCTCCTTTCATGATTCTTCAATCAGATTTTTCGAATGAGTAAACAATACTGCGTGGAAAATGCCATCAGACTACTTTCCCTTACATTCCTTTTCTCCAGTTTATGTTCAGCTACTATTTTTTCTTCTTTCCGTTTTCTTGCTGTTGAATTAAATTTTCATCTCTCTTAATACAATGAATAATTTCTTTTACCTTATCATACATTTTTCCAGTTTCTTGATCGTCAACGGAGCTAGTGGACGTATGTAGATGTACTTGAACTACTGTGGTGGATAATGATTTCTGTATACGTCCGGTACAATGAAGCACATAATAGTTCACTCCTATTTCTTACACATTACTGAACTTATTTTTGCATTAACCCTATTTGATTTTGCATTAATAGCCTTGCACTCACCTGACTAGGTAACCTTTTTTTCCCGTCACCCTACTTCACTAATTTCCACTATACCTATCCATTTCTCTTTTCAAATTGTCTAACTTCCCTACGTGATTAAAGAATGTAATATGCCTTGCTCCGACTCGCAGAACGTCAGAATTGTTTCTCATAATATGAACCTTCTGAGTGGCCCCCATCTTGGCATCGGAATTGGAGATTATTACACATCTGGAATGTTTTCCTAAAGCGAAAGCCATGCGGTAGAGCTGCAGCTCCTCGGGAAATACTATCTTCCCTTTAGCCGTGTTGCAGTATCCACGTATAAAAGTTGTACTGGGCATTGTTAAAGGGCCACATTACCCATCCACCCAAATAGTTGCCCCGTCAGCTTCTGAAAAGACCGCTACCGCTCTTCAGGAAACATACGTTACTCTTGCAGCTCCATAGGTACCCCTCGATGTGGTTGCAGCTACGGTATGCGGAGAAATCCACGGTTCGCCAAGTGCACGGTAACTCCCGGTACTTCACATACACTGCCTGACACAAAATGTGAAGCATGTGGAAGGGGAGGAGTAAACGAAATGAAACTTGACAGGTTGAGAAGGCGTGTGATGATGTTTCACTGGTGATTATGTCGAGTCAAAATTACAAAAGACTGAGCAGTGTCAGTTCATCTATCAGTATGACGATGCACACACTCTTGTCTGGATACGTGTACTGTCTGGGTTGAGAATGGAAGTATACAGCCGTTGTATCCTGCCCTGAGACAAGCTGGACAATAACTGTTGTACCTGGGCCTGGAATCCTGGGTGGTGGCAATGGGACTGGTTCGATTCAAGTTGGTCACAAACACGTTGTCTGTAAGGGGCAGATTCTTCCTGATCACGGGATGCCTTAGAGTCTCGCAGACTGTTCCCAGAGATATATGCCAGGCGTAGATGAGGATTGTTCTATTGAAAAATGGTTCCAAGATACTGCTGCATGAAAGGTGCCGCATGAGGACGTAGGATGTCCATCACCTACCGTTGTGACTTCAGTTCCCTCTGTCCCTACCAGCCGTGGCCTGCAGTCGTACGCAATGGCTCCCCACACCGTGACGTCAGGAAAAACATTCTGTGCCTCTCCCACACCACTGGAAGAACAGGAATGGAACCTCTTGCTCGGTCGGTACAATACTCGCCAATGATGGTCATCCGAGTGATGCAGAACCGCCATTCGTCAGAGAAAACAGTGCGAGGCCACCTGTCAGCAATCCATGCTTCCTGGTCACTCCACCATCAAAATATAGCAGTTGTGATTTGGTGCTGATGACGGCCAACGCATGGGACGCTAATTCCCTAGAAGATCGAGATTATAAGAGACGGAGGACATGTCATAATATTTCAACAATGGGAAAGATAATCAGCCTTGTACATTGAAAGGAAACATGCCGCCATTTGTAGGTAGCAAGGCCGCTGTGGCCGAGCGGTTCTAGGTGCTTCAGTCCGGAACCGCGCTGCTGCTACGGTCGCAGGTTCGAATCCTGCCTCGGGCATGGATGTGTGTGCTGTCCTTAGGTTAGTTAGGTTTAAGTAGTTCTAAGTCTAGGGGACTGATGACCTCAGATGTTAAGTCGCATAGTGCTCAGAGCAATTTGAACCATTTTTTTTTCTTGTGTACTTTGTACTTTGAAAGGAAACATGTCGGCATTTGCAAAGCGCAATTTAAAAAAATCACGGAAACACAAAATCCTCATTGCCTGTTGCGGATTTGATCCCTAGTCCAGATAGTGCTGGTCTACGACTAATGTTGTGGGATGACTCCGCATGTTGCAGGGAGTCCATTTCTAGTTCTCGGACGACAGACGCAGATGCGAAGGAGTTCCGATGTGCCTGGTGCACAATATGGCGGTCGTCTCTTGTGGTGGTCAGACGTGACCGACCGGAACCTTCACGACGTCCCGCAGATTTACATCAGCCGGTCAAATGGAGTCTCACCACGAGGGCCCGTTCTCTTGTCAGGTGCCGATAATGCTGTCTCACACGACTACGTGGCATATCCGTGTCTTCACTCTGATCATTCAACATCCGCTGCTGTTCACGATTCTTATACACCACATACTGTAACAACATCAAATATGAACAATACTAATGCAGTATTTTCGCCAATCTACCAGTCACATGTACAGAGTTACATTGATATCCTCTCGTATCTTCTTGGTGCTTCTCC